>NC_137210.1:2954034-3554034 GCF_960531495.2 Zeus faber
ATAAAGCTGGGAAAATAAATGATAAAGCTTCATATTAAGAGTAGGCCTTGGTTTGATTGGTTGCGTGGCGGGATGAGTGCCCGACAAATCATTGGTGCCAAACCATGCAAACTAGCTTCTAAGTACTTCACTCTTTCTGTGTTTTAACCGCAGACTTGCAGCTACGGCGTGAAGGACGAGGACTTTGGCTGCACGCCGTGCACGCAGGGGAAGTACTCCAAGGGGAAGTACGAGATCTGCCGCCGCCACAAGGACTGCGATGCCCTCTACCGGGCCACCGTCTTGGTGCCGGGGACCGCCGACAGCGACGCAGAATGTGGGCCCTGCCTACCGGGGTGAGTGCTCCACCCACCCACACACACACACACACACACACACACACACACACACACACACACACACAAACACCGCAATTATAATGGCATTATGGATTCAAGTAAAGCTTCTAGCGCCTCTTTTAATTGTGGAAAATCTTAGGTCCCTCTTTTAAGAGGGATTTTAACATTTACTGTATGTTATTTTTTTTACTACTACTAATATTATTATTTGAATATTCTCTGCAAAAAAAAAACATTAAGCTGCCATTCCACACATAGAGAATGTTGGAATAGAAAATATAGAATACAAATGAATAGAATAGATTATAGTTGAACATGAAGATAAAGATGTTCTGTGGTCATGCCCATCAATGTTTTTTACATGAAAAAAAAAGTCTTTATTTCAAATGAAACTCCAAATGTGTGCATGGAAATATTTAATGTTTCTAATATATATTATCGTAAGTGCCCTGGCTGGACGGTGACATGACTGGACCACCCTGACGAATTTCTCTCTAATGCACCCCAGCGATCTACCGTGCATACCACACTGGTGCACACCACATCCCCCCTGCCCCCCAAAATATTCGACATGGCATCCGCCACAGCTGCCATGTGGAAATGCTATGTATGTCACTACAACGTGGAGTCAATAAAAAGACGAAAAACAAAAAAAAAATCATTTAAACACTACCAGATCCTCTCTTCCCCTAACCCTTATGCCCATCCCTCTCTCCTTCTACCTAGCCTCATGTGGTTACGCACATTTTTGTAATCTACACACAATTGTTCCACAACAGAAAGTCTGAAATATTAGAAGGGATATTCATTTAGACGTGGGCTGATTTCAGTGATTACTGTATACTGATTTTGTGGAAAAATAAGCTATTGTCACCCTGGCCACACCTCTATATCCCGAGCCGTCAATTCCCTCCTGTCTTTCCTCCGCACAGCTTCATTCCTTTGCTCGCGAAACACACCGCTCCTTGACCCTGGCTGCTAAAAAGGCGCAGTCTGCTTTCAATTGAGGCCTGATGTTAATACAGAAAATAGCTCTTATGAAGTGCCCCCCCCCCCCCCCCCACCCCCAGTTAGATGTATTAATTTGAGATTTGCTTTGATAGAAACTACTTTTGGTGGCGTTCCGCCTCATATCTCTCGCAATGCGGCCGGATGGAAATTAATATGTTCTGGGCCTGGTTGTGGCACAAATATGAGCGAAGCATCATTTTGGGTAAACGGCTCATAGTGTTCCTTTCAAACAATGCAACAACAAGCAACGTGCAACGTTTTTGTTTTTAATATGCCTTCTTTCTTTCCTTCCTTCCTTCTCCTTTTATTTAACTCTCTCGCTCACCCACTTACCATGTATATGTACAGTATATGTATCATTTACTGTATGTACACTTGGATAGACAGATAGACATAGATAGATAGATAGATAGATAGACAGACAGACAGACAGAGACAGACAGACAGACAGACAGACAGACAGACATACAGACATACAGATAGATAGATAGATAGATAGATAGATAGATAGATAGATAGATAGATAGATAGATAGATAGATAGATAGATAGATAGATAGATAGATAGATAGATAGATAGATAGATAGATAGATAGATAGATAGATAGATAGATAGATAGATAGATAGATAGATAGATAGATAGATAGATACTATTAAGGACTATGGACATACACTGATGAGCCACAACATTAAAACCACCACCAATAACCAATATCAATATTTTGTAGCTCCCCCTCGTGCCACCAAAACAGCTCTGACCTCTCGAGACTCCACAAGACCTCTGAAGGTGTCCTGTGGTATCTGGCACCGAGACGTTTGCAGCAGATCCTTTAAGTCCTGGAAGTTGTGAGGTGGGGCCCCCATGGATCAGGCTTGTTGTTCCAGTACATCCCGCAGATGCTCGATCGGATCGGACCCTAACCCCAGCCATCCACATGATGTAGAAGAAAACATGATTCATCAAATCAGGCCACCTTCTTCCATTGCTACATGGTCCAATTCTGATGCTCACATGCCCATTGTCGGCACCTTCAACGTAGGACAGGGGTCAGCATGGGCACTCTGACTGGTGTGTGTCTACACAGCCCCATACGGAGGAAGCTGTGATGCACTGTGTGTTCTGACACCTTTCCATCTTAGCAGCATTAACTTTTTCAGCAATTCGTGCTACAGTAGCTCTTCTGTGGGACCAGATGGGCTTGACTTCGTGCCCCACGCGCATCAATGAGCCCATGGGGGTACATTACCCTGTCGCCGGTTCACCGGCTGTGCTTCCTTGGACCACATTGGGTAGGTTCTAACCACTGCATACCGGGAACACCCACAAGATCTGCCATTTTGGAGATGCTCTGACCCACTTGTCTAGCCATCACAAAGTCGCCCATTTCTCCTTCTTCCAACACATAAACTTCAAGAACTGACTGTTCTCTTGCTGCCTGATTTATCCAACCCCTTGACAGGTGCCACTGGAACAAGATGACCAATATTATTCTCTTCACCTGTTGTTTAAATGTTGTGGCTGATCGGTGTATTTCATAGTGCTTTCATACAATTCTCACTTTGACTGCTGAATATTGACTGATGGAAATCCAATTAAAATTTGTGTTTATACTTTGTGAATCATATGTTATTGAACCTCAACATAAAAAGTTTATATAGTTGTTTTTAGTCAATTACAAAGTGAATATTATAAAGAAAAAAATTGCCTGTCTTTGGTAGAGCCTCTCTCCCTCTCTCTCTCTCTCTCTCCCTCCCTCCTCCTCTCCCTCTCTCCCTCCCACCCCTCCCCAGGGCTATACCTGCTACTCAAGTGTGTTTGCTGCCTCAAGGCAATCAATTAAACACACTCATCGAGTCAAACTTTTCACCCTTGGTTTCTTCCCGTTGAGGTTCAATCAGTATTTATGCCCCTACGTTGGAATGTCTGGAGGTGCAATGCTCGGTTTTTCGAAAACAACCGGGAAAATTTTTTTTTACCTTTATTAAGCCAAACGGACATCTTTGAATCAAAGGTTAAAGTAACTTTTAACTTTTAACTTTTAATGGTGTCTACGCTAGTGGAGGAGAGCGGAGCGTCCTGGGGAAGTGTATATAACAGCATATTTATGTGTCTCCACCAGTTACTACATCCTAGAGTACCGACCGAGGAACCTCTACGGGAAGGTCTGCCACTCTTGCCAGAATGCGCCGCGCAACACCAAAGAATGTGAGTAAAGTAGTAAAACCACCCCCACCATTTTCTTAATTTCAAAGAAGATATCCCCATAGCCTCTCCAATGATTTGGGAAGGAGAAAGGGAATGAAGGTGAGTCCCGTTTCATGGAATGCAACGTAAGAAAGGTCTTGGCCAGGAAACCCGTGGTTGGTCGGGTATTTGCTGAGATAAAGACGTCGAGACACAAGAGCCAGCTTTAAAATCAGGTCTCTCTCAGGACCTCAGGATACCCCGCTTCCAGTCTATATCTTCTCTCCCTGGATTCTGCCTGTCTGGGTCCAGAGGGGATGGTCAACTACAATCTCACTGGTTACCCCTGCATACCTGACCTCTGCGTGTAGGGATATGTGTGTGTTTGTGGCGCCAGGCTGCGACCACATCATGACAGTCACCGCACCACCCCCATTATGCATTATTCACCATCAGCCGCCGGCACTGTCAACTCACCACAAAAAATTATTTTCAGACATCCTGCATGAAGATAGTTGACAGTGTACTTGGGTAAAAAAAAATAAAAAAAAGATAAAAGATTTAATGCTGTTTGCACATTTAAATATTAAATATAAATGCTGACGTGGAGGAGATAACTTTGAAATAGATATAGATGCCTTCCAATTCAAATGTATAGGAGTCATTTTAGCCGCAAATGACCATCAGGGAGCCGTTGTCATTGTGAACTTTACTCAGTTATTAAATTATAGGTTATATACGCTTCTCAACCAAAAGCAAAGTGACTCCTTAGAACCGAGTGACCCATGTTCAACTGCTGTTCATATGGAACCCTTCTCCACTTCGGCCTTCAAAGTTCGCGTTTGAATATTTGCTACTACCACCGAGATCTGCATGTGGTGGAGGGCCCTGTATTAAAATGGCAATGTGTCACATGTGTGCATTGTGAAATAGGATGACCCCATTGGTGGACGTGTGTGTGTGTGTGTGTGTGTGTGTGTGTGTGTTTGTGTGTGTGTTTGTGTGAGAACAAATACACACTTTTCAACAGTGCTCTAAAATACCTTTTTTTAAGGGAAGGTAGAAAAATAAAACACCTTAAACAAAAACCAAATCAATATAATAAATAAAAATATGAAGAAAAATATTAAGAAAAAATAAAAGCACAGCTAGCCCGCCAGTGTATTTTTCGGTGCTACGTTTTAAATTGGATGGGTTTTTTTTTCTTAAATGAGAAGTTGTGGGGGAAAAAGAAAGAAAGAAAAAAAAATCAACCCCCCCCCCCCCCCCCCCCCAGTGTGGCTGGAGGCAGATCGTCGCATACTCGGCGTGAAGGGGAGGCAGGCTCACACTTGCCGTGTAATCTTGCAAATTACACCAGCAAGCCGCCTGGCTCCCCAGCGGAGGGAGTGCCGCCGTGGATGTGCGATAATTAAAACTTCGGAGAGTAAGGGGATGAGAAAAAATATATATATGATTAGCGTGTCGGTTCTTGTGCCGAAGCTACTATTTGGCACAGATGATGGCGTCTGTGTGTCACTTGTCCTGCTCTTTTGCCGTCATCTGCATCAAATAGTGTTTCATTTTGAACATACACTGATCAGCCACAACATTAAAACCACCACTAATAAGAAGTAATATTGTGTAGCTCCCCTCGAGCCACCAATACAGCTGTGACCCGTGGAGGCATGGACTACACAAGACCTCTGAAGGTGTCCTGTGGTATCTGGCACCAAGACGTTGACAGCAGGTCCTCTAAGTCCTGTAAGTTGTGAAGTGGGGCCCCCATGGATCAGGCTTGTTGTTCCAGCACATCCCACAGATGGTCGATCGGATCGGACCCTAACGCCGGCCATCCACATGATGTAGAAGAAAACATGATTCATCAGATTCTGACGCTCACAGTGGACAGGGGTCAGCATGGGCACTCTGACCTCTCACTCCACTTACACAGCCCCATACGCAGCAAGCTGCGATGCACTGTGTGTTCTGACACCTTTCTATCATAGCCAGCAGATGGGGTACCAGATGGGGTACCAGACGGCCTCCCCGCCCCCCAAAAAAGAAATTAATAAAACAAGACAAAAAATAAAGAGTTTACATATCAGGAATTGCATTAAAATTCACATGCCACATTAGATGTTTAAAAAAAATTAAATCAGGAAGTTGTTTAATATGAATAATTTATTTATTTTTATATGTTAATATATATATAGATGTAATTTTACTATCAAGTCTGTTTGGAGCCCCGGTAAATAAACCTGACATTTTTATTAACATTATTAACATGTGTGTGGTGTGTGTGTGTGTGTGTGTGTGTGTGTGTGTGTGTGTGTGTGTGTGTGTGTGTGTGTGTGTGTGTGTGTGTGTGTGTGTGTGTGTGTGTGTGTGTGTGTGTGTGTGTCGGTGTGTGTGTGTGTGTGTGTGTGTGTGTGTGTGTGCTTTTCTGTACTTTCTTGGGAGGGACCTGCGAGAGTTGATTAAGCTCGACTAAACAGATTTCCACATCGGCTCATATCCACGACCCGGAGAGCGTAAACAAATTCCCCCGGAGTGGTGACGGCTGCAACCGCAAGGCGCTGGGTGTGTGTGTGCGTGCGTGCGTGCGTGCGTCTAGTGTGTACAACACCGAGGCCGACTAGAAGCGCAATGGCACATGCCGGAGAGCTCCATATATCAGCTGAGGGGAAAATAAAATAACTGATTAAAAGGAAATGATTTATGAGCTGCCAGGAAGTCCATATGGAATCAAATGGGGGGCTAAAACAGTGGATTAACAACCGAGTGAGATAAAGCGAGAGAGAGAGAATTACCAGAGAGGGACTGGAAGTTGTTGAGAGAGAGGGAGAGAGAGAGAGCACACATTCAAGCCACCCGGCATGGGTTCCTGTTTAATTGAAGCGCAGGGTAATGTTGTTTCTCATACAATCAGATCATACACAGAGAAGAAGTCCATTCATTCCTATGGAGAGTCGGATTCTGCACGCAAAATAAATTATTCTATGATTTGCTATGACATGCTGCGGTGCTGAAGTTTCGGTCCAACACTACAACCGGAAGTGACGTCAGTCAATTCTTTTTTTTTATTGGAACTGGGCTTAAAACTAAGTAAATAAGTCACGTATATAAAATAATGAAGTTGAAGTTGGATGTCACAATATTCACAAACAGTTAATCTCATTTCATATAAGTGAATTGTTTCTATTTGTTTTTCACACTAAACATGATAAGAAGGGAGTTTCAAACTCGTCATTCATGGAAACTGGTCCAGCTGAGCAAACGACTTGCTGTCCTGAAAAAACAAGCTCTCCCATTTTCCTTGACATATTTTGTGATGCAAAACCGAGAGGCAGTTCATCCGACGGCCACTAGCACTAGTGCTGGTGGTGGTGGTGGTGGTGGTGGGGGGTCCAACTGATGTGGCTGTGGATATGCACTCGGTGTGAAGCTGGCTTGAGACAATGAAAAATAAAAAGTTGTGACAGAGACTGTAACAGTAAATGGAATAACTGACGTGGGTCTCTGTATGTTCTGTGTGTGTGTGTGTGTCTGTGTGTGTGTGTGTGTGTGTGTGTGTGTGTGTGTGTGTGTGTCACAGGCATGAAAACCCCCGTCCCTGCAAAGGGGGAGGTGCCCAGTCACCCCGGGAGCACCACCATATTTCCTCATCTCCACAAAGGTACAGACCAAAAAAAAACAAAAAAAAAAAACCTCCATCTGACATCGATGCACAGAAACCAACGTGTCTTCCATCTCTGTGAGCTTGTGTTTGTCTGCGTCAAAGTATTGTAGTATTTAAGTATAAATATAAAGCTACATCGGATTGTTGTCTCCATACTCAGATGCCACCGGACAGGGCCACCTGGCGACGGCTCTCATCATCGCCATGTCAACCATTTTCATCATGGCCATCGCTATCGTCCTGATAATCATGTTCTACATCCTGAAGGCCAAGCCCAGCGGCCAGGGTGAGCGCATACACATGCACGCACAGGCAGACACACGCACACACACACACACACACACACACACACACACACACACACACACACACACACACACACACACACACACACACACACACAGAAAGTCTCTATTTCAATTGACGGCTACTTGCTGGATGGTGTGAATAACAAGTCGACTCGCCTGTGTCTACAAAAAAAGCCCAAAATTCAAATACGTTCATGTAACATATGTAACAACAGTATCAGCAAAATAGTTGTTGAAATTAACTTGAAAAAATTGAAATTCTTAGAAATAATATTGATATTTATTAATAAGTCTTCAGTTAGTGAGGTTGTCTGCTTTTGAACCCTGCGGTGGTACTTTCTCCTATTCATTTCATTTCATTTCGTGCTCAGAGTCGGGAATCAGAGCAGGTGCCTTGCTCAAAGGCAACGGCACAAACTAAAAAGTGTGAACCTTCCAAGAAAATAAATTATTTGGACGTTTGAGTTGTTTATTGCAAAACGTTTACGATGTTGTGTGTGTGTGTGTGTGTGTGTGTTACAGCGTGCTGTACCGGACAAGTAGTTAAGGCCGTAGAAGCTCAGAGCAACAAACTGGAGGACAAGAAAGACGTGGCCGGTAAGTACAGCGCAGTGAAACCCGATGTATCAATAAAAAACATCAAGTTCAAGGGATTTTTCAAGTCAGGCCATTTTAAAACTTTGTTTGGTGAAAAGGTCACATTAACAGAGCAGTGTAACAAAGTGGCGGTGTTCGCTTCACCCAAACAGTCCACCGAACCACCCATTCGCCGTCAAAGACTTAATGAGGCGTAGCTGGCGGAGCTAGTTCTGTCAGACAACTTGACGGTGCCACGCACTTCCACGGCCTCGTGCCCTACCTGCTTTGCTGCCCTCCACCTCCGCGGCATCCACCGCCTGTTGGGCTGTACTCTTGGAGATGGAAGGCGCAGCGGACATTTGGACAATTCGGCAAGTGCAGAGAAAAGTAAATAATACTGGCTCTGGGTGCCATTTCTCCTCACAGTGACGGACGGCATATCCATTTTATTTTTATAACTCATAGACTCATGACTCACTGCGAGGCCCATGCGCTGGCGGAGTGCGGGTTTCACGTACACACACACACACACAGGCAAGAGAGTTAATTGTTTGCAGCCACAGACACCACCGCATGTGAGGGTTAGAAGTTTTTATAGCTTTGTTATAATATCCCTAGGAGAAGAACATTTTGTCGTAGTTGTTTTTTTGACTGCGGGTGACCCTGAATGTGTGTGTGTGTGTGTGTGTGTGTGCGTGTGTGTGTGTGTGCATGTGTGTGTGCGTGCGTCCGTGCGTGTGTGGAATAGAGCATCTGCGCCTTTCATCTGGGGGCCTTGTTAACTCAGTGTCTGCATGAGTGACGGCTAGCTCCGGTAGGGCTCGGAGCTATGGGCTCGGAGCCCGTAAACACACCAGTCATCCAAAGTGCCAACAGACACACACCCACGCGCACGCGCGCAAACACACATACACAGGCGTAGGACTACTTCCACTTCAGGTAGTCACTCATTACTCAGAATTATCTTGTCTATACCTATCGGCTATTATAGCCTCTGTGATGCGAGCACAAGTCGGAGCTAATTGTCATTGTAATTACTTGGCAGGTCCTTCCGAATCCATTTCCTCCGGTCAAGGCTCTCTCTCTTTCGCTCTCTCTCTTTCTCTCTCTCCCCCCACCCCCCCCCCTCTCTCTCTCACTCACTCGTAATCTTTGATTTTATTTGCAAAAAAAAAAATGGAAATGCGTTGAGGATTATTGAGGGGTTTCTTTGATGTTGTTTCTTCCTTTCTTTCTCGCCTGCAGATAACGTGGTGATCTTCTCGGAGAAAGACGAGTTTGACAAACTCAAAACTCCGCCCCAGAAGACCACGAAAAGGTGAGATGACGCCAGCCGATCTGACTCCCGGGAAAGTGGAAAAACCTCAGCACTGGGATAAATAGCAATCGCCAAAGGAAGCCATAGAAACGACACGATGTTGAAAAATGTGCAACGTGCCAAAATGAGCTTGAATATCGGCAGCCACTGAGGTAACAGGGGCAGACTGGAATATCCTGGTCAATGTTTGCAATGAGCAAATAAAATATTACTTATTGTCCCTTTCCGTAGGGGGCAGTAGCTCAGGAGGCACAGCAGGTCGTCTTATGACAAGAAGGTTTCCCAACATTCCTGGTAGAATGTTGAAGTGTCCTTAAGCAAGACACTTAACCCTCCTCACTGCTCTCGGTGAGCTGGTGTGCACCTTGCACGGCTTAAAATAGAACACATTGATTAATACAATTAGAATGTAATCGTCAAATGTATACAAATAGCCAATCAAAATACAAAACAGAATAAGTCTGATGTTTAAAGATATACAAAATGCGATGCTTTGCAACGGGTAAATTATTGTTATGGGTATGAATTATTACTGTGTGCTGTATGAGATTTGACAAATTCTCTGACATGAGCAAATACACCATTGTCGTCAGGTTTGAAATCACACACTTGGATCCCTTTATATCGTCATTGATCACACTGAACAACTGTTTTTTATATTTCAGTCAGCAAAATATGTAGACCCATAAGCTACTGACTACTACTGACTATAGCCAATTTATATGGCTATAGTCAGTAGTAGTCAGTAGCTTATGGGTCTACATATTTTGCTGACTGAAATATTTTGTTGTTAATATGAAGTTTAGCACTGCTGTAATTTAGAAGGATTTAGACATAGAGCATAGTGCAGTTTTTATCGAAAAAGGGGTTAAAGCATCAGATAACGGAAGAGAGCGGGAGTAATGATGCAGAAAAATGCCCCCCAAATTTCATTTCACAATATTTTTAGAATTTTGGACAATAATGACCATCATAATAGATCACTTTTCAGCCAATGCCATTGTATATAAAAAACATTGCATCAAATTTTTTTCATTTATTTTATTTTTTTTAACAGCCACAATAACATCAATAGTTACTAAGACGAACATTATTTCCACATCGTGAATAATTCAAGGACCAACATCAACCATGACGAAGTTGGAGAAAAAAAGACATTCTTCGAAAGATACAAAACAAATTCACACAGTTGTTGAGTAGTTGAGTAGCAGGCCCGGCACAGCTCCAAAGTCGTTTCAGTTCATTCAGTCCCCCTAATGAGATGTTTTTTCCTCCGTAAAAACAACACAATATTTATGGAATTAACTTAAATTGGATGTTCTGACGGAGGGAAAAAAAAGTTTTAATTTATCCCAGACTCGTACAATGTCTCTTTGGTTTTATCTGCATTTAAACTAAAGACAATAAGGCATTTACAGCATTTTATCACTACCACTGCCATGTGTGTGCCAGTGCATGGTACCTTGCTTATCATGTGCATTGGCTATAGGTGACACGTGTTTGTATGTCTGTATGTTTTAGTGTGTGTGTGTGTGTGTGTGTGTGTGTGTGTGTGTGTGTGTGTGTGTGTGTGTGTGTGTGTGTGTGTGTGTGTGTGTGTGTGTGTGTGTGTGTGTGTGTGTGTCTGCCTGTGTGTGTGAAAGCGAGATAGAATGGGGTGTCAGGCCACAGAAACAGAGATGCTTTTTACCATTGCTTTTGGCATCTGCCCGTAATTAAGTCACCACAAAACAAGTCACTGCAGTAGTAGGATCAGTGCTGTTGGCTGTTTTTGGTGGTGTGTGTGTGTGCTTGTGTGTGTGCTTGTGACTGTGTGTGTGCCCCCTTTCTGTGGGCAAGGCATGGAAAAAACAAGTTCACTCAAGGTTTTTTCTTTTATTATTATGAAGCAGAGTCATTATGTGGCTTTGTGGGGGTGGGGGGTAGGACGTAGGTCTTCTGGGGGTTGGTCTCCAAAAACAGAACAAGATAGAGAGGGGGTGGGGTAGGGATTTTACCTTTTTTGCGAGGGGGTTAGCATGCCAGAGGATGTGCTAACTCACTGCATTAGCTGCCAGAGTTGGTGTTAGATGTCTAGAACACAATGCCATTGTGTTTTGTGTGTGTGTGTGTGTGTGTGTGCGTGTGTGCGTGCGTGCGTGCATGCGTATGTATCTTGAGATAGAGCGGGCCTGTGAAACAATGGCATTGTGTGAGCATCTCCTGTGAGATCAGTGATTAGGGACACGACTGGATTCGTACACGTGTGTGTGCAGATCACTCAAATGTGCGGGACATATCAGGGGCGGGACTTAAAGCTGACAGCTTGGGCGTCAGTGCTCGTTGGACGGCAGATCAGAATACAAGAGGCTTTTTGATGACTATCCCACTCCAAAAAAGATAAAACATGCAATAAAACACACACACACACACACACACACATCTTCTCAGATTTTGGGGGGAAATATTCAACTGTGCATGTGTGTGTCTGTGTCGCACCTACAGCGAGAACGACGCGTCATCGGAAAACGAGCAGCTTCTGAGCCGGAGCATAGACAGCGACGAAGAGGCGGCGCTGGAGAAGCAGGGGGCGGCTGAGCTGAATGGCGGCTCCGGCCCCGGCCCCAACCTGTGTCTCCTCAACCTGGGCAACAAGCCCGACCTCTGCCTGCTCTCCCTGGGGCTCCTGGCCCGCGACCGCACCCCGAACGGCACCGCTGCCGGAGCCAACGCAGGCAATAACTTGTCTGCCGCCAACCAGAATGGTAGCGCCAACCACATTAGCAATGCAAATGCTATTAACAACAACAAGACCACGGGGGTGAGTGGAAGATGGGTCTTTGTTGTGCGATAAAACATCCTGAAACATCAAAATAGAGAATAAAACAATTTTAAAGACAAATTCTCAACTGGACTTATTTTCCTTCAACGTACAGATTCTACAAAGTCGAAGAAAGAAGATTCTGGATCTGTATGCCAGAGCCTGCAATGTGGCAGAAGGTAAGTCTCGTGCGTTCCTCTCATTTGATGGGCAGATTTGTCCACGCAAACCCCCCTTTGCCCCCATCGTGCTAACATTCCCTTCCTAAACTCACACCCTAGGTCTGAGCCCAACGGAGCTGCCCTTCGACTGCCTGGAGAAGGCCAGCCGTATGCTGAGCTCCTCCTACAGCAGCGAGGCGGCCGTGGTCAAGACGTGGCGGCACCTGGCCGAGAGTTTTGGCCTGAAGCGCGACGAGATCGGTGGCATGAGCGACGGACTGCAGCTGTTCGAGCGGGTGAGCACGGCGGGCTACAGCATCCCCGACCTCCTGATGCGCCTGGTGCAGATCGAGCGTCTGGACGCTGTGGAGTCCCTGTGCTCGGACGTGCTTGGCGGGAGTGAGATGGCGTCGCCGTCTGGGGTGGGCGTGGGCGTCGGGGTCGGGCGGCAGGGGATCAGCAGCTTCCACAGTCAGCTGGCCTGCCACTCCTCATCCCCGACCCCTTCCCCATCCCCTCGCTGTGCCAGTGTGTGACTTAAGAGACATGGGGTCGGGTTGCAGTCACTCACACACACACACACACACACACACTCACACTCCCAATCACATGAAGAATGCCGCTGTCCCTCCCCTGGATATTCCACCTTTTGTTCTCTTTTTGGGGATTTCTCCGTCTCTTCTCTTCTTTGACAGCATTCACACTTGCGCTGCACTTTCAACAGGGTTTTTGGATGTCAAATTGGTGGCCAGTCATCCGAGCAAACAGACTAAACGACTGACACTGAATTGACACGAACGCATTGCTTCAGAAAAAACTCTTGCTGAGAAGCCCCCGTCTCAGCAGGGGGATAATTAAGTGCCAAAATCCCAGCAATGCTTAAGACTTGTCTTGTCCCTCCATCTTGGCGTGAACCTTTTATTCTCAGCCTTGACACAGTTGCGGAGGTTTGCAAGGCTGTGAAAAGACGGAGACGGTCTCGAGCCGAGGACATTCCGAGTAAACATCTGACCTACACGGCCACTCCCTTAACAGTCCTGCCAAAGTTGTGTGCTTGGCCCTCATCCATGTCGACTTCCATGAACTCTCTTCCTGCGAGTACTTCCTCAGAGGTGACCCAGTCTGTGACCCCTCCGGTCTCCCGCCCCCTAATAATAATAATAACTCTCCCCACTCTCCCTCAGACCAATTCTGCGGTCTAGCGCTGCCGCCAGCCCTAATTATTCGGCGTGTGGCAGGGTCGGGGCCCCTAATAGGCCAAAGTGTTGTGGTTTACCGAGCGGGTGCAAAGTGCCTGTGATTTCCAGCACCTAATTAAGCATTTAGAGCAACTTAACCATTGAAGGGCAAGTGGAAAAGCTATAAAAACCCTGCAATAAAAAAAAAGGCCCAAGCTGAAGGAATGACCAATAAAGCCCCGGGGTTGCTGCAATGAAAGAACACAATCGCACATAGTCAAAGCGGTGCTACGGTCATCATGCGCAACATCTGAATGTACTCATGTATAACAGGGGCCCAAGCTGCTGTCAAATGTCAAAAATATCATTTAAATCAGAGTGCCTTAACTGCATGGTTAGCAATTGTATTGAGAAGCTCTTAGACATGAGACACTAGGAAGACACATGGGGTGTGTGTGTGTGTGTGTGTATACTCACACACAAACACACACACACACACACACATACACACATACACACATACACACACACACACACATACATACTGATCAGCCACAACATTAAAACTACATGCCTAATATTGTGTAGGTCCCCCTGGTACTGCCAAAAACAGCTCTGACCTCTCGAGACTCCACAAGACCTCTGAAGGTGTCCTGTGGTATCTGGCACCGAGACGTTTGCAGCAGATCCTTTAAGTCCTGGAAGTTGTGAAGTGGGGCCCCCATGGATCAGGCTTGTTGTTCCAGTACATCCCACAGATGCTCAAACGGATCTGACCCTAACCCCAGCCATCCACATGATGTAGAAGAAACATGATTCGTCAGACCAGGCCACCTTCTTCCATTGCTCCATGGTTCAGTTATGACGTTCACGTGTCCATTGTAGGCACTTTCAGCAGTGGACAGGGGTCAGCGCGGGCACTCAGACCGGTCTGCAGCTACGTAGCTCCATATGCAGCCAGCTGTGATGAAGCTGTGTGTTTTAACACCTTTTTATCATAGCAGCATTAACTTTTTCAACACTTTTTGGAACACCCCACAAGACCTGCCATTCTGGAGATGCTCTGACCCAGTCGTCTAGCCATCACATATTGGCTCTTGTCAAAGTCACTCAGATCTTTACGCTTCCCCTTTTTCCCTGTTTGTAACACGTCAACTTCAAGAACTGACTGTTCACTTGCTGCCTAATTTATCCCACTCCTTGACAACTCCTTGAATAATAATATTGGTCATCTTGTTCCAATGGCACATTGGCACAAGATGACCAATATTATTATTATTACTTCACCTTCCAGTGGTTTAAATGTTGTGGCTGATTGGTGTCTATATACATATACATTAGGCCTTAAGAGTCCGCCACCCCCAACTCCACATTGAGGAAATGATGCTAAAATGTATTTTGACCTCAAATTCTCAGGGGAAAGTGACCATTATTTGTCGCTTGATGCCGTCTGCAGAAGGTCATGGACCTGTTCTCCGCAAAACCAGCCATGAACCCTCCGTCGGGTCCTAATTTCTGACAGGACTTTGTTGTTCATACTTGACAATGATTGGACAGGGGCTGGACTCCGGTAGTGTCAATGAATTAAATGCATGTCAGTGAGCATGGGTCTGCCGTTTTGTACGTTTTCGGTATCTTCCTGTGGCGAATGTGATTTTGACGGTGCGGTACAATGGCCTTAGTAGAGCAGTAATTGTGTTTTTAAACCAAAGTTAATTCAAACCACGTGGGAATTCAACCCTTTCCACACGAGTTTAACACAGTCGTCTTCTGGTTTTGACTGTTAATTTAGGTTGGGAACTATTTCGTAGTTGAAGATGTACTGGCATGGCTTTTGCAATATGGTCCAATTTCTGCAATGCCTCAGTCATGATATTGTATAGGTTCATTAAATAAAGCTACAAAATTGCATATTTTAGCATTGTCAATGGACTAACAATTATCCCATAAAAAATACTTATTTGTGAACTATATTCATGAGGCATCATATTTTGACCATATCGTCCGGTCCTACATCTAACACTTTTGTGTCTTAATCTATTGGAAATAAACACTGTAAAGAGACTCCTCACCCTTGCTCTCAGACAAGGCCAAACCTTGTGTGACAACTTAAGCCAATAATAGAGTGATATACAGTAGCTAGACGCTTTTCTTCTTTACCTCAGTAAGACATAGGAAACCACATGTAGAACACCCAGACAGTGTAAACAGTCTATCCATGTAATTAAAGTATATGTGTATATATAAATTATTACTGTACATAATGTATGCCTTAATAAAGAAGTATTCATAAATCTATGGCGCGGTTTTCAAAAGTGTATGTGTGTTTGTATGTGTTGGTGCACTGCCCCAGAACATCCCAGAATGTGGACCAGCCAGCTTGAGCAATTTCACTTTGCCGTTTTAAATCAGCGCTGAAGAAGACAGAAGACAACTTTTACAGACTTTCTTTTCAAGCAGTAACGATAATTGGCTCTGACCTGCCACCCGAAGCTGAGATGTTACATTTCATCAAGAATTAAATAGAGATGCGTTTTCCATGCAAATATTTGAACACAAGTTTCCCCAATTGCAACACTCCCAACTGCCGATAGGACACAGCAAAGTAACAACAAATGAAGCAGAGGAAGAGCAGGCAAGCACAAGGCCGCAAATTCATCCCGCTCATCTCATCGGAACAAGCGATCCTGAGCGGTCACAAGCGATTCCAACGTTAGGCGTTTCCAAAAATATTGGTTTGATGAGCATCAATAAGGCGGTAGAAATCAACAATGTAGAGAAAAAAAATCCCAACTAAACCAGAAAAAGGAATAAGAAAACAAAATTTTTTGGAAGCATACGTACAGGATCCAACAGGCTTGTTTGCTTCTCTTTCCTTCCCACTGGTGCTCCAAACTCTATTCAAACCCAGATTTAAAATACATTGCTAACTTGTGTTGAAACTTTTGGATTGGTGGATGAGGCGCCTCTGACAGAGAAGAAACAACCTTACTGTGGCCGTACAGCAGCATCGCACTTTTTCTACCCGAGTTTCCGAGGGAACAACATCATTTGGTGGAATCTATTTACTTTAGACTAAATCTCTCTCCAGGGCACGGAAAGGTGTGTGCCGAGTTGTATCCAATGCTTTTAACCCCCCTCCTCCCCCCTCCTATTTTCCCTCCAAACCATGACATCAGCCGTCTCAAAAGGTGGCTGTCATGACGCTGCACTGTGCTCTCATCTCGCTCTGAGCCAAGATTCCCAAGGGTTTAGCTAAATGATTAGCTGTCTGTGTGGGTCTAAGTGTGTGTGTGTGTGTGTGTGTGTGTGTGTGTGTGTGTGTGTGTGTGTGTGTGTGTGCTGGCATGGGATCTTAGGGCTTGTTAAGAAAAGGTGTGTCAAGTCAGCGGAGGTGCTGCCATGCTGCTCTGGGGCAATGTCGAGCTCTCTGCGGCCCTCATTAAGTTTCAGACACCTTTCCAAAAAAGCTAATCTTCCACTGCACAGACAAAAACACACCTGTATGGAGAGTGAGACAGTGGGAGACAAAGGAGGCATCTATGTGTATGTGTGTGTGTGTGACCCGAGGGTCCATTCTTTGAGTCTTAAGCGCTTGGCTTGGTACGGCGTTAGCTAGGGGAGATGAGAGTCCTCTGGAACAAGGAGTGCCAATCTGACTGGCTGTTACAGAAGGCTGAAGCTGAAGTGACGGTGATGCTAATTGAACCTCATAGCTCTTACAGTCAGCTACCTCTCACACACACGCGTATGCACGCATGCGCACACACGCACGCACACACGCAGGCACGCACGCACGCACGCACACACACACACACACACACACACACACACACACACACACACACACACACACACACACACACACACACACACACACACACACGCAATCCAGCTTGCTAAGTGCCTGCACAAACTCAGTGGCTTAACATTCAGACCCGGGTCAAAGATTCAACTTGCACCTTTACTTAAGTCTGTACAGGTTATAAGCTCAGAAAGGTGGGGGCTTTTAGTGAGTAAAATCCTTTGACATAAAGCCGTCAATGCCAAAAAAAGAAGAAAAGAAAAAGAGTATGTTTGAAAACAGCTGACAATATAAAGCTTATAAAAGCCCTGGATTTACAAGGGAGATCGTGCCCCATGCAGCAGCATGAAAGCTTGTTCCTAAACGACAGGCACAATGATAGGTTGCGTTATAATATGTTCACTGACATTTCAGCCCTGGGTTGAAAAATAGTGAACCCGCCCAACTCAGATGTTGCATATTTAAGGTTGCAATGATGATACAAAAGACCAAAATGCATTGCAATCGAGTATCTTGGTATACATTGTGCAATGACCCAGCACCCCATAAATCCTCAAGGGTAATGACTGCGGTACACACAGGGGCCCATCCCCTGGTGTGAGGGGCATGTCTGTCCCTCTTTTCAAAATCCTGTTCGTGTCCCCCCCCCCCTTTTTTTTTTTACCACAATAATCGTGCTTAAAGGAGGATGACATTTTGAGAAAAAAAACACACCATATCAATTTCTCAAGCCAACATAAGCATGTGGCTCATTATTATGCAGAATGACATCAGCGGACCTTCCCGGGTGAGGGTTTCGGAATAATGGGGTGTTGAAACAATGGGTAGCCCCCCCTTAATACGCTACTGTTTGGCTAGCCATCAGATTTTGGCTGAGAATGTGAATTGATATGCGGATTGAAAAAGTTGCCACGGATGAGTAGCGAACACTGACAGCCTGCCTGAGCAATTCTATAGTACATTTTGGCGACATTGTGGACGCAGACTTTTTTTTGCTCACTGAATGAGGGAGCGGCAGTTCCTAAAAATTGAACGCCAACAGCAGTTCAGTTGAATGTCTTTATTTGGAGAGGGAATGAAGAGAAAGAAAGGAAATGTGAGGTGGTTGATTAGTGCTTGTAAAACAGCATGATTTTCTATGAACCTATGTAACTTGAAAACGAGTCCACCTTAAAGCACAGCATGTATCTGTCAACAATGTATGAAAAGCAGAGTCTCTCTCGCAGTTTACTTTAACATTAGACACACCATCTTCCATGTCTATGGAAGACAGTGAAGACGAGGCAGGGAGAAGCAGCGGAGTTGCAGGTAGGTTATATGTGATTTTCTGTTGGTTACTGTAGCCCCTAAATGTATGTGGAAATGCAGGAAATGGTATTCAAATCACATTTTTTTTGCTACACCCTTGGGTACACAATGTACCCTGTTTGCTGGCCTGTCACGTCCAAAATTTTAAATGCTGATCAACTCCATTTTTCCATGGGTCTGGTTGAAATGGAACTCCTACCTAAATACGATTTTAATGAGGTCTACCCAGCCAAGCTGGGGCATGGGAAGGAAGAGAGAAAGGAGGGGCGGTGGTGGCCCGGGCTTTTAATTGCAATTTCCAGAGATTCTGGCCCACTGCGAAAGCTCTGAATGTAAATCAACAGGACTGTGAAAGGCTGGCCGTGATGCTTTGCAGAGGGAGGCAACACAAGTTGGGAGTGTGTGCGTGTGTGCTGACTTCAGGCCAGACGTCAATTAAAGTCTGGAAAGTAAATACGTCAGGCGGTTCCTGCGGTGTTGGGCAGAGGTAAAAGGGGGCCTCTCCAGTGGCCTGTTTAGGGTTTTTTCCAACCCTAGGAGGACAGGCCAATCACTTCGAATTTATTACATACCTGACTGCTTTCACGCAGTTTAGGATCGTCAATGTGCCCTCCCACTGGACACAACTTTCGCTAAAGGGTATAGGAAGGAAAGAAAAAAATAATAATAATGTGCTCAAGCAAATTGTTTCCACCTTATAAACAGGCCCTCGTGTGCTCCAATCTGCAGCATGCAAATGTTACACGTTGGAAAATCAGTCTAAAAATACAAACACAAACCGCTCACCTGGAAATGTACTGTTTGGAATCGCACGCAAACTCAAACTTGATTTTTTCAAAATCATGGCACCGGGCCACGCTTGTCAGGAGTCGTTTTGCAGGGCCGGGGCGCGACAGGGCAGAAATGATAAACGATGGACTCTCCTGCCTGTCTGCGTACACTGCAAGCGATCCCAAGAGATGAGCTGTCAAACACGTCTTCAAACTTAACACACGCCGACAGCACAGAGACGAGACGAGACGAGAAAAGGAGCTTGTACGTATTAAGGCCTCCGTGACCATTATAGTGTCTTCTGAGACTTCAAATTGATGAATTATTCTCTTTCTCTGAGACCTATAAAGGCCAAAGTGCTAAAAATGCCCAATGTCAAAATAAAAGGTACGGTGGACGGAGAAAAGACAAAGTGGTAAAAAAAAAAAACGTTTATTGTATGAACAAAATACGGTCTGTCTATATGTGTGAGCATCAAGGCATCAATGCAGGACGGGGTTTGCATCCAGGCGGAGTAAACGTCACTTGAGGTTGAGCAGGATGGAGCTGAGGTTGAGGCAGAGGAAGCTGCGGGCGGGGTCCGCCGTGCGCCTCAGATCCTGCAGCTGGACGTGGAGGGATGAGGTCTCAAACAGTCGGCGGTTCTTTCTAAATAAAGGAAAAAAAAAAAGAATAAAATAAGAAGGCAAGCATCAGCCCCTGTTAATCCACAACAAATAAATCATACAACATCTGCAAGATATTGCCAAGAGTCATTTGCACCTTTACAGCCATTACGTTGGAATTTCTTTTCAATCGCCACGGTTACTGTTCGAGTTGATGTTGACGTGCGAGCGGTATTTATTGCAATTTGATTGCTTGGCGGCGTCACTGCTTCTCAGTTTCTATAACGTGTTGGTCTTGGGGGGGAAAAAAAATTGGAAACACTGACTGACTTGACTTCTGAGTGAAAAATGACTCAACTCTTCCATGGTTCAAGATTGGAGTGCGTTTTAAAATGGAATTGAGACATTTTGCGAATCCTATAATTGCAGAATCACAAATGCTATCAAAAGATTTTGATAATGCGATTGCACCGAATCAAGGGCCCAGAGAGAAACTCACACTTTGTTCTCAGCCGTCTTACCTGATGGTGGAAAGTTTTTGGAGGAGGATGGAGAGCTTCTCCAGGGAAGGGAGCTCGAGGCGGGGACTTTTAATGAGCTGGGAGATGGTGCAGAAGAAGTCAGCGCAGCTACAAGCCTCCAAGAAAGCAGCCAGGAAGCCTTCAAGCACACACATCTAAACTATGAATGCCAGACAGCACAAATTTCACAGTCTTTATCAACTTTGGATAGTGTTCACTCTGGTGTCATCTTGCGACCGGCCAGGTGGTAGCCATCACTCGTCCAACTATTCCCACACATGCATACACTATACAGTCACCTCCTCCATCCCCTACTCCTGCAGCCCACTCAGCTCTACTGAACATAACTGGTATGCCTTCCACTACAAACTATACAGGCATTCCTGTTAGGGGCATTGCTATATATTGAGACAACGTTCAAAACTAACTGTAGCTGCTTCATATCTAATTACGGTTCCCCTACAGTCCCATACCACCTCCCCCTTATTGCATACATCTGAGCCTAACCCAGCCTCCTTATTTAATCCACATACTTTTTTTTTTCTTTCTTTTAAATGGTCTGGGTCTAATTCATCTGAATAGAAGTCCAAAACATCCAAAATTGGCTCATCTCAAGATTTTGGTCGACAGAAATGCAAGAGTAGGTGGGGTGGCCATTCTTATTAAATCATGTCTTTTGGCTACAGTTCTTCATTATTATTTTTCAACCTGTGCTGTCAGCATGCTGGCCATACAACACAGAGTATTTGTTTGCCATTGCATCCAGGACAGAGTTAGTCTGCAAGTGGAGTTCAAGTTCTCAACCTGCAATGCAACTCTTTATTAATTCTTAAATCATCAAGAACTGCTGCAATAACTCTGTCCTGTGGACGACCTGTAGGATGACAAGAGCACAGTTTTTGGTTATAGAGAACCACCACCAACCCCCCTCTTTGGAGAACTATTTATCATGTTTGAGTCTATAAACAACTGATCACTACTCTAAGAGGGGGAGAATCACCACCGGTGAGACAAATAAACATAGAAACAAACAACATTTACACAAAAACAAACATTGGATGACAACATGTATTGAAAAACAGTGAATTAGGTCCAGGAAAACTGGAACTACAACTGGTCACATGGCCTCTTCCTTCCTGTGTCTGAGGGAGGAAAGGAGAGGAATGCAACCGGGAGGGTGCTGGGGTGCACTCCAAGCAAATGTGGTGGTGTGTGTGTGTGTGTGTGTGTAAAAGGTGTCCACCGGTGAGTGTACAGGACTTACCCCAATTGGTTCTGGTGTATAAGGTCGGTATTATGTTGTGGTGCCCCACGCCTGGCGCCGAGGAGCATAAACCAGTCTCATGGAGCACGAGGAGACCCCGCACTCAAGGGGAGCACACATACAACCAACCCCCAAGTGCAGGCACAAGACGCGGCCGCAGGCATAGAACCCGGGCCTGCAATCCGTGCCTTGCGCTGCGGCCCGGGTTCTGTGCCTGCGGCTGCGTCAGGCCCCGGGCCGACAGACCGACACCCGGCCCGAACCGCCCGCGAGCCGGCGGGACTCCCATGCCATACATCAGTCAGGAAAGCTAAATCTGATTATTATTTAAAATAGCATCTTTAGTTGTTATTGAAATCCAGCCAAATTCTGGAAGGTAGTGAATTCAACTAACAATAAAGATGCATCCCCTGCCCACACATGTAAACTCTGGTCAGTGTGTAATATCTGATCAATATATAAAATACTGACAGTATATGCACAGCTTTTAACAGACATTTTGCTGCAGCTGGTCACCTTTTTCAAAAAGGGAGCACGGGATCTGGTAAATATATGAGTAATGCAGAAATGGATGTCTCTGTACATACTGTGTACGGGGATGGTAGCTCAGGCGGTAGAGCTGGTGGTCTAGTGATCTAAAGGTTGCTGGTTTGATCCCAGGCTCCTCCTGCTAGCATGCTGTAGTGTCCTTGAGCAAGACACTTAACCCCTAATTGCTCCTAATGGCTGCGTCCGTCGGTGTTTGAACAATTGTAAGTCGCTTTGGATAAAAGCGTCTGCTAAATGTAATGTAATACTGTAAGTGCTGTCCCTCAGTTTGCCCACAATCTTCTCACTCCTAATGTAGTTACTGGAGAACTTCTGCCATTGAAAGCAAGAAGAGAAGACAGTCTGGACCCTTGCTTTCTGCCTTGATGATTTCAGTATAACATATTTTTCATTCATTTCATCAGGTATAGTTCCCAAAATGTGGAAAGTTGCTCATGTTACTCCATTGCATAAAGGAGATAATAGATATCTTAAAAACTATCCCATTATAACTGTCCCATCTCTAAATTGTCCTGTCTAAAAAAATTGAATCAATAGTAATTAATCAACTCAAAACTGCTCTAGCTTGGTATTCTGTGTTGAGCTCTCACTGCTCTGGTTTCAGGGCTATCCACAGCACCATCTCTGCAACATCTTTAATTTTAAATGATATTATGACAGTAGTGGCACAGTTCTTGCACTGCTGCCTCACAGCAAGAAGGTCCTGGGTTTGATTCCTGCCCCGGGCGCTCTTGGCACTGCGCTCCGGTGGGTTATCTCCCGATTAGGGGCTTTTCTGTGTGGAGTTTGCATGTTCTCCCCGTGCTCAGATGGGTCTCCAACATAAAAAAGGACCCCAATTAAAAACAAGCAGAACACTTTCCTGTCCTGTCCCTAACCATGACAATGATCCACCACCTGGAATTGGTCCCCGGGTGCTGACATAGCGAAATCTACCCACTATCCCTGGGCATCGGGTGGAGGAGGAGGGACAGCTGGGATGGGAGAAATGGAGAGGCTGAATTTCTCCAGCCACCACTCCCTGCGTGTTAGGGTCATGACCTCTCTGCATATTTGTGTCGAGTGCAGTGCATCTGTGAGACGAGTAATAAATGATTCTTGACCCATCAAAAGCCTTTGATACAGTTGATCATCCCCTGCTCTTACACAGACTGTTATGTACAGATACTCCTCACTTAACAACCTACCTGTTTAATGACCATTCAGACTTACGACCAGCTCTCTGACCAGTTGGTATTATATGCTGCGTACAATACTGCGGCGCCTCAGCATCAAGCATCTCATCACGCATCACTGTTCTCAGTCTCAGCCTCGTTCCCGCAGTCTGTCAGTATTCACTACACTAGCATTTGCAATGGCCACGCCCCCTTACCGTGAAATAACACGGGTCCTCGAATATCAACCAATTAGCTTAACGACCTGGTCCTAGGAACGGAACTCGGTTGTTAAGTGAGGAGTACCTGTATTGGCTGTGACCCTAATGCATATCGATGGTTCCAAAACTGATAGACAGCAGTGTGTGAAAACGGGTAATGTTCAAACTGCATTTTTATCTATAACAAAAGGAGTCACTCAAGGTTTGATTTTACGACTGAACCTTTTCACAATTTATATCAATGATACCGTCTATCTGTATGCAGATAGACAGTATCTTATATTGTTGGTCTGACTCCATACAATTGGCTAATGACTATCTGAAACTTTCCTTTAATGTTCTTCAAGAGGCACTTATCGATCTCAAAAATGTGTTATATGCTGAAAAGAAATAAAAATGCTTTCACAAAAGCTAAGGAAATTGATTATAGCAAATGTCAGATTAGCACTTTATTTGGTACAGCCATTGAAAGAGTCCCACACCATAAATATTGAGGCATCTGTATTGATGATACTCACATTTAAAGTTAATTTATAAACTGATTGAAAAGCTGCGGCCGAAACTTGGCTTTCTTTATCGAAATAGAACCTGCTTTCCCATGTTTAATAGAAAAATTGTTGAAACTATTACTTTCTGTCTTGGATCAAGGTGACGTAATATATAGACATGCTGCTGTTACCACCCATAAGCTCTTAGACCCTATATATCACTCTGCTCTTTCATTTATTACTGGTGGTTCCTACAGTACCCATCATTGTACCCTCTATAAAAAAGTTAGCCGGCCCTCTCTCTTTGCGAGATGAGATCAACATTGGTATATGTTCATTCACAAAGCGCTCCTCAAAAATATACCAATTGACATTATTTCACTATTACACCTCAGGTCTGAACTCGGAAAGACTGCTTTTAAATATTGTGCTCCCAACTCGTGGAATAACCAACAACGCACTTTAAATATTGAATCCTTGATGCCATTGGGACATTTTAAAAATATGTTTACAAATCTCATTGTCTTAGAATGTAATTATTTTAACCAGGAATTGTTTTAACCAATGTTGTTTGTATTCTTATGGTCTTCTTCACTTATTTTATTTTTGTCATTTGTGGGTTTTTTTCTGCATAATGTGAATTGGCATCATTGAAAATGAGGGTTCACCCCTCGGTGTATCCCTGAGAGCTAAATAAACATGAAATGACAATGAAAAATTCCGCAAAGAGGGTGGGATATCAGTTGGTAAACTGCATAAAATCTGTGATCAAAGAGTATCGACCCAGTTCCCGCAAATGTATACCAAACACACACACCCACAAATAATGACCTTGCAGTAAGGGATCAGGGACACAGATGCTTCCATCCTGTTGCTGTTGCAAGATCGACTTCTTTAAAAAAACAATCTTGATCTCATGCAAAACACACAAGCAGATGGAGTAAAGAAAAGCATCGATCAAGACAGATTGCAGCTGCATACATTTTTCTTTTTAGATCAATATTAGAAAATGTGGAACCTTCTGAAGTCCCTCAGAAAATAGAGTTGGCTCTTTATTAAGATAAACTTTTTTTTTTCTGCTAAAGTCACATTCCTGCTTAAACAAGACCTCCTAAAATTAACTCTCTAATGACTTGGACTGCAGCCGGCATTGGCTGGTGGCTATAAGATTTGAGTGGCAGCCGGCTGGCTGGCACGAATCATCAACAGATGTTAACTGGACAATATTCTTTTGGTGGATAGGATAGGGCCATTTTCAAAGGCTGTATGGTGATGGAACCAACATTTGAATACCTGCTCAAAGCACAGCCCCGCTAAACACTTTTATATTGTGAAATGGGCGAAAACCATGCATTTTATTCAGTTTCATCGCCTCAAGTTACAAAAAAAATAGCTAACCTATCCTTTCAATTTGGCTTTGTCTTCAATCATACAGTAATTTGTTCTAGGCAAAAATACGATTTGCTTTGGTGCAGTTACACAACAACAACAAACAGTTGCATCTCATGGCCTGAGGGGACTCGGCAATCAGGCAAGTTTTCTTATTTACAGGCTTCGCCAGATTAAATTACGCCACGGAACCCTCATTCCCAGGCAATCTAGCTTTTTGGTCGTGTGAAATAATAATAACCAAATACCATGATCAGGTTTGGTTAGTCACATTGCACTGCTGCCTCACAGCAAGAAGGTCCTGGGTTCGCTGTTGGCAGTGCGCTTCGGTGGGTTATCTCCCAAATAGGAGCCTTTCTGTGTGGAGTTTGCATGTTCTCCGCGTGTTCACATGGGGAGAAAAAATCAGTAAGGCCCCCCACCAAAAACATGCACACATCATCGGCTGACCAGCGATGGACGTATGGTACCAGGGCCCCGGGCTTGCAACGAATACTGCCCACTGCTTCTGGCTGCCTCGGAAGGCTGCCTCGGAAGGATAAGTCAGGATGGGTTAAATGCAGAAGACTCATTTCACCGGCCACCATCCAAAGCATGTGCATGTGTTGTAGTGTCGTGTGACAAATAAAGATTCTTCTGCCTTTTCCAATGTGCCAGCGTATAAACATTACCTTCCCTGCTTTTCAAGGTTAATTGAGCAGTCTTGCATATAGAATTTTATCAACACATTTTATAATTTTCCATCCTTCTGGGGACCTAATGATTATGCTACCAAACAATCTTGTCCCATGTTATTGACCTGTAGGAGAATCCACTGCAACAAAGGTCAATAATGCTTGATAGATGCAGTTATTGCTCTTGTGACTGGCTTCCAGTTTATACCTTACCTCACCATCATGGGAAAAGCAGCTCTGGGACCAGCAAAGTAGAAAAAAGGTCCTTGACCCAATGAGCTTCTGTCATAACTTGTGAGTTGGGGAGATATATATATACATATATATATATGGGGCAATAGCTGAGGAGGTAGACCAGGTTTTTCCTGGAGCCCCATTTTAGATTCCTCGCGAGACGTCAAACTGTCTGGGTCAGTGTTGGCCGATCCTCGTGCAAGATGATTTAGCGGCTATCACACACACACACACACACACACACACACACACACACACACACACACACACACACACACACACACACACACACACACACACACACACACACACACACACACACACACACACACACACACAAACCAGTGAGGCCCCTCGTGAATGGTGGACAAATTAGGTATGCAGTATGAAGCTGCAGAAGACAGTTAACAGAACCACTGTACCACCAGACCCTGGTCACTGCCAGCACAATATGTTTCTAACCTGGGCAGGCCATATGTCTGGTTGGCTGTATATAATCCATGACTGCGGCATGATGGTGCAGGGAGTAATGTATGGACGTCTCATATGGCCAGATATGAGGGAACTGTTGACCTTCAAGTGTGAACCTAGGACCCTCCTGGTCTTTTCTTGCATTCTCCCTTCATTACTGCTCTTTAAAAACAAAGTCAAAAGCAAGTTGTCAGAGAAATATTGTTCCCTAGACATCCATACTGTGCATCACACACACACACACACACACACACACACACACACACACACACACACACACACACACACACACACACACACACACACACACACACACACACACACACACACACACACACACACACACACACACACACACACCTGCATCAGCTTATGCACCCTTAAAATGACACGGCTCGTAACCCTGTAAAAGCCTCTGCCCCACGTCACAACACATTGCAGCCACTCTCATTGCTTCAGACCATCTGGCCACCGATGAAACCCCCAGGTGGGGTATCCGAGTGGAGGGGGTTCTAAAAACTGTGAACTTGCAAGTCCTCGGCGTGTGGACCTGTGCGGATATGAGTGGATCCGCCAGCTCCACCCCAACCTGGTGATTGATGCTAGTTTGGACACGCCGTCACTTTCTACATGTGGCTTTCATAGGAATCATCTGGTAGGAGGTGCTGGCATAAATCAAGGTAAATAGTGATGGCCAAGATAGCCCATAAATCCCAGCCACAGCTTTTTATAAAAAAAAAAAAAAAAAAATGGAACCCGAATGATCCTGCAGGCAATTTTAGCTCACCGGCCTGGCAGTTTTCGAGTAGATAATCTGATTTATCAAAACCTGTACACCTCTCTATTCCCAGAATTTAGGGGTTTCTTGAAAAATGGCAGAATCAAAAAGTATATTTACATGACTTACTTTATAGGAAAGAGAAAATAAGTATACTGTATAACAAGATGACTTTCTCACCATATTCTGAGCAAACAGAATACAGCTTAATCGAGTATTTTCGTGTTCCAGCTCCTCCTTTGTGTTTTATTTTACCTTTATTTAAACAGGGCAGGTTGGTCAGCAACACCCCGTTTCACATTCACACAGTTACACAACATATAGACAACACACATGAAATCCATCGTACAATGTGGCTAAGGTAAAGCAAAAGTTTAAGAACAGTTACAGGGACAAATCGTATTTAACTCTGCAGACTGTTTCAAGTAGAGGGTGCAGGGAACCTAATGCAGTGTGAGTGCTAGGAACCTTCATTATTACCATACATAGAGACCATGAGCCACATTTCTGGGTCAGGTAACAGGAAATGTAACTAGGCAGGGCTCCCAAGATGGCCTCATAAATAAAAACATGCCAGTGGACCCATGGATGAAGCAGGCCAGCCAACCATTGAGTCTTCCACCATTTGTAATGAATCAATTGTATGGAGACAATGAGTCGATGCGTTCATGTATAATGCATCACATCAGTTGAGCAACAAGTAAACAGTGGTATTGTGCTAGACGTGGGGAAGACTGTTACCCTGGATGTTTCTGGGATTGCACAAGTTTGTTGTGTTTGAGATTTATATGAGCAGAGTTGTGATAGGACAAAAAAAAAAAAACACATTCGCCTGCTCATAAAACAAAAGGAACAGAATTCCCTTTGAGCATATTGCAGCTGATTCTTGATAAGCAAACAGCATGAAGACTTTTGGAAGTTTGGGATTTTTCTATCCGATGCAGCAATACCATTCGCTTGACACCAAGTAGGAGTGCCTAGTAGCCACTCTTGGGCAATTGCCACAGCAATACAAATATTGACATTTTCAATGGTGAGATCACCCATTTTGAAGACCCTGCGGCTTTATTAAAATAATAAAACTGGTAAATCATAAAACTACAATAAAAATAGTGTCAGAGGCTTAGGAATCAGAGCCCTTTTATGAGTACAGGTGCTCATAAAAATCCATTCAATATTGCATCCAAAACCAGCATCTGTGTATCCCTTGCTTTGACACTGTGCAACTGATAATTGCAAGATGCGTTTTCAGCATCGAATAGCATTTGCCAACACAAAATAAAACACAAGTGGGTATTAAATGGGACTGTTTGTGTGTGTGTGTGAGAGCGAGAGAGAGAGAGAGAGAGAGAGAGAGAGAGAGACTGACTCACGGGACTGCACAGCCAGCTGCATTAGAATATCTATGGGCGTTTGCAGGCCTCCCCTGCTGGCCTTGAGCAGGTTGAAGAGGACACACACTCCTCCGTAGTGGAGAAACAGCCCGGCACTCTCCTCGCACTTCAGCTCAGAGTGGAGGCTGTCCAGCACCTGGGCCAGCAAGTCAGCTGAGGACGAAGGGGAGAAACACATACTCCATTGCGAAGAAAGTTGAATTCTGAATTCTTTAGTATGTGAGTTAAAGAACGATGGCTTCTTGGAAGTGCTATGTCGTCAAATAGCCACCACACTTCCCATCAGCACGTTGAGGGTTGATGACACTGCAAATAAAATTTTATCTGTGTCTTGCCCTTACAATGCATTTTGGGGTATGTTTACCAACGGTAAACGGTAAACGGTAGCTCAGGAGGTAGAGATGGTCGTCTAGTAATCTAAAGGTTGCTGGTTCGACCCCAGGCTCCTCCTGCTAGCACGCTGTAGTGTCCTTGAACAAGACACTTAACCCCTAATTGCTCCTGATGGCTGCGTCTGTCGGTGTTTGAATAATTGTAAGTCGCTTTGGATAAAAACGTCTGCTAAATGCAATGTAATGTAATGTAATGTAATGTAACATAGAGTGTAGGGTTTGCATACTACGATATTTCAACGCATGTAGTCTGTCATCCTGGTACTTTTCGCATTCAATTTGAGCACATTATGGTTTTGGAAGTACTAAACACTAATTAGGTGTACTAAATAGTATCCTAGTATGCCATTTTGTCCATTTCGCCACAAACATAACAATGCTCTTATGCTGTATCTGGTTGAACAATAATAATGTGCTCTAACTCGGATTTAATACATGGAGACTTGGACATGGTTTGAAGGCTGTGAACGCCATGTTTTTGCGGCTGTTGTCCTTGAGCAAGGCATTGCCTTCATTCTTCCATACTGTCCGTCACACCACAAAGTTATCGACTTCCCTCCTCCTTTGTTCTTTTTAGGTTTTCAGGGAACCTATAGGGAATCTCCATCCCAGTTTTACTATTCCCTAAATCAAGCAGTTCTGCTTTGTACAACTCACAACCAGATCCTTCTTTTGTGGTTTTTTTACTATTATTATATTTTTTTTAACCTGTCGGATCCAAAACCCCTGTCTAAGATGATCTGAAGAACATGTTTCCGAGAAACTGATCTTCAAAAAGATTAAACTGTTTTCAATCATACCTGACATAGGATGAAAAGAGTTTCTTTAACTTTACTGCAAGAGTTCGTTTGGCTACTTTTGTCTATTGAGATGGTCTTCATTAAGTTTAGAGACACTCTCATATGAAGACTGTGGAGACATCCAGCCGTTATACTCATCCCAGTTTTCTGTCAGTCCGGAGCGAACCTGGCAAGTTGACTGACGAATAGAGCATTTCAATGACGACGTATTGACGAGTCCTCTGGGCCCACCGGGCAGATGTAGGGGGGCCTTCATCAATGGAGAGCTTCATGGGATATGTCAGAATGGGTAGGCTATAATCAGAACCTGCTCCAAGATTAATGGGGAGTGAGGCCAAACTTGGATCAAACAACAAAAAATAAAAAATAAAAACGCACCCTTTCTTTTAACTCATTTGTGTCAAGAAAACTCTGCTGGCGCTGGATAATCTAGCTAAACCACGTACAGACGTTTCCTGTTCAGTGCATTCCAATCAGCTGTGATGGATGACATGTGGATGCCAGGTCAGTTCAATCCACCACAACTCAGAAGTCTTTGCCCCCGTCCTGCCGCTCTACTAATTAGCAGAACGCATTGGAAGTGACATGGAAATGGTCATTTCCTTGTTGGACTTGCAATGAGATAATGTGGGATGTAACCTGTGAGATAATGCTCCTTGCAGACAGCTGTTTTGCAACAGGGTTTCAACCATCTCCCATTGTCACGGTTACAAAATGTTACAGCTATAACACTTATTACGCTCAGATAAGGTGATGGCATGCCAAGTCACATTTGGTCTTGTTTTAATAAACAAACAGAAAGATAGTTGTATCAATAATGTATGTTATTTCAGTGATGGATCAGTAGTGTGTGTATGAATACAATACACTGCAACAATAAAGGTCAGTGGCTTCATTGTTGCAGTGTATTGGTCAGTGTAGCCTGAAGAAACTCTCCAAATTACTAGATGATTAGTGGTCATCTTGTTAGTTTCTTTCAAGATGGTGGGCTTTTACAGCTGCCCCTCTATTGATATGTTTCTGTTTGCGTTCACACAGTTGACAATGTGAACATGTGTAAAACAGATCAACTCAACAGGCGACTTGTTGCAATTAAAGACTATTTAACTACTGTCTCATCTGCGATAAGAAACAAGTTAATAGAAATCGCCCCATCCCATGGTTCAGGTGTCTCCCGTTTGTGAAAGATTCTGGTGTCCCAATGAACTATATCAGTGTGATTCAGCTTCCCCCCCCCCACCTTATTGAAAACCTATCAAATCATGACCCCCCCCCCAAAAAAAAAAACCCCAAAACATTGCAAAGATGCACCAAACCTCAAAACATTACATCACGGGGACTTCAATCATAAGCTGCTTTCACACATGTAGCAAATGTGTTAGCAATGTCGGGACCTGATTATCCGGACATTGTCCGGATTTAACCTTTCACACATGTAGCAAAAAAACAGATTATCTGTCAGACGGTTTACACCACGAGGAAACTCCAGCGTTGGTTTAGACAAGGGGCGTAAAGACGCGTGGAAAGTATGCAGGAGGCAGCACGTGACACAATGACGCTGCAGAGTTTTACAGCACACCCAATGGCGGACGAGGCATAGGCATTTGTGCGTGTATAGAACGTAATTTAATGTTGTACATGCTGTCTCCCGATACCCAAAATGCAGAATTTATTATTTACTAGTAAAGTATTTCAACAAACCATTCAGTTTTTATTAAATGAAGTCCCATAGCAACAGGGAGACGTGTGTATCCACTGTTCTGACAGTGTAGACGCACAGGTTTCTTTTGAAACGGGAAAGTCCCTTAACTCAGGTGTGTTTAAAAATGTTGTTTCATACATGTAGGAAACAAACCAAACTAAATAGATCTAAAATAAAAAGACAGGCACGGGAACCTGCGTTCACCGCTGTCTGGAGGAGAAAAAAAAAAAAAATTCCACTGCAATTCTCTGAGTTAGGTTTACGTTTTTAATTTTCCATACAAGTAAGAAACTCAGGAAACAGAATAAATCAAAATCTTTCTCTATGAGATTATATTGCTCCGCTGTGCTGCTCCGTTTGCCCAGAGAAGCAAAATGTCTAGAACCAGAGCCATGTGCCTTTTCTTTTTTTTGAGCACCGGCCCCTTTTAAAGTTTCTGTACGGGACAGTAAAGGGGAAGTGAGATCCAGAGTAGTTTCTCAACAGCGCTCAGTCATCAACGTTAATGCAAATGGACGATTTAATCGTAAATCGGCCCAAGTCTATGCAACAGCTACGCTCCGTGCATGAAGGCAAATAACTGGCGCATGATAGAGACATCATCAATACGCGACACGCCCCCTCGCTCGCTGTGAATAATCCGGACAATCACCTGCTCTGTTCACACATGGGCCAATCGGACATTACCCAGACTTTGTACGAGGGTGCTGGGTGGGTAAAGTCCGAGTCAAATGATTCGGACATTTGCGTTCACACATTCAACTCATCCAGGTAAAGTTTGGATAATTTCAGGTTTACAGTGCATGTGTGAAAGCAGCAATAGTGTTGCATTGACACAAACATCTGGACAATGCAAATTGCAAACCAGCACCCGTATGAACGGCCCTCGTCGACACACCCATTCTGCTGCATGTACCTTTTGTGACGGTGCGCAGGGTGATGAGGGCGGAGAGGATGCGTGTGTGTGGGCAGGGGCTGTGATACAGCGGGCTGCCCCTGGGGGTCCCCCTGCCACGGGACCCGGGAAGACAGCTGGAGTTGTCAGAGTGTGAAAGCGGAGGCTGAGCTGGGCTCTTGGACACCTCTGCTCCTATACGCCGCAGGATGGAGGACAGCGAAACACGCTGTAAAGAAATACAAAACACGGGAAACATTTGTGGCGATAAACTTTTACGAGGCAGAAAACAGAAGAGGCATGCGGCATTGGAGAATAGAAGTGTACGCAAGACCATTTGGAAAGTCAAAAAATATTTTATTTGCAGAGCCCTTCTATAAATGAATAAATAGGCTTGATAAAACAGTGCGGTGAATAATAAACCTCAACAGGAGATTTTTCTAAACATATGGAGATTGCGGCTTCTCCGACCCTCCGTTTTCCGGCTCTATTCCTATCCCTCTCAAATAGTCTCCATTTGCTCCGCGGGGACCCCGGAGTTTGTATTCATCCCCCTCCGTTTATGTGTTCTGGCTTGATGCTGAAGGGTTTACCCCCAACCCCCACCATTTCTGCTTTTTTTATGGGGTCTTTCTTAAAAGTTGCTGCTATAACTGACTATGTGACTCCAGTTGAACTTCAAGCAAGTCAGCCCTGCCAATAAACTGCCTGAAGAAAGGGACCCCATGGGGCAGGGCCCGCTGAGGAAGGCCTACGGTCGGGGGTTCAGCAGCTGGGGGTCTTGGTCAGCACGGTGTCACAGCAGCTTGCTCTTGCCTCACAGCTCCAGAGACCTGGATACAAATCTTGTCTCGTCTCGCGAGCTGTCGGTGCGAGGTGTGTATGTTCTCCCTGTGATGCCTCTCTCCTCCTAAGACTCGCGAGTTCAGCTCATTGGAGACAATACCTATGGCCCATAGGTGTGACTGCTGTGCAAGTGAACGTGTGGGACCTTGTGATGGACTGCCGTCACATTCAGGGGGTCTCCCTTCCTTATACCCTTACCCACCCAGGAAAAGTGAGGAAAGAAAATGGATGGATGTGGCTAGCGGCTAGCTACTTAGGCCACAAAGCCAGCTGCTATATTGGAGCACGCACCAAACCACCACACATGTACAGGCACATGCACACACAAACTCTTTGTGTGTCAAGGAATCAAAGCACAGTCACCAGGCACCATGTGTCTCAACCACAGAAGCCAGGTCTGACTGTTTTGATACATGGATTCTGTCAAAGCAACAAGCAGAGGACCCGTATGATACTGCTTCATGTCTGAAGGCAAAATTAAGCTACGCAGGCAAATCGAGGACTGGGGCCTTATTTACAGACATACCCACTCCCCGACGGACTGTACTCTTTTTTTTTTTGACATTATAAATTGGGGTAGTAAGTAAACAATGTAAATTGTGAAATATCTGACCTTGCCAAAGACAAAATAAGATAAAAAGAAAAATTCTCAATGGCTCCTCGATGGGTTCTATCATCTTGTGCTGCGCTAGAGGTGGCCGTGTTGGTCCCAATGTTTGGCCTTGTGTGCTACTTTACCTGCGTGCTGGTCTCTATGTGTCTCAGGGCCTGGTAGATAAGGCGTAGGACGTGGAGTATCACTTGAGGCTCTGATGAAGGGGTCTGGTGGAGCTGCTCTGCCAACAGTGGCAGAGCCTGGTTACCGGGCATGAGGATAAAGGTTCTGTTATTGGTTATACAAAAATACCTCACACTCGTCCAATGCTGATATCGCAAAATTCACACATTTCTATCAAAATCCAACTTAACAGGCATGACTGTTTATCCCCCTTGTGCGGGGCGTGGGTGAGCATGGGGGTCTTGCCGGCCCGCCCATACGGCGGGTGGGGTGTCGGCCTGTCACCATGGGTCCGTGCCTTGCGCCCTTGGCCCGGGTTCTGTGCCGGCGGCTGCGTCTTGTGCCTGCGCCCGGGGGTTGGGGTATGTGTCTGCCCCTGGGGCGCAGGGCCTCCTCGTGCTCCTTGGGACTTGGTCATGCTCCTCGGGCTGGGCACGGGAGTTGCACCACGGCCCTCTTGGCTTCTCTGGAGGCCCGGGGGTCTTCCGTGGCCGCAGGGCCGGGTACCCGGGGATCTCCTGCAGCCGAGGGTTGTCCACGGGGCCGTGGAGTTCGGGGGGCTTCGGGGCCCCTTGCGCTGCCTAGAGGCGCCGCAACATAATACCGCCCTTCTACACCAGTACCAATGGGGATAAGTCATGTACACTCACCGGTGGACATCCTACACACACACACACACGCACACATGCACTCACGCACCCCTGCTTGGAGTGCACCCCAGCAACCGGGGGTGCTTTCCCCTCCTTTCCTCCCTTATTTACTGCCATAACTTTGACAGGAAGAGGCCACAGGACCAGTTGTAGTTCCAGTTTTCCTGGACCTAACTGGACCTAAATTCAGTTTTTCAATAAATGTTGTCATCCAATGTTCATGTTTTTGTGTAACCCCTCTTGGAGTAGTGATCAGTTGTTAGAGATCCAAACATGATGAAGAGTTCTCCAAAGAGGGGGGTTGGTGGTGGCTCTCCATAACCAAAACTGTGCTCTTGTCATTCTACAGGGCATTCACAGGACAGAGTTATTGCAGCAGTTCTTGATGATTTAAGAATGAATAAAGAGTTGCATTGCAGGTGGAGAACTTGAACTCCACTTGCAGACTTACTCTGTCCTGGATGCAAATGGCATACAAATACTCTGTGTTGTATGGCCAGCATGCGGACAGCACAGGTTAAATAAAAAAAAAGGCATGACTATTTATTAACTTCAAAACATAATTGGACGTACAATAAGGATGTTACAAGTTGTTATAAGACTACCAGTGAATCCGGGAACATCTGTAAGCCACTGCACTACTGTACTTGATTAATGTACATAATTATGTCAGCAGCTGTTACCTTTTATGTTCAAAATGGAATATTTTTTATTGCTTTTTTTTTTTAACCTGTGCTGTCAGCATGCTTGGCATACAGAGTATTTATATGTCATTGCACTTCTCAACCTGCAATTCCATTCTTTAATCAAGAACTGTTGCAATATGGTTGGCCTGTGGAAGACCTGTGGGATGACAAGAGCACAGTCTTTTTTTTATACAAGACCGCCACCAATCCCCCTCTTTGGAGAAAAATGTCACCATGTTATTGGTCTATAAACAATTAAATCATTACTTCCCCAAGAGGGCAGAATCACCAGACAAATAAACATTGTAACAAACAACATGTACCTGGAAAAAAAAACATAGAAACATCAGATGACAACATGTATTACCCCAATATAATTAAGTCCAGGAAAATTGGAACAGCACTTCGGCACGTGGCCTCTTCCTGTGATAGCTATGTGTAATCAGGAAGGTGTTGGGGGGTGTGCTCGAAGCTAGTACTGGTGGTGTGTGCATTCCTGTTCCTGTGAAGAGTCGATCTGTATATGTGTGTGTGTGTGTGTGTGATGTGTCCACCAGTGAGTGCACAGGATTTGTCCCAATTAGTTCTTGTGTATGAGGTCAGTATTATATCTTGGCCTCCAAGCAGCAGAAAAGGCCCCGCAGCCACCCCTGAGTCCCGCAGCCATATAGACACTCCATGACCGCAGCAAAGGCTCCAAGCACCCTGCCATGCAGCCACAGAAGACCACCCAGCCCTCAGAGAAGGAGAGAGCCCATGGAGAAACACCCACCACCCACGCATGGCCTCAAGGAGCATAAACCCATATGTCCCAGATAGCGCGAGGGGACCCTGCACCCCTGAAGCGTACACACAACTCACCCCCAAGTGCAGGCATAAGACACACTCGCAAGTGCAGAACCCGGGCCGCGATACCGCAACCGGCTAGATGCCCCGAGAAGCATAGAGCGCCCACCCACGTAGCCGACTGCACATGGCCCCCCGCTCCCGCCAACGGCCGCAGACAGCCAGATATGTGGCCCCTCCACCACTGCCAGCCGCCGAAACACTCGCCGCAGAGAAGCCACGCAGCGAGAGCAAGGCAGACCCCGCACCGCAATCCACACTCTTGATGGCGAGCAGCTTCTAAGGCAGGGGTTCCCAACCACCGGGCCACAAGGAATTTTCCAACGGCGGTGAGAAGGTGCCCTATTTGGCCTGTGCTTTTTTTTTTTTGCAAAACCTGATCAGAGTGATCTTGTATCGAAAAAAAGCGAGCTAAAACAAATGAACTGTTTTTATTACAGATTTTTTTATCTAATAGCTATTTATCAATTATTTTTTTCCCTTCCCGTATTGTCCACTGATTAAGAGTTGCTGGCGGCCACAGTGTGGGTCGGTAGGCCTCGCTTTGCTCGTCGGTCCCGAAATCGGGGGCGGAATTCCAAGTTTATTCTGAAAACACAGGGGTATTCTTTTTTTGCATGACCCTAACAATACTCTTTGATTGTAGATGTTAATGTATTTATTTTCCTCCGTGCATAACCACATCCCCACATCAACCCACCAGCGCCCTGTCACCGTGGAAACCCCAGTCCTCAATGTGTGCTGTCGGTAAATGCAGAATATTTTTTATTTACAAAACTGAAATTTACTCATCTTATTCCCCCTGTCCCCTAATTTAAAAGTAATGCTGATTTAGACCAATGGGCATTTTTTTCGATTTGCCCAAGGCCAGACTAAAAAAAAAGTAATTTTATAAAAAATAAAAATAATACCTTGACGAATCTGTCGATGAGCATGACTTCCTCGGGCAGGCCTTTGTCCAGAACCCCCACTTTGTCCCCTGCAACTTGAGGGAAAGTCAGTCCATCAAGTACCCACTCCAATAGCAAGGACAAGAGCCCCAGGTGGGGTGGACTCAAATTCACCTGAGGGCAGATTTAGGGATATGAAACTATGGTTACATTTATAGTTTGTATGGGACTTGTGTCCCCAATCTCATCAAGCAGACACTTTTCAGATTGCAGGCCACAAATCAGAGTGTTGGGGCAGTCTTTCCCAAAGCATGGTACGAGCGTCCTCTAGTGGTCATTGGAGATATCGGGTTTTATGTACAAAAAAGAATAATAATAAAAAAAATTGGGTATTTCACCCCCTGGATTGAGCCATACTCGACCCGCTGCATTATTTAGAAAAATGATAAGAAATTTAAAAAATAAATCTCATTAAAATACAATAACATTTGAAATGAATTTAAAATCATACACTTCAATAGTCCATTGTCATTTAGAGATGTTTTTTATATTCTTTACTTTGGGGCGAAGACTCTTCAGAGGTAAACGGGGTAAAACGTTTGGGAACCACTGCTCTTAGGGACGTGTTCTGATTGAAATCGAGAAATCACTTGTATGGCTGTTGTGGTCACACAGAATCCAATCTCAGAAATAAAAACAAACAAATGATTAAAATGTTAACAAAGTACAAAAGTGAGTTTAAAAACATAATCGCCCTTCATCACCACCACCATCATCGTCCTCAAAAACAACAGCAGCGTGATTACAACAGCCGTCACGCAAGGGAGGATTAGCGGCGTTAGCTGCCGGAATGTGTGGCTTGTAAATAATGTGCTAATGTTTCCAGGCTGTGTGTGTGTGTCCAAACTAAATGACACGTGCAATGTTTTCCCTACAAACAATTTATGACTAAATGAGGTTGAATAATGTAGCTAATTACACAGAAATGTGGGCTAATTAATGTGACGGCAAATTACGACCAAATGTGCGTTCACAGACGAGAGTCGCAGACGGCCTGGACCCGGTCGTACCTTGTCGCGGGCTTTGCCGGAGACGGCGGTTCTTTCCTGCCCCGGCGCCTTGACAGACTCTGCGCACTTGACGCACACACTGTGACGCACGTTTGGGGCCGCGCTGTATTCCGATTTCCTCTGCGGCAGTGCATAAATAAATGATCCAACGTCAATCGCAATAGTGAAAAACACCCTACACTAGCTGTCAAACAAGCAACAATGAAGCTGTAAGCTTGAGCTTTAAACTTAAGTCCCCAGCCCAATCATAAAGTGCTGTGTGGTTTAACATTTAACTTCAAGGTTAAATGCCGAATCTAGAAACACATACCTCGCCATCATGAGAAAGGCTGAGTAGAGACAAATTAAAAAAAGGACTTGACAAACAAAACACTTTGAACTTTGGAACAGTACATATTTTGTAAAAAAGAAAAAAAAAGGTAAAAAGAAATGGACATTGGGGAGGAAAGTGCCTAGTTTGGCTTTCAAGCCCTGGCCTAGATGTGCTCTGGCTTACTACAAGTAGGCTTGCGTGTGAGGTCACCTGCAAGTTCTCCAATCGAGCCTGTACCCTCTTGTACTGGCTCTCCAACTTGTGGTTCTGGGAACTGATTTCATTCAGCTGCGGATTGAAAAAAAAAATTGACAGTCACATGAGAACGGCTTCATCGGAGTCAGGGTCTTCTCCCATATGATGTAACGTTGTGTTATGTCCAATGTGCCCTTCAATTAGTGTCTGGTTTGCTTTCCGGAGCTGTGATGGGATTCATCAACAGAAAAAAGTGCAAGTATAAGGGAGAAGATGACCAAGGACCATTCTATTAGTAAAGCTTGTATCAGAGCGCCCCCAGGTGGCTAACAGCACCAAGTACCTGGTCTAATCCAAGATTGATGAGAGAGATAAGATAAGATAACCTTTATTAGTCCCACATCGGGGAAATTGACATTGTTCCAGCAGCAAAAGGGGACAGCAGAAAATAGGGAGCATATCAAGGTAAGCACTAAAAACAACATAAAATATATAGAAAAAAAACCCCACCATAAATAGGAACCAGAGTACTAAGTGTATTGCACATATCTTGACACATTCCACATCAGGGATTGCACTTTCTTACTTTTTTTTTTTAATATAAAAAAAAAAGGCCAACTCCTCACAATTCCACTTCCTGTTTTCTCCCTTCTACTTTTCTCCAAACACAAAACAGAGCTGAGTAGTGGGTGGAGTTATAAAAAGGGGATTTTAGTTCAGTGATCATTTTTATCAGGCTTTTCGAGCAATTCCATGCCTTGACCATGCGACTCCTGGATCACCATCAGTGACAGCTGTTATTGAAACGCAGAAAAATCACGGACCCTTGAAAAAAAACAAAAGGTACAAGACTGTGTACATTGCTCACTAAGGAGGTATGTCCACTGCTACTCCCCCACAAGCATCATGTTAAGAAACATCTAATCCCAGATGTCAGAATTGTCACCGCCAACTATGCGCAAAGGGGTGGCTGGTGTTAAATGGGCTGACAGGGCCCTCTATATTTTGGAGAAAAAGATGAGAAAACAAGTTAAAATAAAACACAAATAAAAATGGAAGTAAAAAGACCGTAGACACATCTCCCAAACAATTTACAGTCTCACTCAGAAGGACAAATAACAAACCCTGGCAAACAAACGTACTACTTACGATGAGATGGAATCGGGATAGTGGGGTTATAGCAAGATCCAATGTTCAAATGTTACTCTGCTGTGTGAGTTACATACAAGACTTTAGATTTTACTTGGTACTTCCATCCATTAGCGCCACCACTGATCATGTGACCTAATGTGATGTGCTGATTGGCTCAATGACGATGAGACGCTGCTTCAGAACTGCAGTGGCACTTTTGAAGACAAACTTGAACTTGTAATGCACTTTCATAGATGACGTCAGCTTTAGAGACAGTTCACTTTGGAACTCTTCACAAGTTTATTTCCATAACATTTCTTCCTTATCCTTAAAATAAATCAGAACATCAGTGACACTACACGGTATCAGTGAATAACAGTACCATTGGATGTCAATGTTTACTATATCTGAGACTTAACTGATAGCCATAGCAACTGCCATGAAACAGCATGGGAAATTTAGTATTTACTCCTATTCAAAATTGAATGAACGTAATTTCTCAGTAAGAAAGAGCATGTTCTAGATTTTGATCGTGTCATCAAATTATCAAGGAGACCAGTGTAATGTGTAGCGTAAGAAAATATTTATCCTTTTAAGAATTTGTTTTTATTGCCTGGCCCACATGACAAGATTTTTCAAATCTTAAAGGGGACCTATTATGCTCCGTTTTACACAAGTTAATATAGATCTCTGAGGTCCCCAAAACATGTTTTTCAAGTTTTTTGCTGAAAATACTACTTAGATTATGCATTCTAACATAGCTCTACTGTATACGGTCCTGTTCCAAAACAGACTGGTTTTTGTGAGAGGAGCTACCCTCCGAGGCTATTCTGAGAGCTAATGGCGTTTGAGCATGGCTTCCGGGTTTTCATTGTATTTACTCCAAAACTATCACAGATTTCCCCTTATCAGCCCACCAAAATGTGTTTCTTAGTTGCTGAATCCTCACTCCCATTAGAGCCCCAAATTTACAAGTTAGTTCCGATTTTCGTTGCCATGCTCCGAGCCTGTGGGAGGCACGGACACCACACCACAACAGACAGGACTCTTTGATGCAGGGATTTTTTGTTTCATGGCAGAAAATAAAAGAAATAAACACAAACACAATAAAAACACTATTTTTATTGGTTTTGCTTGGAGAAACGCACAGCGGATGGCGCGCTGCAGCCTACAGTCTATGTATTGTGTGTATATATATATATATATATATATATGTATATTTTATTTTATTTTTTAGAAAAAAAAACAGTATAAATACTACCATCGTGTGCAGTTTCTTCACAGACAGTTGGTATTAATTCCTCTTTCTTTTAATATAATTGTTTGTTGAGTTTCTCAGATGGGGAGCGGTTCTAACTACTGTCTCTCAATGTGACGTAGGGGTTGGCTGCAAATGTGAACGGCTTGTTTCAGGACATGTTTTCTGAAATAGACAGCTCACAAAAAACTGAGAGCAACGATTTGCCCAAACAGCACCACGTGCTTAAGAGTAAACAAACATGGTGGAGGACGGACCAGAACTAGCAATGCTATTTTTTACAGAAAATCCAAAAGGAATAAATAAAAAACAATGGAGGAAGTCAAGGAGACGGCATGAACATTTGCCGTCATGGCTGCTGTTGTGTTCATGACTTATTCCGTTTCAGTCAGCTTGGCTCCCAATTGGCTCTTGGTCTTTCCCACGTGACAATTCACAGACCACGTCCTCGGCGGACCTCGGGGTTCCCCCCTCACTACAGGATATCGGATCGTAAATATTGAACATGTTTAGTACTTGTCGTCAAGAGAGACTTCCAAGCAGATAAGGGGAAGTAAAGAACACCCATGACATAATTCACACCACAGGATAATCTGGCACGATAACCTTAAGAACCATCAGAAAAAATCGTGACTTTGCTTTTATCACCAATGAAAACAAATCTTAACAATAAGAACGCAAATAAAATAACAAACCGACTTCTGCACATGGTAACCCGTGGCTAGTGCACGACCAAGAACTGTGTGTGTGTACGTTGACCTGCTTCTTCATGCCGTCGTAGAGTTCCTTGAGAGTGTGGAAGCTGGACTGCAGCCTCCTGTTCTCCCTGTCTCTCTCTCCCAGCACATTCTGCATCTGGCTCAGCTCTTCCTGGTGTTTCTGGGAACAGATGAAGTCACTCACCAGATATGTCTTTACTTAGTTCTATATGTCCATAATGTAAGAGGGAGAAATGGACGGAAATGTGAGATAAGGATGCAGCCGAGGTTTGGTTGAGGGTATGCATCCATCCCACCTCCTGTATGGAGACCCGGTGTGTGTGCACCACCTGGCCCAGACCGGCCGGGGCTTGTTCCCTCAGCTCCAGCCTCCTCTCCCGTTCACGCAGCTCCTTCTTCAACTGCTGTTGGCTCAGGCGCTCTGCCTTCTCAAACACACACACAAAAAACACAGAGTATGACATTATAAACTAAGCACTAATTGAGGGGAGCTCACGGCGCAATATTAGGATTAGTGATCCTCCGGTGACAATTTGATTACTGTACTGTCCTTCCATTTTATTACCTTTTATTTTAGATTCATGTTCATCTTAAACTGATTGAAGCTTGGGCAAGTGTGGCTCATTGACCAGTCAACTCTGCCCTCATTTTGTTTCTTTGGCTCTAACAGATAAACTCTTTTTATTTTTTTCAGTATCATTCAAGGTGTATAAATAACGAATAAGGGGCCTGGGGTAGACGGGCAATTACGGATTGGGCCTTTTACTTGTGTGTATTAGTGCTTACATCCCCAAAATAAATGAACCAATAAGTCCACGATAGCAAGAATAAGAAAAAGAATCAAATAAATAACAAAAAAAACTGCACAAATTACACAACTTCCAGAATGTGAAATTGTTGGTCCAGAGGTGTATGTTTATTGGTTTATTGCCAACATTCTGTTCATCGTTTACATTTTTAGGTTTATTTTTTCGATAGTTTTTTGTCTGTTTTGAGGCTTATATTTAATGTTTATCATTAGGTTGATTGTACATTACCAATTTCTTATCTTTCGGATCATCTTTCCGGTTCACCGTTAGGTCTCTTTCATTAGTTGTCGTATATGACCACATTTTTTCCTGTTTATCTTTTAGGTCATTTTTATTCTTTCATAGTTTCTCGGTTATATTTGTTCTTTATTACTAAGGTCTAGTGTCCTGTATCTTGCCATATTTGTATTGTGTAGAGTTAACTGTTTTATTGTATGTTAAATTATTTTCCTATATTGCCATTTTCCTTTTAGATTTGTACTCCATTGCCTTATTATTGCCATTGTTTTCTTATGTGAGATGCTATGACACTGCAAATTAAAATATTTAGGTATCATTGCTCAATTGTTCACTGTTGTCAATAATTCAATTCAATTAATTCAAACAATTCTAAAATAAAAACCCAAGCAACAGATTTTATTGGTATAGTAGAAACAACATAATTGAGTGATTTGGATAGTGTGGCATTTTTTATCAGTCAGTCCAGTTTGTCCATTCACCTTGAGCTGCTTGTAGATAGTCATCATCACATGGCAGACATTGTCTGGCGTAGAGGGGTCGCAGTAGCTGGACATTAGCTGCCTGCCCGCATGGTGGCCCACGGCTTCTACTGCTGCTGGACAGGCGTCCGGGGAGCCCGAGCTGCCATTCAGATTGGAGGGCAGCGTTACATCTGTCAAGGGAGCGGGAGGTCAAGGCCAGATTATTAACCATGTCTTGAAGGTAAAATGTAAGATTAAGCCATGTCTGAGGAAGGCAATTTTAATTTCTGGATTAATTTAAATGGGATTAGATTAGTCCTGATTTGGAATTAAACCTGTCTGCAAAACCGCTCCATAGTGTCATGACAGTGCAACAATATTCATAGTAATAAAAGCAAGTCGATCTTTCAACTTTGAAAATGTTTTTTTATCTCAGTTTTGCATGCAGAAGTGTGAGAATCAGCTTGTATCGACTTCCGCTACATACTGTGTAGCCATTCTATTTCCATTTCATGGAAAGAAGAAATGGGAAATAAATTTAGGATTAATGTGACCAGGATAAACATGAACAACTACGAGGGAGGCACCGCCTCCAACAGGCCGAGTACTATTCCCAAGTAATCACTCTTAGGTACTTGCCGATTCAGCGTAATGATACCATTCTCCAAATGTTCAGTTGCAACCGTGAATCCAAGATTTTTTTTCCAGTCATTGTTTGAGCCAATGCTTAGCATAAACAAAATCCAATACAACATGAAACTGACACGAGGGCTGCAGATATTCCTCTATAATCCCATTCAAATTCCTATGCTTTATTATTTTAAATATTTTATTACATTCACATGGCTACTTCCAGCAGGATAATGCACCATGTCACAAAGCTCAAATCATCTCAAACTGGTTTCTTGAACATGACAATGAGTTCACTGTACTCCAATGGCCTCCACAGTCACCAGATCTCAATCCAAAAGAGCACCTTTGGGATGTGGTGGAACGGGAGATTCGCATCATTGATGTGCAGCTGACAAATCTGGAGCAACTGCGTGATGCAATCATGTCAATATGGACCAAAACCTCTGAGAAATCTTTCCAACACCTTGTTAAATCTATGCCACAAAGAATTAAGGCAGTTCTGAAGGCAAAAGGGGGCCCAACCCGGTACGAGCAAGGTGTACTTTATAAAGTGGCCGGTGAGTGTGTGTGTGTGTGTGTGTGTACTAAGGGGTTAGAATGTGTGTGTGTACACACACACACACACACACACACACACACACACACACACACACACACACACACACACACACACACACACACACACACACACACACACACACACACACACACACACACACAGCCTGTACATATGTATATAAATATATATACATATAGTACATTCTTTAAATCAAGATTCATATTTATATCTATCAGTTAAAAAAAGGGTAAAGTAATACTTTATGCTTTATTATAGAGTGAATATGACAAATACTTTTACTCAGTTAGCTAGCCCTTATCTACTTTTACTTAAGTAGAAATGTCAACATGGTACTTTTAGGAGAATAGTTTTATGTGTGCGTATTTGTACTTTAACTTAAATAAAAGCTCTGAATATTTCTTCCGCTGCTATTTAAATACAACTTGGTCAACAGTGACGCACAGAAAATATAAGAATTAGGGTGAAATGGACATTGAAAATCATTTCATTGACCTGGACTATGAGATGGGTTGACCAATAGGGCTGGGACCATTCGGAATTTTGCAAGGTATGTGTTTTGAACATCACTTAACACTACGTTATTCTTTTGTGTAATGATATAAAATATTAAAAGAAATGCACATGATGATGAACATTGAATACACATTGATGAACAAATGAACATTTTCATTCAAAATGTAATTTCGGAAGAGAAGGATAAAGATGAGACAAGACACACACATACGCACCCGTCTCTGTACTCTCTGCCTGGGACTCCTGAAGGGGAGAGACGAGAAGCTCTCTCCTTGTTTGCTCATCACTTCCATGACAATTCAGGCTATTAACTGATCTGAAAAGGAGGGAAAAATGGTTTGGATCGCCCGGCTCCATGAACTCACTCATAAAATACCTATGATATAAGACTTACAGCTCAGAAGGGTTAGTGACGGCCATGTCCAGATCTTGTAAATCTCCGGAATATCCTTTCATCCCTGAACATGGCTGTTTAGACGTCCCGGAATGCACTTCTAAAATGATACACAGTTAGGAATAAAGGGTTAGAAGTGTGGGCGAGTTTGTTATACGTCCTATCTTCCACAGTTGACACGGCACATACAGCTTAACGTGGGACACAATTAACCATATACTGTATACCCTACAGCAAAAAAGTGGACAAATCTCAAATAGGGTGTGAAATGCTGTTCAGGCATTTAATTATATTCTAGTCCTGGTTTGACTACTATAAGTAGAGTCGTTTAATAGCAACACAATAACACCAACCATTTACCAAAATGTGTTTCATTCAAGATCAGCCATGTCCCAGTTATGTCTGTTAAAGCCGGAGAAACCCGGAGATTTTGAACGCGCCATGAAAGTGAGACTTGGCTTTGTAATTTTTCCATATATATGAACATACACAATTCATATATCCATAACATTAGGGTTTGTTATCACCCGAATAACACAAACCAGCTGGTTTAAATAGATGTTAATAATATATGTAAATCCTATAGATATTACTCGTTGCAGTAGAGTTAGGAAGTAAAGGAGGCACGGTACTCGCCTCGCTCTGCTCGCGGCTTTAAATACTTTCGCTTAAGCTCCTCCACTGTATCGTCCAAATCAGCTTCTAGAAATCCGTCCATGACAAAGACTTTCAAGTCCGACCTACTGGGTGTTGGTCGTGCGTCTTCCACTTGTGACTCGCGGAACCGTCGACTTGACATGGGCAAACGCAACGGGGGGCGCCGCTGACGCACGACGGCGGCGCGTCCCCAATCGGCCTGGACGTACGACGCGGGGGGTCGGAAGTCGGCGACTCGGGGCGGAAGCGCCGCGTCCGAGCTGAACGTGTCCTGCTCGGGGGAAAGTGGACGCCGGGTCCGCCGGGCCAGATCGTGAGTCCTACAATCCCGCGGAGAGGGGATAAAAACCCCATCTGAGTGTTTCCGATCGAGGTTAGACGTGTTTCCGACGTAAAAGCCAGACTAACGCAACTCTGGCCACCGTCAACGCGTGCGTCATGACGTGTGGCTGTGACGTCAGGTCAGATTCCAGGTCAAATTCTGGCCGGAGGGCTCTGCCCCAAATTTACGACCTACAAAATACATAGTTAAATGGCCGTTCCTTGGGACTTTCCCAAATAGGTGGTGGCATTATTCGCGTTCAGATATCAGTGCAATGCACCTTTCGCCAAAGGTTGCCAGGTTGGAGTCTTACCTCCCTTTTACCTCCACACGTCAGGGCTATTAATAAGAATACACGTTAATTAAATAGCACTTATCAGAGGTGTGCAGAGTAATACACGGTAAAACTATTCTGATTTCACACAAATATAGACATATGTATATGTAGGAAGGGTAGAGAAGCAATGCTGAGGCAGGAGTCAATTCAGTGTTTACTCGAGTAAACCGCTTTTAATTCAGTAAATATTTTGTGATACCTTAGAATTTGTAATATCGCAGCAACCAGACAAAGAAGAAAACGAAACAATATCAGTGTAATGTAGTGACAAGAAGCCGACAATGTATGAGGAAAATGTAAATTGACATCCTCACACAATGTAGCCCGATCAATTAAAATGTAACATTTGATTTTCCAGATCGCAGACACCCACTAGAAGGAGCTACGCACTGTACCTACTCATCAGAAAAGGTAATATTAGCTTTTCTGATGAGTAGGTACAGTATGTATCTGTACGTAGAAAATCTTATTTTACATCTTCACATTGGCATATTATATCAATGTGAAGATAAGAAATACAATTTTCCTCATTTCACAGTCTAAAAAAAAAAGACAAATACTTCACCAATGGGGTCTAATGACAATTTAATCAGATAACTTGTTTTCTACGACTGGCATCATTGGATGTTTCAGGATCCTGTTTCCATTTCCAACCATCTGTGAATTCATCCCCCTGAATAAAGACCATGACCACTTTTTCCCGTGACCCAGCGTGTGTTCACGTCCCGGAAATAGAACAAAGCTGGGAGGCATTTAGCAGCCACATCGCAGTAATACCCTCCAGCCAACTTTAGACTATGAGCACATTGGCGTAGTCATAACACCGTCTCTCACACCGTCTCTCTCTCTCTCACACACACACACACACACACACACACACACACACACACACACACACACACACACACACACACACACACACACACACACACACACACACACCGTGTGGAATGCACGCTGCGGGAACCTTCACCGCGAGGATATAAAAAGCCTGCGGGGCTCAGAGTGAAGGCCAGAGCAGCAGGAGACTACGGCAAGGGTGAGACAACGGGACGTCGGGAGAAGATATTTGAATACGAGGCTTTTCGTTCTGACTTGAAAGGCGACGGAGATGCTTTGTCCCAGTGTGTTCCGGCCCTCTTCACTCAACGTGAGCGACATGGCCATGAGGCCCCTCCTCGACCTGCACTGGCCCGTCCGCAGCCTGTGGCCCGAGACCAGGCCACTTTTCTACCAGGTGGAGCGGGAGATGATCCACCACATGCAGGAGATGAGGCGCAACATTGAGTACATGGAGAGGCTCCACCAGAAGATCTTTGAGGAGATCGACCAGTCGGCGTCCTCCTCCTCCTCCGCCTTCAAGCCCATCGCTTTCCAGGTGGGTCAGGACGACGCCACGTTCGCCCTCACCCTGGACACTAAAGACTTCACTCCGGAGGAGCTGTCCGTCAAGCAGGTGGGCCGGAAGCTGAGGGTGAGCGGGAAGACGGAGAGGAGGCAGGAGGACGGGAAGGGCTCCTACTCATACAGGCGGCAGGAGTTCCGGCAGGAGTTCGACGTTCCAGAGGGGGTGGATCCCGAGGCCATCGCCTGCTCCCTGTCTGGGAGCCAGCTGCAGATCCGTGCGCCCAGGGAGAGGGTCTCGGACGGGAAGGAGAGGGTGGTCCCCATCAGTTTCACTCCAGCCATCGCCTCCCCTCCGTCGGAGAGCCCCGGGACGGAGGCTAGCCAAGCCTCCGCAGAGACTGAGGCAAAGGCTGACTGAACCAGACTATCTTTAGATGATTTGCCATAACCTTGTCCCACAAAGTGGTATTTGTATGATAATAAATAGTAAGGAACTGTTGTATTGATACCCATTGAATTACTAGTATTGTGTACTCGTTTGATGTTCACTTTATTCCATATGGGAATATTTTCTTCCACTCTATTAACTGAAAGTTTGTCATGGGTTAAGTTATTAATAAGTAATTAAACTGCTGCCGGGGCCATCGATACTCTGCATATTATGTACTTGTGTTTGTACATGAAACTGGATTAAAGCGCTAACCAAATGAATTTGATTAAATAGACAGGATTTTGAAAAACAACTTTAACTCTTACATTCTTTAGGATCTGTTTCACTTGTGCTGGACTATAGTTTTAATAATTATTTACTTAAGCTTACCCACATACGCTTCAGGTGCAAAATGCTTAGTGCTGGCCAGCAAAATTAAAAAAAAGGAAAATTTCGCTTAGCAAAAAGGGGATATTTTAAGGAGAATTTTATTTTGCCTTATCAGCTCCACTACAACAACTAAATTATATATATTTTTTAAATGCTATGGCTTTCTGGGATACATGTGTTTAGTTTATATATGAACTCAAAGTACGTGTTTGTTTTTGCAATACTCCTGCGGCAGTCAACGTCCATTTTCACAACCACACACAAATCACCTTTAAATAGGGAGAATGTGTGTGCTGGGACCCTACACTACATCAGGGGTAGCTGGTGCGATCACAAGCTCAGGGTCAGATTCATGACAGTGCATACGTTTGAGTTGTTTAATATAAACTCCCACAATGCAATACTCCTACATTACAATATCACTGTAGTTTGAAATTGTATTTATTGCCGAGAAGAGTGGAACACGCCACCCAAAACGGAAACGGCATGTGCGTAATGGAAATTCACTGAATGGCTGTTGCTATGAGGTACCAGATAATTAAATCTGGGATAAATATCAAATGTGGGCTGGACAAAATTAAAGTAAGGATTACCACTTTAACCATTCCTGACTCCCAGATGGGGAAACAATCTGAGCTAAGCTACTTGTAGTTCATAAAATATCCACTAGATGTCACCAAAGACTACTCCGTGTGTGACGCCACATGATCCCATTCCTGACCCCTAATGTCCATTTCTCAGCAATCACATTTCGGCGCGCCTGGCGGCAGGCCCTCCGCATTGGTTTTCAAAATTATGAACACAAAGCTTTAAAATGCGTTAATTTTGTTGGATGCCATTTTTTTCTTCTTTTCCAGAGACCTGTCCAACAATGCCTCAGCACCATTGTCGCTCCCACTGAGGGCTGGAGCTCTGCAGGGAGTCCTCCTTCCTTTCCCAGCCTGCGGAGTGGTGGGAACTGAGAACGAGAGAGCCCAAAACGGTGCGCTATTTATACCACTCAGTGCACAATCTGTAGCGGCCTGCTCCCTAGAGACCTGCCGCCGGCGGCCTCCGCTGAGCCGCGGAATTTAACCAGGGACAGCTCTCCCCTGATGTGATGGAAAACATCTGGGCAGCTGTTACAGTACAAGGCCTGTGTCCATCCCACTGCTGGTGGGCCCCCCCCGAGGCCACTCCCAATGTTGACAATGACAGGTTTGTGCAAGAAAATAACCATGCAGCCAGTTATTATTGCTTATTTAATTTAAAAAAAGATTAATAGTAAATTGTGTTACATTGAGTTCAATCGAAACATTTCCATGTTTTCCGTCTCTCAGCGCAGGTAATATTAGGCACACAACAAGAATGAACATACCATTTTGCAGTTCTATCTTCCACCTTCAACGTCAAATACTAAACACAAGAGAGGAACAATTTTAACCTTAGCGAGATTGCATTCAAACCTCAAATTGTGCAGAGCAGAGGAACAAACAAACAAGACTAGCATCCAGCTCAAGCAATTCCCGCGCAACTAACAGGAACAACCATTTTCTTCAAGTCCCCCTGTGTTTTCGGCGGCATTACAAAAACATGTAAAAACTTTTAAAAACCAAAAGGTCCCCCCACAGAGCTTGAGAGACGTGACTACACCCAGATTTGGCTGTGCTATTCCCACCACGCAGGCACCAGAGGAAAAAAAAAAAACAAACAAAACAAAAACCAAAACCCAGTTGACTCCGAAAGCAACAGCACAATACCCTCCACTGAAAGCATCCACAGAAAGAATATTGCATTAAATATACTAAAAAATATAGCACTCACTTGATTTTCTAATCACCAACATTGGAATGAGTGTAAAGGTGTATATATATATATATTTTTACCAATTGTGTAGCAGACGGTAAAGCTTAAAGTGGTGGATTTCGTCAACGAATCTGAATCTATGGCCATCCATGCCCTAAATCGCACGCTCGCCAAGAATTACACTGCACTTTTTGTTCGCCAAGAGTGGGTCATGCACTACAAGTAAAAGAAAAACAACAACCCCCATTTGCGATGGTAAAGACATAGATATTCCAGCGACACGGCAACTAGAAAAGCCTCCGTCAGTCCATGCCGGGGCCACAGCTAAGAGCCTATGTACAAGGTTATGGTACAGTCAAGGTGTGTGCTGCGGCACTTCAGCCGGCGCGTCCCCTTAACACACGATATGGGGCATTTGATGTCTGGAAAAATTCACTTTGTACGTCTGCTGAACTGCGTTAAGCTTGGAATGGTTAAGAGGGGTGGTGAAGAGGAAAGCTAAGCGTCAGTTAAGAATTTTCTTAAAACTATGCAATTGGTTCCTCTATCGGGACTGCTTTTGGCAGCAACATAATGGGGGTCAATCATCTGTATGGTCCTAGTTGAACATCTGTACCTGATGTGTCCTGGGACCAAACGACAATATTTTTTAAGATGTATCGAATGGCACAGAGGAAATGATAGGATACAAAAGTGGTTTTACAATCCCTCGGCAAATCAAATTTGACGAGCGTTGGCATTTGAGGGGCATCCGAAAAATACGGACAATAGTGAGAGTACGACCAAAACATACAATCAAAAAACATTTTCATTCTTACAGTTTTTTGTGTGATCACACCCAAATGAATAGAAGTGCAGTCATTAAGTCTTTCAAAAACAAACAAACAAGCAAAAAAACAAACAAAAACAAACTTTCATGCCCAGTTCAAAAGCGCTTCATCTCGTTTCTTAGGAGTTGATTGGATCAGAAGTCATTCTGAACAGATTACTTAAAGCCAGTCCAAGCTGCGGCTTGGGTCACACGATCATCCACCCTGACATACCTCTGAAGATTAGTACAACATTATATCGGCTACAACATTGCATCACCGACTACAGATATCTCGGGCTCCTACAACAGTAAAAAAAAAAAAAATTAACCCTTGTTTCTTCGTATTTGTTTTGATTCCTTCAACCCAATGTTTCTTTTTCTTACATTTTTTTTTCTTCCTAAACACCAGTACAACATTTCAAGCACCGTCTTTGGCAAGCAGTCCAGTGGGGACTCTCTCTACCAAAAGCGATGCCGCAGTTTAAAGTGGCAGCCTAGTGGATTTGGTGGGAAGAGGTTCTAGAAAACAACGTTGACAAAAACAAACAAACAAACCTCAACAACAAATCAAGAACATCACAATCGTTTGATATAATTGCACAGTCAGTTTTGGGGGTGGGGGTTAGGGGACTGGGAGTTGTAGGTGCTTGGAGGCAGAGTCCAGGGAAGGGGGAGGTGCGGCTCGAGGATATCCCGTTACGCCATTGAGGGCACTGACACCTCCAGCAGGCGGTTGTTTTTGCGCTTGCAGGAGACGCTGTTGCCATTCCTGGGGGCTCCCTGGACAAATTTGACACACACCTTGTCCTGCTTGAACTGCACAAGAAACCTACAGGGTGGGGGGGGGATATGAATGATGTCACCAGCAATGTTGACAGAAGGCAGATCAAGACAAGACGTCTTTTTCAAAATGAGAGCAACCATCTCATTAATAAGTCTTTTGAAGCCTAACCCTCCGTTATTAGGTCCGATAAAAAATCTTGATCAAACCAGCTGTAAAACAAATTGATTTGTGTGGATGGTGTGTGTGTGTGTGTGTGTGTGAAGGGCGGGGGTCCTTACTCATCTGAGATGTCAATGTTGAGCTCTACTCGGTCGACTGCCGTGGTCCCTGTGCGATGAAGTTTGGTGATTATCTCAATCAGATGCTCACTGCTGAGCAGGAAGTCTCCTTTGGCAGCCGACGCCGAACCCTGAGTCGAAAACAACACAACAAGAAACATGACACACTGTGGTCACATCCCATTAGATGCACAATAGCAAACAAGGATAGGTCAGCAATCCTCGAAAGTCATTATTAAAAATGTTGGTTCCCATCATTTACAACTGTTCATAGCACAAATGATTGACGACTCGTAACCAAGGTCTATCGTTCAAGTCAATGTAGGGGCTCCTAAACAACGCATCCCGCTGGCCAGTGCACCCATTGACAGGGAGTGATGAATATTTAAAAAAAATGTCAAGAAGTGTGCTGAATTAATTCTTTGAACAGGAACGGTTGTTGGCAATAAACTAACATGTTTACAGTACTGCATATATATTACTTTATTCCCCTCCATCTTTGATACAGACAGACAATTCACATTTAAACACACTGGGCCTCATTCATGAACAGTGTGTATGCACTAAACTGTGCGTATGTGCGGTTAAAGCAAAGTTTTGGGATCCAACAATATGTTTAACCTTAACTGAAACAGACCAGTTGTACACACAAATAACCAAGACATCAGAGTCCTGGAAAATGATATTCCCAAACTTTAATTGAATCTAAGTGACGTATTAGAACCATAAAACGTGAAAATGAATAAATATTCACTTTTGTGTAAAATAAATGACAAAAATACAAAATTTACTACCAATAAGAATCCAACACCTACAGTATTATTTTTCTTCTTTGTGTATCTTGATTTGTGTAGCTAACAATATTGGAAGACAGTGTTCATATATTAAAAAATAAAAAAAGGTATCAAACTATTTTATCTGGTTTTTCAGGATGTTATTGACTCTTCTGCACTTCCACAAAACAGCTATTTTGGCTACAGCCCTGCAAATGTAAGAGACAAGAAACAGGAAGCGGCACAGCTTCATACTGACAAGCAATTGTAGAGTTTTTCCACGGGCATGACACAGTGCAAGGGTTCCAAACAGGCTATTGGAACCATTGATTCCTTCTTTTTTTTTTTTCCCCCTCTCTTATTTTATTATTATTTTTTTTTTTAACCTGTGCTGTCAGCATGCTGGGCATACAACAGAGTATTTGTATGCCATTGCATCCAGGACAGAGTTAGTCTGCATGTGGAGTTCAAGTTCTCAACCTGCAATGCAACTCTTTATTAATTCTTAAATCATCAAGAACTGCTGCAATAACTCTGTCCTGTGAATGCCCTGTAGAATGACAAGAGCACAGTTTTGGTTATGGAGAGCCACCACCAACCCCCCTCTTTGCCAAACTATTTATCATGTTTGGGTCTATAAACAACTGATCACTACTCCAAGAGGGAGAGAATCACCACGGCGAGACAAATAAACATAGAAACAAACAACATTTACACAAAAACATTGGATGACAATATGTACTGAAAAACAGTGGATTAGGTCCAGGGAAACTGGAACTACAGCTGGTCACGTGGCCTCTTCCGGTCATAGTTATGGCAGCAAATGAGGGACGAATGGAAAGGAATGCAACCAGGAGGGTGCTGGGGTGCACTCCAAGCAGGTCTGATGGTGTGTGTGTGTGTGTGTGTGTGTGTGTGTGTGTGTGTGTGTGTGTGTGTATAAGATGTCCACCGGTGAGTGTACATGACTTATCCCCATTGGTACTGGTGTAGAAGGTCGTATTATGTCGCGGCGCCTCCAAGCAGCGGAAGGGGCCCCGAAGCCCCCCCGAACTCTGCAGCCCCATGGACACACTACGGCTACAGGAAAGCCCCGAGTACCCTGCCCTGCGGCCACAGAAGACCCCCGGGCCCCCAGAGAAGCCAGAGGGCTGTGGAGCAACCCCCAGGCCCAGCCCCGAGGAGCATGACCCAGTCCCAGGGAGCACGAGGAGACCCCGCACCCCAGGGGCGCACACATACAACCAACCCCCGGATGCAGGCACAAGATGTAGCCGCAGGCACAGAACCTGGGCCATGGGCGCAAGGCACAGACCGCGGGCCCGCCTGAGCCGCCCGCCCCATGGGCGAGCCGGCAGGACCCCCATGCCCACCCACGCCCCGCACAAGGGGGAGGCCCGCCCCATTGCAGCCGTGAGTGGCAAGTGCCCATACACGTAGCAGCACTGTTCCCAGTGCGGGGCACCTCGAAGTTACACCCCCCCCCCCCCCCCCCCCCCCCCGCGCAATCCGGCAGGCCGCCAGGTATACAGGCCCTCCGCCACCCCCAGCACCCGGGGCCACCCCCAGCACCACTGATTCCCTTCTAGTCTGAGAATCATTCACCTCTTTGAGCTTGAGGGCGAAAAAGCCGTCGCTCAGTGTGCTGACTGAGATGCTGGTGAGGTCGGGAAGGGGGACGCTGGCCTTCACCTGGCCAGTCTTCTGGTCGGCCAGGACAAAGTTGTCCTTGGTCAGAAGGAAGATTCGAGCTGCTCCCTGGAAACCAGAAAAGGACACTGCAGTTCATCCTGATGAGACTTAATGTCATAATCAAAATCCTCTCACGACAGTTTCTGATATAGTGCTCATTAATGTATTGGTAGTAAAAAGTGTCACTTGTTGTGACTTGGGGAAAAAGACATGTATGCGTATTGCAAAAACAGATGTGTTGTGTGGCTCAACTCTGCGTTTACATTTCATGCCTGAAAGCAGCAAAAATACTTAATAAATTTTTTTTTGGCATATCGCAAAAGTGAGAAACATTTCTGTGGGAGTTTCTGGTCTCCACTTACCTTGCCGTTGGCCCTGTTTATCTTGTTTACTACGTCTGCCAGCAGAACCTTCTCATCCATGGCACTGCTGAGCTTCTGGTACTTGGGGTTCTTGCTGATCTCCAGGTAGTCCCCTTTGAAGGGCTGCCCCACACTGAGACAAGAAAAAACATTGAACCATTCAATCCATAGCACACTGGCGCGTGAAAAATACTTCACATAAAATTTCAAAGCAAATACATTATATTAAAAAAAATATATATAATAATAATAATAATAAAAAAGCGATTCAAACTGACTTTTGCTTTTATTTCAATGTGTCACTAGTTTATTTGTACAATCAATCAGCAACGGTTGATACATGCATGTTCCATACCTGCTGGGGTACAGAGCCTTTTTATCCTTGAAAAGCTCACTGGCCTCTAGTTTCTCCTCATAGACTGCCTTCCTTTCCTCTGTGAACTGGCTCCTGTACTTCTTGCACTGAATCCAGCATGCACAAGCCAAACACACAGACGCACAGACAAAAGAATGGATAGCAGTACAATTAGCTCGTATAATTAGTCCAATATGGATTTTGAGCTGCCGAATTTCATAAAAAGGGGGGAAAAAAAAGAAACAAGTGTCCGTTTCCCAATCTGACACGGCATTATTTTACTGACCCTCCAGAGGTGGAAGATCCTCCTGAGCTCTGCATGGGTGCCGTCCAGGAAGATGTAGGGCCTGGCTGGCCAGCTCTTGTCTACGGGGGACATGGAGGACATTGTGCTCTTCAATCCCAGGAAGTATTTCTGCATCTGGAAGCATGGGAAGAACAAATTCAACACTGAATGTGATAAAGTCAAAGTTAGTTGGAATATGGGATGGTGTTGTGTAATGTTAAGCATTGTGGCCTTATCCAAGCCAGACATACAATCCTCTGGATGGTGAAGTCGTAAATCTTTCTGCCTGCATTGGCCCTGAAGAACTTCCTGTACTCACGGCGGACCTGTTGCAGAGTGACAAGTTGGAACACCTGTCAATCACCTCTTGCAAAAGGCAATGGGACACGGAAACGAGCGGACAGTGAGACTAGACAGCAGATTGCAGACAGGATACTAGAGGGACAAGACACTTGGTTAGTCAAACAATTACACCATACATACCAATTATACATGGTTACGTGACAAATACCCTTTAGGCCAACCTCGATCAAATAGACTGAGTGGGAAACGGGTGCACTGTGAGAGAATGTTTCTTGGACAATGAACATGATGAAAGGATTAATATACACAACAAACGACCCATTTACGAGGAACAAAAACTAATCCGCACAACATCAGCCAAAAAAAATTAATAAAAAGTAGAATGGAACATGCTTACACAACTAAGTACCACAGGTGACACAAACATGACTTTGGCTACACAGACGTGTTGAGTAAAAAGAAAAAAAGAAAAAAACAAAACAAAAAACCTCTGGCATGCAGCAAAGTGCAGACGACACAAAGACGATGACGGAACGGACAGACAGACGCCCTATGCGAAGTGAACCAGTTGCTTTTAGGCCCCTGTGAGTCAGGGCAGCGGTCGTCAGGAACCAACACATTAGAAGACATTTGATTTATCTAAGGGGGGGGGGTATGTTCAACTTAGACTTCACATTTCACCCCAACATATGGTCTAGTTTTGGGCTAATTCAGTAGCAATTGTTGCCAGTGCAGAGGGAACGAAGAGAATGAACACAAGTGGGCTGTAGTGCAGTTCTGGAGCTGCTGGGTTTAAATCAACAGACCTATGGACAGAAACAAAATAAAGGAACCAAGGAGCCTGAATCAGGCCGCAGCTGGCTACCACAATAAACGGACGGATACTGAAACCGGGTAGTTGGGATTGCCGTGGCTGGGTGTTAGGGTTTAGTTGCAGCTGGACCCCGCTGGGGCTGGAAGGTACCTTGAGTCCCTGCCAGTAGGCCCAGATGACGGCGACTGCGCGCTTACGCTTGGCTTCCTCCTTCAGTCTCTTCAGCTCCCTGCGAGCCTGTCGAGGTGAGGAGGTAGAGAGTGGGAGAGCGAGGGAGTATAGACATGATGGTGAAGAGCGGTGAGGAGGGGAAAGAAAGTGGTCTTGCCTGAGGCACACAATCGTCAAAATACACACACTGCACACGAGAGCTATGCCAGATTGTGTGCTGGTCTGATCGAAAGAGTGACACTTTTTGAGTCACTTTGTAGAAGGGTTCAGAGATGAGACCTGTTCCTGTTCAGTGGGACAAATGAAAAAATGGAAAGGAGATGGCAAACAATTCAAAAAGTAGAGAACACCTGAATCAGCCCAAACAAGAAGTCACTCTGAAGACCGGGGGGGGGAAAAAAAAAAAAAAAAAAAAAAAAGCACTCCATGACATTGAATCAGCGAGGCTTAAACATGCTAAATCTACTCAAGCAGGCAGATGTCATGCAGGGTGAGCAAGCAGCATGCGCAGTTTGGGCATTGACCTAAGAGTGAGCACCAGAAGATGCATACCCAAAAACAGGACTTATCTGGCGGAAGAAGCGATGTCTGGGGTTTTGTCCACACGTTTGTGTTTGCATGTGAGACTGCTTCCCTTCCATGGAATGGTGCTGCCCCACTTCCTAAATCGGCCTATTTGGCATCAGCGCGGGTCAGCATCTATGCTGATGCCGCCAACAGCCCCCCACCTCCCCCCTCCATCCACAGTAATCCAGTGGCTGCATGGCAAGAGGCTTAAGGTTTTTCCCCTCACAGCCCCACCGTTCCTCCCAGCCGCATCCGAGGGACTCGCCAATTCTCCGGTCTTGTTCTCACATCAATCCATCAAATTAAAAGTGCCGGTTTGCCTGGATAGACAGGCTCCGAGCGCTTTAGTTACTTTGGCCCCAATGGTGACGACCCCTCTATCACACAGATTGCTGAACCACAGTCTGTGTGTGTGTGTCTGTGTACAGTATTGGCTTGGGCCAATATTCGATATTATTGAATATCGCAATATTATATTGCGCCCCCCCTTCCAAGCCTACTGTCCATGGCTTATATGGTGGCTTCTCCATAAATGATGAATGGGTAATAATACTAATATAAAAAAAATAAATAATGGGTTTGAGCCGAACAGACAGGTATGGGGATGGTTGTGATGCGGGATGTAGGAAGGGGGGTATCCGGTATTCAACTAAGGTGTGATGGAGTAAAGTAGTATGGCACTGGAGAAGGGTTGGATGAAAAAAAAGCTCATGGACGTTGACAAGCTTCCCAAATACCTTGGTGCCCTGCCAGCCGGCCCAAATCACAGACACGGCATGTTTATTCCTGGCTTCCTCCTTCAGCTGACGCAGCTCTCTCCGTGCCTGGGCGGGGTGGGGGGTGGGGGGGGGGGGTTTGGAGGCGGGTTAATGTCAATGGCATTAGCATCAACATGGTGGTCAAAGAGACTAGACGCTCCTCTTAAGAACCCCCCAAATCATTAGACATGGGGGAGCTGCATTGCAACGACAGCGTGGATTCATGCCACATTAACTATTACAGAGATATTTCCCCCGATAATGTCTTTCTGGTTTGCCAAGAGCGGCAGAGTGCTTGAAGTTCACAGCGGATTACTTCTTTCTGATTCGTCGCCATGATAAGCTCCGTGCCTCGGTATTGGTCATGCGACGCGGAACAGATAGGCTTAGGAGTCGCTTACAATGCGTCGCTAAAAGCCTTTTGATCTTTATCAGGAGGCAGAGCTGTGAGGCCCCGGACACGTCAATAAATAGATTGGAACACAGACCTTATTTTAAACGAAACACTCAGCGCTAGACGAGGTTAATGTGGGGACACGGGAGTGGTTAAACTGTATTTGTTGTGCAAATAGCATTCATATACATTTCAAACGTCTAAAATAAAAAAATAAAAATCAACAACTGGGCATTTAACAGGTACATCGAGCACTGAGGCTGAGCCAAAGCATCACCTGTTTGGCATACATGAAAAATAAGCCCCTTTCCCCACATGGAATCCTGAACATTGCTGGATAAAAAACATCCGGCAAAGGCAGTAGGTAGTAATTCCCACATTGGCCTCCTTTATGGAAAAGTTCCGTACGGAGTCTGTTCCCCCATCCCCAGACACAATAACTCCAACCCGAAGTTGTTACAGTAGTGTGATAATTTCCAACCTGTCCTACACTCTCTGCCTCCGGAGAAGAAACGCTCTGTACCCGTTCTACCTCTCCCTGTCCGCTCGCTCCCTGCGGCTCCGCGTTGCAGCCGGCGGGCAAGCGAAGCGCTTGTGGCCGATGTCCCCACACCGCAATCCTAACTCTGAAAGGCATGTCTAGGGTCATGTGGTATAGAAATCCAAGTACGAGAAGAAGCAAGGTTCGTACATAAAAAGGTGTTAGTGAGTTAACACCCAAAACGACACATGAAGTAACAATGACAAAACAATGAACTCTGGGACGGAGAACACGTCACCAGTGAGGGGAATATTAGTGGAAGCCCCTCGTTCATGGTCGGACATGGGTGGGGTGAGGGGTCGGGATGGACGACACAGGAAAGACGACACGCTACAGGGCCGGGGTTGAGATACCTGGGTCCCCTGCCAGTATGCCCAAATAACTGTCACGGCACGTTTATTCTGCGCCTCTTGCTTCAGACGTCGCAACTCCGCCCGAGCCTGGCGTGGTGGATGTGAGGCGGCCGGACAGGATTTTTTTTTGTTTAGCCGCAAAGAGAAAATAATTGGGGGGGAAAAAGGAGAGTGGAAATATGAGCGAGCGAAAAAAAACTAAAAACTGACTTATGTGATCAGCCACTGAAGCAGGATTAAAAGGACGGCAGTGATAATGAGAAGCACAGCTCTGTATGAATCACAATACATGTAGAGCAGATATAAAAGTCAGTTTTAAGAGTTTATTCAACAGAAGCTGAAAAATAAAGCAAAAAAAAAAAAAAGAAAAATTATCAGAAAAATGATCAACATTTGTGTCAAAGTTATGAGGACTATTCATAATCCTTCTGAACCCCTGGTGTTCAAAAGTTGTTCCGTCTGTACCTGGGTTCCATGCCAAAAGGCTGCGATGGTGGTCACGGCCTCTTTGCACCGCTTCTGGTATTTCAGCTCTCGCAGGATCTTACGGGCCTGTTCAGAAACCCCACACAAACATTGTACTTTCTTCGGCCTGTGTTTCGCTCCGTGTCCGGGAAAAGAACCGGAGAAACATGCACTGTGAGACTTCCACCGTAGTGGAAGTAGGACAGAGATGGCAGCTGCCAGGTTTGGTGTGGTGGCGGTGTTTTTAATTCATGGTATTGTTATAAACTGCTTCAGATCTTTATTCCTTGGCAATAGTAATTGTATGGAGAGGGTCTACAAATTACTTCCAACCATTAAAGTTTGTCTAAAGTAATTATGCATTTTGGGTATGGAAACAACACCCTTCTGGACACCTTCCTGTATCCCTTGCTGGTACCCGGCGAAGCGTGACTTTTAACCCAAAGGAAAATGCCAAGTCAAAGGTAGTGATTTAATGATAAATTTGCCTTATTATCAGTGGATATACATCAATGCCCCGGACCAAAGGTTTACATCGTATTAGAACTGGGCCAAATTGACGCGCCTGGGGTAAACATCAGGAGAGTCCAGGGAGTGTTTGGTGTAAAGGTTGCCTACAGCACAGATTAAGGTGGAAGCCAGTGATCCGGATAATGGCCTGGTAACATCTAGTGTGGATTTGTTTCTCTCTTCAAGAGGTCTTCAACTACTACATTTAAACATCAGGAGCCTTCTTCCCAAGATAGGTGAGATTTGACTGCTGTGCACAAATAATAAGGTGGGAGTTTTGTTTTACAGAAACGTGGCTGGAGAGTTCAATTAAAGATGCTGAAATTGAAATGGAGAATTGTTATTGTTATTGTGAGAAGGGACCGCAATTGCAAAGGTGGTGGAGTGTGTGTCTGTGTGATTGAGATTAGCTTTAATCCACGAGTGAACTAAAATGAACAAATTTTATGAACTTTTGGAAGTTGTTTGCTCTAATTCTATGGATTCTACCACATTTGAGGTGATAACAGGAGACTTTAACACTGTTAACTTAACGTTCTGAAAACTGAACTTTCGGGATAGCTTGATATACAAGTCTCTCATGAACTTCTGTCGTCTCTTCGGATCGCACCAGTTGATGAAGGAGCCGATGAGAATTTGCACTTCCACTCAAACTGTGATTTACCTTCTTTTAGTATCAGACAGGGCAAGGATCGCTAAACATGGGGTTTTAAATAACAGGCTAAGTGACCATTTAATCATATTCTGTACAAGGAAACTAGCAAAATCTGTGTTTAGCTGCCATAACTCAGACAGTCAACAAATGTCTGTTTGTTGTAATTCTTCAGAGACCTGAGTACTAAGAGAATTCAAGTTGGACCCCTGCTACATAGCTCAGATGCTTAGGATGGTTGGAATCATTTTAAGTATTTTGAAGCTATTGATAAACAAGCCCCGAGAAGGATTGTACAAATAAAACAGAGGACTGAACCCTGGATGAATGATACCATTTTGGGAGCAACAACAGCAAGGATTAAACAATTTTGTCATTATAGGAAAATTAAAGATGAGCCAAGTTGGGTAAATTACGAAAGATCAAGGAAGTTAGCAGATTCATAAATGGTTTAAAAAAAGTCAAATTTCAATGAGAACATTTCTGAATATAGAACATAGATTAAAGTAAGTCATGGAAGTCTCTTAAACAACTTGGCTTTAGTAGTAGGCTAAAAACAAAATCCTGCAACATTAGTTTAGATGTTGGGAATAAGGTTTCATCCATTCACCTCCAGTGAGGTGACAGACAGTTTCAACAGTTTCTTCAATTCAGTGGTCAGCAGGCTGGTTGCAAACCTTGAAGGACAGTCTTGACAATATGGGGGGAGTTCTATTCGCCAGTACTATTCTGAGTTGGGAGTTGAACTTGATGGCTTCTCTTTTGAGACAGCCATTTTGATTTTGCTTGCTGCGCATGGATGGATGGATTACTAAGTTGTTAAAAAGATAGGCGTTAGATTTCTTAAAATAAATTTGTAATGATTGTTCTGAATATTCCAAAGTGAACGCACCTTGTAAGCTCACATTTTGAGCCTTATATGGTTGAATGTAGAGAACCGGGTGTCTTAATCGAAATTAAATTGAGCATTGTTCATGGGGTTGTTTATGGTGCTGTTCCTATGTACCTGAAGAATTATTTTACCTGTGCGAGGGATGTTCATAGTTATTCCACTAGGGGTAGTCTGAGTGATTTTGGTCCTTCTAGATTTAAAGGTAAACTAGGTAAGGAATTGTGTATGTAGCAACATTACTTTGGAACAGTTTGCCTGGGAGTCTTAAGACAATTAGTAACTCCAATAACTTCGAATAGATTCTGAAAAAAATGTCTGATAGGGCACTAATATTCTGAAGTAATATAGTAATGTTTGTTTGTTTGTTATCGATGCTTTGATGTTCAAGCCGATGTTTAAGGTAAATAAGCTTGTTGTCGTGCTGTCACCCCCAACCGTCCTTAAGGACCACAATGGAAATAAGCCTCAGGGCTGTTCTGTTTTTATTATATGTGGCTGTTCTGTATGTATGGACTGTACTACAGATGTTTGGGACGGTTCTGTCTGTGGAGCTACCATATTCTAGGAATGAATTTGTCAAATACATTTAATCTAATCAAATTTTTATAGTCAAATTTTAATGAAAAGTCAACAGAGTGAGGGGCTCACCTTCCATCCTCTGGTGTAGGACTGCACCATGATGGTGGAACTCTTGATATTCTGGTATTTCTTTTGTTGCTGGGACACAGAAGCGAAGAGAGAGACTTTAAAAAGCGAGACATGGACCCAGGGAGGTAACATGGTTATTCCCAGCGGCAGCTTACCGCGTATCGACGGTACCACGCCGCTACCACGACCTGGCTCTGCTTGAGGAGCAGGAACTGTGTGCGACGCTTCCAACCACGGTAGATCTTCTGGATGAGCGTGGCTAGGTCCTCCAGGCACTGCTTGCGGCGCTCCTCCAGGAAGAAAAGCTGCACATGAAACAGCACCATAGTGTGTTGTCATGACAACAGTTATGTGCACGGCTCTGACTGCCCTAAACCTGATGCTTGAGAAACATAACTGGTGAAAGGAAGTATAACAAAAAGACTGGCCAGTCTGTTCCTCTGACCTGAACAGACAAATGGCCCAAGACTACTCCTCAAGACAATTACAATAAAAGAACAGTACACAAAAGGGTTTGAGAGCATGGAGGCACCGGACATGCACATAACACTGAGATTGTGGCTTCCCAGAAAGATAGCAGTTGTGGATGGAAATCTGCCACAATGAGATCATGTTGTTTCAAGTTGTTCTGGTTGTTTCACCACATGCAAGCGGGGAGTTAAAAGTACAGTGAGAATTTACGGAACAGACTTACAGAAATGGAATATAATATTCATAAGTATGTTTTAGTTAGTGTATAATGCCATGAAAATAAGAATTGTTGTGTTTTTGCTACCTTAGAATGAGTTATCTACATAGGGAGTGGGTCCCCTTCCATGCAGGCCACCATGTTCTACAGCAGCCCAGAATGGAAAAACCTAACACTGGCTCTATAGGGGCCTTTTGCGTTTTTCGTTGCCGCTGTCTCTTCCATGGAGAATGCCATGTTGCACTGCCATGGGTAGAGGTATTCAGTGTGGTGTGATCTGCAACCTTACCTAGATGGACGCTAGGTACAATTTAAGTCTACACACTACACCTTTAAAAAAAAAAGAATAGCACCGCTTTCCCATGGTGGATGGGTTTGCTAACTGAAACCATGTGTTCCCAGAGTGCTGGTGGTATTGCTAATTGCTGCGGGGTGGGAGTGGGTTCAGAGAGAATAATTATCCTTCGTAGACAGACCAATCTGGCATTTTCAACAGAATGGATAATCTATACTTGTCAAATAGAAACACAGGGGGCTGCACCTCTAAAAAGAATAAGCCAGTGGGGAGGAAAAAATAACAATAAATCATTGTTTCATTATAGAATGCTTTATATCAGGGTGTGTTCTCTACCGTTCTGGGGTTCCTGATGAAGATCTTGGAGCGTCCATAGGCAAACTCCTCGGGTGAAACCTGGAGATCAGTCATCAGAACCTCTACGCCTTCCCTGTGGTGGAAAAACAAAGGGTTGGGGCGGGGAATTAGGAAGCACACTCTGAAGCGCCAACTTCATTAAAACAAACCCCAAAAAAAGGACGAACACCTGGTCATACAGCTGAGTAGTTGATATGGGCCTTATGGAGGGATGTTCTACATAGCTTAACTACAAGACAAACATTTGACATCAACCAGAAATCAGAGCCCAAACAACACACTTGCCAGGACAGGGAATATGACATGCAAAACCAACTAATGCGGGGGTAGCATTTGAGAATAGAATGTATTCATCATGCTGTTTAAATGGCTTGATTTTCCCTTTACTAACCAGATTAATAATCTGTTTTATATCATGTGTGAATACCTGCCTTGAATTTTGTTATACAAAATGAGACATGGCAAGAGTCTTCCTTGGTAGCTATATCAAAAAGTGAAGGAACACAGAAATGAGAACCTTACAGTCCCTGAAATAATTATTGGTTGCTTTCCCCGCCACATTCAGGAATGGTGGAGACTAGGAGAGCAAGGAGGTGGTGAGGCAAACTGTGGGTTTGACACAGCAGCTCATCACGCAAAAAAATTCCAACATTAACTCAGCATGAGCGTTCTTCTGTTCGATTTAACAAGGGCAAATGAGTACTACAGGCAACCAGCGAGCGTTAAATCACATGTATTTAATAAATGGCTGTTGGTGTTCTTGACTTTCACGTAGCGTGCAATTGACCAACCAATGATGTTATAAACTCACAACCAATGGTTCCCACTTCAAACCGATGTAGCAAACCGATTTCAGAACAAAGTTCCTCCTGTGAAGGAAGGCCCAAGTTCGTAAGTACTGGGAACTACAGGTGTTTTTGACCTGCGGGAACTTTTTCATAGTTCTAATAACTTTAGGAGGAACACGCATTTTATTTTGTGTCCACATTGCAGGAACTAGGAGTGAGCGTATTTCTTAGAACACCAACGTTAAGGGGCTTTTTAAGCTCCTACTTCAGAGCAGGGACTAACCGGCACAAGAGGAACCTTCAATGATGTAGGTGCACTGTAATTGGTCCAGAGGTAAGTGCACATTGATTGGTTCCACCAAGAGCCATTGCAGCACCGGCAACCACCATTTTTATAAACCTGTGTAAAATATTACACCCACCAACAACCAAAGCCCAAAATAAGAAGCTTCAGTTAAAGTAAGCATGTCTTTATTTACACAAAATTTCTTTCCAAAACATTAACACTTACATAACCACCCCCCCCCCAAAATAATAAATATTTAAAAAAATGTGCCCCCCCCGCCCGACCTCTGCAAATAGGACTGACCGCTGACCGGGACAGACTGTCCTCAGTGCGCCCGGACCGAGTCACAATGATCTCGGTGGCAACAGGCCCACGTACACTCATCAATAAAAAGGAAATAAACAAATAAAAACAAAAAGTGTTTTATTGTAGATGTATTTATTTCTTTTTTTAAATTACATCTTGTAGATCTAATATGAGTGAAGATTCAGCAACTGCATTGCGTATTTCTCGCCTTAAACTTGTTCAGAAACAGATTCTGGTAGACTGATGACGTGAAATATGTTAAAGTTTATGGAATAAATATGTAACTTGTTCTGAAACCCCATTGGCTGATATCACTTCAGCGTCACCTCAGCATTCCTACTGGTGGTGGGAATGCAATCAGGATATAAAGCCCTTGAAGGTATTAGGGGACCTCCCCAGTTCTAGTTCCCCTCAGGGAGTCCCAAAATGGTTTGGTCTGAAACACCTGAAGGCCACACTGAAGGCCTCACCAAAATGTAAATATTTGTCAGAGCACAACATTTCAGCTGGGGTTCAATTAAACCGTAAAAGAGCATGTGAAATAGAGGCGGACCCCTACCTTGCAGGCCCCCTCCAGTGAGGCCATGTCGGCTTGCAGAGCATCTTGTAGCGTTCCAGACAGGGCTCGTAGGCTTGGCGGAAGGCGTAGCCGGCCCTCCTCACACGTACATTCTCCATCAGGCCTAAGTAGCGCGCCTGGTGGCGCACAAGGGACTCGGTGAAGATGTGGGCTCCCTTCTTGTCGTTGGGTTTGATACACCTGGGAGAAAAGAGAATTCACTGCACTGCTTTGAGGAAACGTAGCCTGTCAAGTGGTGGGATACATTAGGCAGCAAGTGAACAGTCAGTTCTTGTAGTTGATGTGTAGGAAAAATGGCCATGAGTAAGGATCTGAGCGCTTTTGACAAGGGCCAAATTGTGATGGCTAGATGACTGAATCGGAGCATCTCCAAAACGGCAGGTCTTGTGGGGTGTTCCTGGTATGCAGTGGTTAGTACCTACCAAAAGTGGTCCAAGGAAGGACAACAGGTGAACCGGTGACAGGCTCATTGATCTGCGTAGGGAGTGAAGTCTAGCCCATCTGGTCAGATCCCACAGAAGAGCTACTGTAGCACAAATTGCTGAAAAAGTTCATGCTGACTATGATAGAAAGGTCTCAGAACAAAGTGCATTGCAGCTTGCAGTATTATTCAGATATTTTGCAAAGTTCCTAAACGGAATTTAGCTGTGGTTTGAAGTCATTTTCTACATATTCCTAAGCGTTTTAAATGTTGAGGCCAATTGTCTTACCCTTTGATTTAGAGGCATAGAACATAGGCTTAAAAGGGATGGCAAGCCCGATGATAATTTTTTTTAATATCTGAAATGAAAATAAATTAGCCCCAAAATAAAACAACTGCAAAGACAACTGTAATTGTAAATGAATGTAAGAAAACAAACTAATGAAAGAACTTAAAGGGGTCCTATTATTCTATATTTTTATTCTGGGACTCCAGTAGAGTAGCTTTGCATGATTCACAGTAAAAAAACAAAAACAAACATAATTTATCTTATACTGGCCCCTTTTCTTTCGCCCAGTTCAGCCTCTGACTGAAATAAGCCATATTAGCTCCTGTCTCTTTAAGGCCCCCCCTCCCTAAAACCCCACTTTCTTCTGGCTGGCCAACTTCTGGAAACCTGCTGGAACTACGTTTTATACTCCTATTGTCTACACTGAAACTGTATTCACAAGCCATTTGGTCTGATTATCAATGCAAGACAAACATTTTAGTGATATAATGTTGTGACCATGAAGTTATTGGCCATAAAATGTTTTGAGTGTGGGGACATAGGGCATATGAAGTCTGGATGCTCCCACCGGCAGCACGCTGCCAGGAATCCAGCTGCTGAGCGGGCCGGGTCTCTGCGCATCGGGCCCGGTCCTTCGGTGGCGAGGGGGTCCTTTGGGGAGCAGAGATGCTCCTTCGTTTTGGAGGCCAACTTGGGGTGGCACTGGAGTGGATCGGAGCCCGGCGGGGAGCGTGGGGGTGCCCTCCGCTCCATGTACACCCGGGATCGGACGCTCTGTTCCCACTCCGTCGGCACGGGGTACCGAGTCGATCAGGGGCAAGCAGGGAGAGGGGGAGCTGGCAGAGACACCGCTGGTTGATAATGTTGACATGGATGAGGAAACAGATTCCGACTGTTTGTCTGTTGCCAACACAGACTGTCCATATGATCAAATTTACAACTAATACGAGATAAAAAAATTTTGATAAAGAGTCTGAAGCAGTCAAACAACTTTGAGACAGACTGAGCGGGTGGATGGGCGGGTCCCCGTGCTTCATGCAGAGAGTGGAAAAAAAACATTGGAAACTTAGCGTTCAGAGTGTTCTGAAGCCTCTGCGTTTTGTTCACAGCGACTACTTTGTCATTCGTTTACCTCATTATTTGACACTTTGGCCACCTGTAATATGAACATCCAACATTGTAACATTAGATATACGACAGAAAATACAAAAAACCATATTAGTTCCCCTTTCACATCAACAGCAGAATTGTACCTTCTGTCATATTTAATACATCCAACCATAGACCCAGAATTCGACACAACGATGGGATTTTACCTGATGTAGTTTGGGTTCTTGGTCTGAAGGTTCCTCATCAGCGTGCCCACCGATGCCTTGAACTGGAAGCCAGCGGTTGGGGGTCTCTTCAGGTTAACCTTGGCTGGGTTGCCCTCTGGGAACAGCTGCTTAATGAGACTGTGGTTGGCCTTGTACATAGCCTGCGACAGGTCGCGGTACAGCAGGTCGTTGTTTTTGTCCACAAAGCCTTCGACGCGATACAGCACCTGGGTAGGAAAAATGTATGTTTGCATTACATTTAGCAGACGCTTTTATCCAAAGCTATTTACAATTAAGTATTCATTGGTATGGCTTTTAGAGGTTTAACATGCAATGTTTATTATTTAACACATTGCTGCCCACACTGCAGTAACTAAATGATTGGTCAACCAAGGAGGACATGTACATTTAGTCAAGACTTCATTTTAAAATGGACTCAGATGACTTTTGTATTTCAGCAATACAGAGTGAATTCAGATACCTTTCCAGCGTAGTGCTGGATGCGGAAGCAGCTGTGCGGCAGGCTGTGGTCTGTGAGGAACTTTGAGTTCTTGCTGAGACGGCTCTCAAAGTGCTGGTGCTCGGCGCAGACCGTGTTCAGTTTGTCCAGGAAGGTGTCATCAGTGACTGTGCCGGGGCGCAGACACTCTTCGTCCAACATGGCCAAGATGCCATTCTGGTTCTGATTGGGGAGAGAAGATGGCAGTGGAATTAGCCTAATTTGTTGTGCTGGTTATGCCTTCTTTTTGGCTCATTCTAGTGCTGCCATCACAAAAAAACAAAAACACATTTACTATTTACTACTAGTGCATCAAATTTAGATATAGCGTGTACTATGTTCCAAGAAACAGGAGAGAAAGAGACTGGACTTACATTTTCAATGAGGTCGCAGATAATGGCATTGTTGAAATACTCAATGTTGGTCCATTCGATATCCTGGGGGGGGATTTAAAAAAAATTAACTACAGGTCAGTTTTCCTTTATCTTTTGGCACACCATCACACAATTCCACTTGAGCTTTAGAGAAAGCCACTTAGGATCAGTTTCTCCTAATCTACTTAGTTCTGTGTAATTGAGTAGGTAATTTTGAAAAGCCTAAGTACCTGACTAGTTTCTCGGCTGTCTAATTGAAACTAAGCAAAGAAAAAAAACGACCTTGAAACTTGATGAGAACTAAGCCTCTAAAACCTGGCTGCTACAACCATGACTGGCGGGATTTTGCAAAGAATAGGAACTTAACTGCATAAGTCTGTTTGAGACTAGTAAGGCAGGTGGAGGGATAAAGGGTCAATGGAAGGGGGGGGGGGACTTTTGTCATCTCTGCTTCTTTATTTTCCCCTTGCCTTAGTTGTATTGTAGATGAACATCAGCAAGGTTTATATGATGGCTCGGCTGATGCTCCAGTCACTTGAGAATCAGAGGATTCGCAATTTAAAATAAAACTGTCAAGGAGCTTGGTGGTGGTGTCATTTGCCCGTTTTCCAAGTTGTACACAAACTTAAGCAAAACTAAAGCACTGCTAAAATCGGTCTGAATCTCCTGCTTCCTAGAAGGTCAAAGAGGGAGTGGGAAAGTGGCTTTGTCATGAGGGAGAAGCGAGGCTCTGGAGGGGGAGGGGTGGTGGCCTAAACGGGGACGGGTGACCAGCGAACCCCAGTTGAAGAGCACTGATTGGTGGCTTTCAATGCTCTCTCATCAGGCGTGGAATTTTCCCACGTAGCACACTGGATGGGGGCCAGAGAGTGGAGTATCATTGGTGGTGGTGGCTGAGAGGAGAGTTGGATGTGTGTGTGTGTGTGTGTGTGTGTGTGTGTGTGTGTGTGTGGGAGGGGGGGGCAGCAGCATTCGCATACTTAGCGCTTTGAAAGTAAACAGAGCCCCAAGCCACCGTTGGGGGTTGGGCAGGTATGGGGTGAGAAGAGAGGGATGGTCGAGGGAGAGCAGTGATGGTACTAGTGCCTCTAGAGGAGAGAAGGAGGAACCAGGGAGACAGAACAAGTGATGTCTAGAGCTCATGCCCTTGATCCTGGTCATGTCTCTCGTCACCGTTCCACTTCTGGGCCGCTGAGGCTAGACATTGCCACGGTGACCGCTTATGAGGAAACCATGCTCCGCATTACAAATTGGTGCGCTGATAAAATAGGAATGAGCGTTGATGGGGCGCGCATAAGGACCCGGCTCTGCTGTGTGAGGCACACAGGACGCCCAGCAGTAGGGCTACCGTACTGCTTACCACTTCACATTGTGTTGCTGCGTCGCTGCGGCATACCTCACGGATGTACTCCTCCTGCTCCTCGCGCAGAGTCAGCTCGATGAAGATCTGCTGCAGCTTCTCGTTGCAGTAGTTTATGATGAACTGCTCAAAACTGTTGTCCTACAAAAAGCATTAGTGGAAGGAGGTCGTTAGTACCAACCACATCCAACGTGTTAAACGCCTCCCAGTATTGTTGTATTGTTGCGCTGTAATAAAATACATGTGTGTGTCCCTTTCAGCACTTGTGGCCGTGCTGTAGCTATGGTCAACAAGCCCCAGATAGTATCCAACACAGTCACTAATCAAGCTTTAGATCCACAATATGCAGCAGTGAGTTTTTAAACGTGTAAAAGTTGAGAAGAGGTTTGTACAACAGATAACTGCATGGTCATTTAACTCACTTAAGACATTATTCCTACCTGTGACAGCGATCAACATTTAAAAAAATTATCCAACACAATTTATGAAGCAACTATGTCATTGGTGATCCTCCGCTTGTCTTTCACCAATTTGCACAATTATGACCGTAAGTTGTGAGTGACACCTCTATTCTGTGTGTTCTGGGTTAGAAGGAATTAATTTGCTTAGGATATATACACATACACACAGAGTTTTAATCAAGCTGGTGGTTAGAACTGCATGTCTAGTCTAGGAGATAAGAGGGTGAAGGACAAATCCTGGTTTCCCTGCAAAAACACACACCTGTAGGACACAGACCAACAAACAGCATGCCTTTAGGCTTTCAGCTGGTACTCGTGTGTCTCCTCTGTTTGTGTGACAAGAGAAACCAGACAACTGCAAAATGAAGCCAAACCAGTCCCAAGCGGCAGTGTGCCCAAGGCTGCAATGAGATGGGCTTATTAGATATCCATGGGAACTAAAGGCTGATTCTTAGGTACTATTACAAAAGTTGTAAGGGAGCCAATAGGCCTATATTAAGTGATACAGGATATGAGATATTCTCTACTGCATATTAATCCCAATAGTAGAAAAAAAAAAAAAAAAAAAAAAAAAAAAAAAAAAAAAAGGTCTACTCATTATCTGATTCCAATTGAATGGCTTTTATGGTAGATAACACTGCAGTTAAACACAGTGGACCATGTTTTCCATTTAGCAAGTCATTGCATTTCCAGCCACGTGGCAGCACTGTTTCTTGGGTGCCTGGTGCCCGTTTTAAATTGAGGAGCTGAATTACGACTAAAAGGCTTGAGATCACAGCATGCACACTGGGGCACAGCAAGTGCCCCGCGGCAGGTGGTACTTACTCCGTCCTGGCAAACCGGACAGAACACAACATTCAGGAGAGAAGGAGGACTGGACAGTGAGTGGGGCAAACGGCCAAGAGCATTAAGACATGCAATCACAAAAACAAGTTTTTTAAACCTCCAATTCTTAGAGATGAGCACTCCGGTCTATGAACTGCAGCCCAATACACATGGCCGACTGCATGCAAACCAATGACCTCTGGGGTAATTTTCTTCCTCTAACAACCGCTGGTCAGATGCGCTGATTAAACAAAGAGGTCTGATGAGTCACATTTGTTCTCACCTCAAATATCTCAAAGCCGTAGATGTCCAGGACACCCATCACCTTGTGTCGGGCTTTGGTTTGAGCCTAAGGAGAGATGACAGAAGAGGTTAGGACACTGGAATCTGGATCTCTGCGACTGGGGAGGGACAGCAGCAAATGGGCCAGACACTCTGCTTTTTCCTGACATTACACACAATAACTCAAACATGTATCTGTTGAATTTTTTTATAATCTGGCCATTCAGCTATGTCTTATGGTTTTATTGGTAATGTGAAAACAGTTTTTATTTACACATTATTATTATTATTATAATCACGATCACTATCATTGGCAGTGGACATACTTTAATGCTCTCATTGATCCTGGTCACCAGCCAGCTAAAGAGACGACTGTAGAGGTTTTTGGCAAGAGCATCTCTGGCGTAATAGGCCTGTAATAAAGGAAAATTAGACAGTATAAACAACAGGCTAGAGATACATCTTGCTTTAAAATCAATGGCACAGCCACGCGGTCCCATTTCAGCAGAACACACATAACAGTAAAGCTACTTACGGAAGGACAGCTGCTGTAAATATTTGTACAGGGTCAAATAAATGTTATCGCACATTGTAAGCCACAGAGCACTAGGAACCAAAGGCTTGGGACTAAGTTAAAGTGTACAACAACATCGCAGAGAGTAAATTCAATGCTCCAAGCCGCCATCCACAGCCTTGAAACTTCTGTGTTGCCCATTTAATGTTCACCATCGTAGTCTTGCGTAGAAATTAGTGATCCAGTCGAGAGTAACAAGACTATTATAAAAATTATTGGACTGAAGTTATTGTGACAAGGCTATACTAATTTATGCTGCTGTGAGGTCAGGGGAACTGCATAAATAAGGTTCCCACCGTCAGGAATCTTATTTTGTTTGCTTTAGGATTCAATCTTTCAAAGTTGTCATTGGTGGTTAACGGTTTAGTAGTTAGCCCATTCTGCTCTTTATGATGGCACCCATACAATCTTTTGATGGGCGTCCAGCGAGGGATCACAATTGATTTTTAACAGCCAAGGCTGGTCATATCTGTGGCATCCACCTTGTACCTCCCCTGTGAGACTGGATGAACTGGGTAACCTCTCAAAACGTGACCTATATTTGAATTTCCAGGAGGGACCATGCTCATTTATAATGGATGGAAGGGTTTTCATGTAACACTGACATGGATGTGGGTTGTCAGCCACTGGAGAAAGTCAGCGGGACGTAATGGGCCATCATCTTTTCATGCTGTGGGGGGGTGTGTGTGTGTGTGTGTATGTATGTATGTATGTATGTGTGTGTGTGTGTCTTTCCAGTATCCCATCAGGGGAAGTAGCACAGTGATCTGTGCGTGGCAAGTGAGTAACCATGATGTATTTCACACGATATTGAAGTAAATATCACAAGATCTATTGATTCATTGAAAATAATAAAAATTAAATAAACAAAAATGAGGTTCATAATTGTAAACTATATTGTCATTTAGACTATGATGATGTCTACTGAAACACACAAGTATTTTTATCTCACATCATGAGAAATAGGTCTTCAGGTTCATTAAGACCCTGTGCTCCCAACATAGTGCTGGGGACCCCATGTGTCCTTCAAGCTAAACTTAACCATTATTTCATTTGCAAGATGTTAACACCATTACAGAATGTACAATAATCATTTTTATTTTATTAAAGTTTCACGGTTTCCTCCATAACTATAGTAAAGACAGATATGGGGTTTGTGGCCTAACTCGTATCAAAATTGAGGATCCTCGATATAAAACAGGCTGAGAATCACTGATTAAAACTATGTCCTATATTTTTCTAAATATAGGACATAGTTTAAATCAGTGATTGTCAACCTTTGTGTTGATGTCCTGGCATTACGGCGATATAATACAACTGAAAGACAACGTTGATTGGTTGATCAAAATGAGCCCCTTTTAGTCTGACCTGGGACACGTTCAGGGTGGTGGACACCTTCTCCATTTTAGCCTCCACGGTGCGGTAGCTGAACGCCCTCTCGAGCACAGACTGCTCAATCCCAAGCAGCTCGCACATCTCCTTCAGGTCTGTGGCGGGGGACAGGCCCAAAAGGAAGTATTTTAGGAGAAAATTTTAATCTTCAAGCATTCGAGCCTGGGGTTGAAAACTCCAAAGATTGGACCGTTCATTGGCGTCCAACTCAGTTTAGGTTAGAAGGGAAGGCAAGGCATCTTTACTGGATGGAATCTCGCTGAACATGCCACGATTTTAAGAGGAGAAAAACATTGAAACTTCTGTTAAAAAAATAAAAAATAAAATTAAAATCCACACACACCTACAGCTTGATGATAAAATGGCTTTACAGACCATTTTAGAGGTTCTGATTCCACACTGCTTGCTTCATCTGGTATATTTGCAATAGTGGATTTCAAAGTGTGTTTCAGACTCACAAGATGAGTTACCGGTAACAGAAATAAAATTCCTACCACACGCAGAAATAAATGCAAATGTAATATTTATTGCATGTGGGTGATTTATACAGCCAGTCGCTACCGGCATGACAACAAGAGGGACAGGCTGAAACTATAGCAGCCAATAGATGGCAGTGGCTCAACAGAAAGCTGACAAATCAAACACGACAACGACTATCTGTTGATGTGAGCTGAAAGATTTATGCCCGCTTCAGTTGATGGCTTGTATCTACAAACACCCTTCACATTTCATTTTTCTTTCCTTCACAACTCATAACAGCATCATATAAACAGTCATAGAGCTCAGAAGATACAGAAGTGGTTTGTAGGAATGAAAGAGATGCACCACTCTTCCACCTGGAGCGACCCTCTCACCGTTTTTGTCTTTGACGCGGCTCTCATCGAAGCCGTTGCAGCGCGACTCTGGCTTGAACTCAATGTTGCCCAGCTTCAACACCGCTGCCACCAGCTCCAGCACAGACTGCACCTCGTCCTCCATGAAGCCAACAATCTGCATGGCATTCTGGGAAGGAAGGAAAAAAAACAAAAAAAAACAAAAAACAAGCGAGATAGCAGCTTGTTATTAATAAATGGAGATTGTTTTTTTTCCTTTGTGATCTTTCAACATAAAGAAGACATTATCTTCTCTTGCAGGCGAGGCTTTCCACTGTAAAGTAGGAGCTCATTGTTCAGTGGGACTGGCTGGTATTGTGTTTCCATTAGTGAACAGCAGCTGTGGTGAGGATGTGCTATCAACGTTTAGTTCATTGAGCGGTGTTCAGAAACAGGATGTTCTTTGACGGCGCTAAGGTGGGGGGTGGGGGGCTGCCCAGGTGCAAGGCCTTGCACTATTAAGGGCTACCAAAAGGAGGAGCACCTTGCGCCTTTTGGTGATGAAACTGTGTGCCGTACATACTCTGACTGTCCTGAAGTTGGCTGCGTCGTCTAGTCCGCTGACGGTGGCTGAATCCAGACTCAGGTAGTTGTACTTGCTTAAGTCTCCATCTAGCTTTAGCTTCTCTGTAAGACAAACAAAACAAAAATAATATAGCTGGAGGCAGCAATAAGCGGGGTCCAGGGTAGTCGGCCCTTTCGTTAAAGTTCAATGGACGACTGTCCGTTGGCTCTCTGTTTCAGTGTGTTTTGTGGATGCAGAAGTTCATTTGTTCCAGCCTGGTTACAGTGTAATTCTATAATTGGGCGTTGTTTGCGTCTGTGGGTGGGTTTCCTACAACAAACACCGATAATCACCGCTTGTTGTGGCGGTTACCATTCTGACGGAGGGCTGCAAGATTATGGTGATTATTATGATAATCAGGATTATTTTAGTCAATATTGTGAGCATGATTATTTATCACGATTATTAATTCATTTTGGGGAACAGAATTATTTTATGGCGCTTTGTACATTAACAGAAAACTGCCTTGAACATTAAAATGTATTTTATATAGCTATAAATAAATTAACCAACGTAAGCGGTTTAAGTGACTTGAATTATAGAGGATTTATAACAAAATAAATTGTATGTAGTAGGCTACACAATTCTGTTGTCTTTGTAACAAATCTTTGAGGCACTGGAAGAGAAACCAAAAACACAAAAATAATGAAAATATTTCAAAACACATACATAATCACAAGTTCCTTGTATTATGTAATTAGGGGTCAAGCCCATAGAAAAACAGCCCACAAAAATCGTCACCACGTCGAGCAGAATCCACTGAAATGTGCGCTTAAGTGATGCGTTCAAGATACAGCGAGGCATAGGACAAATAGAAGCCTGGCAATGGTAATTACTCACAGAAATACCGCAACGATTTTGGCATTTCATGAAAATAATTTATTGAAAATGTAATCCAAGGAAAAAAGTCAACAATTAAATAATGTAAATTCAACCTTAATTTTGTAAATCTATGTGAATAATAACGTGTCACAATTGATGTATACGAGACAACGTCACATACTCCAGATGTACTTACATACAACAATGTAAGTTATAACAATTAAAATATTAGGTTAAAGTAAAAAATAAACAACTTTTTAAAAATAAACATTATGTATAAACATTTTCCTACACGTAAACTTAAACTTTAATGAAAAGGCAGAAAGTGTGTCGTATTGACAAATTCTTCCATAATAATTCGTTTTGACATCTGGTTGAAATAGGAATGCTTCATATGTAATGTCATGACAGTTCTCTGGAATGCCTAAAAATTCTCAGTGATGTTATTGGGATTTTATTTTGTAGAAATTACTCTGCTGTCAGTTGTCCTCAGAAGCATATACAGGTAGTCCTCACTTAACGACCTACCTGTTCAACAACCGTTTGGACTTACGACCAGCTCTCTGACCAGTCTGTTGTGCACTGCGTACAATACCACGGCTTGGGCGCTTTGTGCGCAGCGTTTCAGTGTCAAGCATCTCATCACGCATCACTGTTCTCAGCCTCGTTCCCGCAGTCTGTCAGTATTCACTACACGAGTGTTCTCAGTGGCCACGCCCCCTAAATAAATGGATGGGGGGGGGGGGGGGGGGGGGGGGTCGTGAGCAGTTGAGCAAAGTCACAGTCATGAAGTCCTGGCTACCAAGCACTCGTGGTATACCTTTAGGTCGCTAGTGTCGCAAAATCAGGATTTTCTAAGCAGTTTAGAGAATCACCGAGCTGCACACATTATTCTGACCAGATCAAATGGCTCGTTTCAGAGCGACCCTCCCCATATCTGCCGCCCACCGCTGCTCGAGTCGTATTTGATTACACGTTGCATTACTGCAGCTGAACTTGAGCCCTTCTGATGTGTGAACTTGGGTGTAGCAAGTCAATGACCATTATATTGTCCTCCTGTGGTGTGGAGAGGTTAAAAAAAAAAAAAAAAAAAGAACCACAATATCCTAGAAAAAATTAAATAGAGGGAACAGGTTCCAGAGCCACCATTTACTTGTCCCCCTTGCTCACTTTTGTGGAGGCAGGCAAAATTACGTTAATGCGTTGAACACATGGAGCAATAGCACAAAGCACACTTAAAGGAAACTTACCAAGTAACCCGTTCCAAATTCTTTAATATTTTGTGTCTCACTCATTGAATCAGAGACATGATATGCCTGACAAACACTGGTCGTTAGAATAAATAATAATCCCCACTAATAACAGCTAATAACCCAACTCACTGAGTGTGTCCTTGGAAGATCCGGACAGCAGCTGGTAGAAGATATGGAAGTTCCTCTCCCCTCTTGGCTGTTTCACCACCCGTGACTTCTCCAGCAGATCTGAAAGAGGTGGAAACAATGAGAAAGAAAAACAATGAGGCGCTAAGAATAGGCTTCTGGGTAGGAAACGTTACATCTGGCCGTTCGTCCAAGGTGCCGTTGAGTGTTATGTTACAAGGTTATTATTCAGACCACCATTGGCCTTGAGTTCAGATGGATGCCCGCTGCTTTGTTGGGATCAAATATTTAAGTCGCTAGGGTGACTGGGCAGAATTTGGCCATCAGAAAAGCCCATTGGGGGTGTGTGCCATTGAATGAATGAGTGAGTGAATGTGTAGATCTGGGACAGGAAGTCTCTGAGGAAGAACCCACACGGGGAGATCAAAACACTCAGCTCCTTCTCCTGGGCTGCTGACCAAGTGCAATACGACCAGATTAAACAAGATCCAAACATCTGCTCGCCGGGCATGATCTGCGCTTTTGGACTTTCGAACAGCCTCAGACTGCATTCTGCTCAGATTCGGGGGAACCGTTTGGATTGAAACGCTCGATAACCCCGGATATGAAAGAAGCTTATTCATAAGGGCAGAGATGCAAGCCTTTCCTCTACTCTGAGGGAGACAAACTTTTGTTTCTTTGGTGGGGTTTGGGGAAATCAATGCACAACAACTGATTCCCGAGTGTTTGTGTGCGCTCGCGCGCTCTCGGGGCTGTGTTACACCATGAGAGATTCTGTAAACAAGCAGTGGCGAGGAAACAAAACAAAAAGCCCAAGAATCACTTCTCGCCTTTTTTTTTTTTTTTTTAATCCTAGTTCTTTGCTTTGTTTTAGCATCCTTCCACATACTGACCAGGACTTTCAATACACCACTGGGGAGGGGAGGAAAGAGTCAAGAATTTTCTGAACCCCCCGGCCTTAGGGTGCTCAGCAAGTGACCCTTCACCTTTCGTACACTCAAAAGAATCAACTCATCTTGTTATTGCTTTTCAGAAATCGCAGCTCCATGACATGGCTGCATTTGTGGCACGTCCTTTCATGAAACACGGTTTTACATTACAGAACAGTGTAGAGGCGTGTTCTGGCCCAGGGTATGAGCGAGAGGAGGCAGGCGGAGGCGAAACAGTGCCAGTTTGTGTGTAATTATTTACAGGGTTGAAAACAAAATGCGGCTCGTTGGCCAAAAGGACAACTCAAAGGCTAGCAGGCAAGTAATGAAATTGTATGCTAGATTGGCGCTCAGGTGCGCTCCAACCGTGGCCTGTCCGGCGCCTTGGGTAGAGCACTCGTCTTGCCCTGTCCGCACCATGTCTCGCAAGCACACCGTCCCTCGCTGCAGGGACAACAAACCCTAAAATCACTTCCTGGTCCTGGATCAGACGAATCCGGAGTGCCTCCATTGATTCGCCTGATCCGCAGCAGCTGAGCGGCTCCAGGACGGGAGCCTGCACCGCTTGTCTGCAGCGTCTGCTTGACCACACCCCGCCACAAACAGATATTAAAACAGCCATGCCCTCCAACATCCATATCAATCCATCTGTCTAGCAGGCAAGTCAGCCCCTTCTTGGAGGCAGCCAAATGTATATGCTTTTCCTTCTTCTGAATGGCTCCCTTGACCCTCAATCTCCACACACAGGCAGACTGACAGATAGGAGGTTTGTTTGTGCCTCAGACGTCACACCTCCATTTCTGTGACCTCCGGCGGAGAACTGAGCACAGATAAAACAATGTGAACGCAGGCGAGATGTAACCACAACAGCAGCAGGGTGAGCTGGTGGAGGGCCTTTGTTCTCCCTGTGCTCTACCTACTATTTCATGATCCCTAATACCTGATAAAAACAAGGGGTGAAAATAGACAATGGGTATTGATCGGCTGCAGTGCACCTTTCACTGGTGGGGTTGCATGTGTGTCACACGTGGCAAGTCACATAATTGAGTCTTGTAAAAAGGGGCTGTCTTGCAAAAGATACATAAAATAGATACATTTACAAAAGAGGACATTTATCCCAGCAGTACTCACAGTTGCTAATAACTCCACCCAGAGGATCCCCTTTGAAGTCAAACTCGATGTCCATGTATTTTCCCTGTAGAGACCAGAGGTTAGAAACCGTGCTTCCTGAAAGCAAATGCCTTCGTTATTATGCTGATGACATTGAAAAGATGTTCTCGACGCCCTGCGACATTGACATTTGCACACAGACAAAATAAAATAATAGGAACCAGTGGGATTAAACGCCTCCTGATGCTTCAAGGCCTTTTAACGCAAGTGGCGAGAGAGGATCTCTGCGCACCTCTGTGAAGCAAGCCTTTGAAGAGCTTATTGAAGTTTCTTCCACGCACAAAAAAGTCAGTGTCTCCAGGCGGTCGCTGGAGCTGTAAAACCAGCTGCCACTCATATATACAGTTGCTATGAAGTAATTGGCATCTGTGGAGGAAACCATCCCCTCCGCCTCTACTTCACTGTGTTGGAAGAGTAAAACAAACTGAACCCCCTCTCACCCTCCTGCTTAAAGCCTGGGAGTCAGAACAGTAAGCCCTGTGTCTAGGACTTTTTTTGGGTCGTATTTATAGCAGAGAAAACGGCTGAGCAGGATTGGTCGCAGGGCAGCAGCCAAAAAGAGAAAAAAAAAAAGAAAATAAAACTAAAACATTTAACGGACATTTGTTGAAGATTAGCGATTACTAATAGGATGCCCTCAGACTATACGCAGGGATGCAAACACATGTATGTTGAAAAAGAAGGGGTGTGGGGTGGACTACGACACGAATTACAGTTTTCTGTATTCCCATGAGCTCAGCATCACTTCCCACACGAAATTACAATTTTCAGAATTCCTGTGAACACAGCATCACTTCCTGCTTTGGAGAGTGCCAGAGCAAACCAGAGAGCTGTGTCCATGTCTAACGTAATAGCAGAGAACGAGTCCACTAGTTAATTGATCGTGGATGGTGTCGTTCTCTCGGATGGGCATAAAGATTCACACAAGTCACCCAAATTGACGTGAAAAAAGAAACCGAAAAGCGGATTTGCATCCCTGTATACAATTTGTCATTCAATATTTTCTGCAGTCATGATGCATTGGGCTCTAGAGGAGTCCATGTCGCCAGACAGGGACACTGTACCCTGACTTCTAGACATAGTCGCAGAGGAGCTCAGCAAAATAAATTAACGTCACTGAAGTCATAAGGGGGTAACGCGAGGTGAAGACAACTCAAAATGAAATTCTGATGCTCTAGACATTCCACTGGGACATTGTAGGACGTGTTCTTTCTTTCTTTCGAATGACCTCATATGTCCAGTTCACTATCGCATAGCCATTTCATCGACGTGTTAAGACACTGCTTTAATTGCAGTCAGCAATTGCGGTCAGATTGTACCACTGACGTTTCTAACGCCCCACGCCTTTCGGATCAGGCACATGTGAGACCAAAGGGGCCCCCAAGTGCCACTTCTGGTGGCATGGAGTGAGGTGCTTGTCTGGCAATCCAGTTCAAGGTTATCTAGATATAAACAGATCAAGGTCTTAATCCCTTATAATATGCCATGTTATGACGGCATGAAAGGCTTAGGTCTTGGACGTACACAGGCGCTGTGAAGCACAGCTCAGTAGTTTATCACTCACATTAAAATGGACAAGATTCAAACGATTAAATGAAAGACTTGATAAAAGTTTAGTCCCTTTGTTTTCTGCAGGGCTGAACTCCGTGATGCCAAAACATTGCAATGACGGACAAAATGATAGCCAAGCATATTTGTTCTGCACTGGCAGTTGGCCAATGTCTACTGCACTTGATGAGCAGCGGTGGGGGTCAAAGGGCATGAGAGGAATCAGGGCATGCAGCCAAATCCCCCCCACCCACCCCAGCCACTGGCTCCCAAAACTGACTGCACGCTAGCCCAGATATGGGGGCCTGTTTGCGTGAGTCGCAGGTAATTTCACTGTGTCTAGGCCAGTTGCAACTGAGAGGGGGCCTGGGCCGTGTGAGGCATGGTGGCTGGAGTCATTCCACCCCCGGAAAAATAAATAAAAAAATACAACATTGTAATATCTTGGGAGTGTAGACATCTGGTTGTGGCCGTCAAAACAGTAAGGTTAGCTTCATCACTGCACCGCATTCCAGCTTTAGCTGCTGTGCATGAGTCTACATGGAACTACGGAGGTTACATGACTCCAATGCCTCCAGATTGAATTCCTGACATACAATTATGAATTATAAAATGCTGTGTCCTTGTCGGATGAAGATGAGAGGAAAATGATAACCTTGGTTCCGCTCCAAACAAAATTCTCTACTTGGCCAGTGAAAGCAGAGGCTGAGGCAAGCAAACTATTAAGGTGTTACATAGAGAATGGGTAAATACAAGAAGGTATACACAAGGACAGAAAAAAAGACAGAAGAAAGAAAATCTGATTTATTTGAAGAGACAAAGTCATGGAGAGAAGTGAGGAGCGAGTTGAGACAGCATGCTTTTATGGCGGTCAGATCTAGATTAAAAATCAACTAAGCCAATGAAATGAAAAGATTTACTCCTTTATGCCAATGTTAAGACTCAAGTCTTCGGAATAATACTTACAAATCTGGATGAGTTGTCATTTCTCACTGTTTTGGCATTTCCAAAAGCTAAAATGGTGAAAAACAGACATTATCAATTGCCATGTTAATTTAGACCATTTTTTTAGAGTACACCAAACCTAATTTACAATTGTGAACAATGCACCTTTGTTGCAGAGAACTGTCAAGCACCTAAAGCTTAATCGCCAACCCATTTCTACTGATGAAGCCTCATAAATTGGGGGTGGATTAAACAAAGTGCTAGAGCCTTCCAAGCTTAAAGGGCTGGAGCCACATGAGTCAAAGCATATCATCAACAAAACAATAGTAAACATCACGTTTAAAAAGCAGTGTTCTAAGAAGAAAGACAACTTTTTTTAAAGAATACATATTGAAAATGTCAAACAACAATAGAGTACTATTCTCAAACTCTCCAGACTGAGTTTTGTTCTAATGTGGGACATTTCTTACGGTACTTCAATTTAATTCACCTCTCACTGTGTTTCCTTTGCATAAAAAGGTATTAGTTAGTCACCCAGCGTGCTGCCTTAAGGGCAGTGCCACCCAATTACCCAACTGAAAAATTGTGTGTGCAAGGTAATTGTTGATGTGCTGATGTCCTTGCTACGAGCGAACAGTGGCAGCCAGATGGGGGGGGGGATAAAGTGTGGTGGTGAAGAAGCAACAGAGATAAGTGAGACTAAAACTGAGAAGAGAGTAAGATTAAGGGTCAAAAAACAAAGCTTTGTAAGTACATTTCAATTGTGTGTAGTGGGATAAATGCTCTGCTCTCCCTTTCTCTGGTGCATGGGCTATTAAGAGGGGAGGCAGCTAAACTCTTGCAGATGTGGTTCAGCGTGCAGTTCGGCCCTGGGTGCTTGAGCTTCATCATTCACGGGAATTTCCTGTCTACTGCCCCCAATTAAAGCCCAGCTTTCCCAGTACCAGCACAGAGTTGTGATGGGAGGGCGTCAGGCACGGTGGGGTGGACTTTTCTCTACGTGTGCGATTGTTACGTGATGTAGTGAGAATAAACGGGAACATTAGACTTTGCGCAAAGGGCAAAAAAGATGCCCGTTTGGCAGGTTCCACATTTCAGAAAATTCTGACATTTTCGTTAAAAGTGAGAAACACACTTTTGGTTTCGACCAACATTGTTAAAGTAAGCTTGTATAGCTTTAATAACAGTGGTAGAGTCACATGTGACTTTATGCACTGCATTTCTGAAGATTCTTAAAGGGACTACTACAACTGACGGGGCAACATTTACATTTTAAATGACCTACATTTGATGATTATTATTATAATGATTATTAGTGTTAAATATTTAATTATTATTGATCAAAGTATTGTTCCAGGATCCTCATGCCACAATTGAATAGCTTTTAATGACTGTCAGAACCCAGAGAAGCTCAATAACCTCAAAGGTGAACTGATACCCCTTGTTTTGGTATTAATGGGCCGGGGCCCCCCACCCCCCACACTCACCCTCCAGCACTGGGTTGGACTGCAGAAGTTGCTCCTTAACCTTGTTCACCTCCTGGCCCTTCCCACACACTGCGGCAACATATGACATCACCAGCTTACTGGCCTCTGGAATACATGTACACACAGAAACACGCATACACACGCAGTAACACAGACGTTAGGCTGTGCAGCCTTCTGCTAGACATGGTTGAGGAACAAGTGTTTTATGCCCACCCAGCTCCCCAAAAATTCCCCTTACATCATTCCCCCAGAGCTCCGTTTGAGTGGAGGGAGAGGCTCCTCGGTTCACACACCCTGTGTGTTTGGTTAGATGGTGACCATTATTGCGTTAAGTTATCATCATCTATATTCCTGACTTCAGTGGGAACCAGCAGGACGAAAGTGAGGAACTAGACCGCATTCTGTTGCGCTAGAAGTACATACCCAAAATACTTTGCAAGAGAGTCTACCCAAAGTGGCATAGAAACGTGCAAAACATCTTAGCATCTTTGATTTACAAGGACCATAGACATCGGTATAGTTTGTCTGGTCCCGTTGGGTGACAGCGACTTAGACCTAATGACTTTTGGGACATGCCAGGGGGGGTTGAGACAGCCGGACAGTAGCTGGTGGCACACACAGCTGATAGGCTAGGACTTGAAAACAGGTCCAGACACATTCACATTCCTTAAGGCCTTTATGTTGGACTGGAGCCGATAAGCAAAACAAACTGCTGTGATAATAGCCAAAGATCAAGGGGACTTGTACAGTGTATCAAAACGGTATGTACCTAGTTCGTAGAGGCAGGGTAGCGTCACTTTATATCACTCTGGGAAGAGACAACTATCTTGATCTGCCATCGCTTTCAGATGGGAACAGCATGCATTGTCTCCTGCAGGCTACATGGGCACCTGATAACATCTTTTGTCAAAAGACCACATTCAATGGAATTCTAAACAGCGGTGAGACGTACGTGTTGGCGGCTGTTTGCAGGAGATTTCTCTTCTGCTGACTGTACATAAGGCATGAGATTACCCCAAATACAAATTGTATTGGATGTGTACAAAGGTTTTGTGAATCTTTGATATGCAACTTTTTAAGTGTGATCAAAACTGCAGCTATAGAGGATAGAGTAGTTTCTGTTCAGCAAAGGACAGTATGATGGCCCAGCTAATAGAACATGGTAGGAGACAGAATATATATTTAAGTCATCCTACAGCAGTTTCATTCAACACATTTCCAATAACAAAACGTGAAAGTTGACATTTGGACTGTTAATACTGTAAATAGAGCAATGTTTTTTAAATAGGGAAATGCTGCAAGCTTCTCAATTAAGCATTATTATACGTAGTGCAGTAGTGAGTCAGTTTTGTTTAGTCTGTACATATAGTTTCAGGTCCAAACATGAAACTAGATGTTCTAAATTTAAATAGGCAAACCCTAAGCCCTCTTTCAAGACATATTTCTAAGATCGAAATCCACCTTCGGGCATGCTTTCTTATCTCACAATGATCTTGAGAACTTGTGCCTTCAGAAGGGTTAACTGTATTTTGAAGAGGCAGCTGCAAACATATCAAACCAAGCAATAGATTTCAGGCATTAAGTAGGTGGTTCATTGTAATTTCCTAATTTTGCTGCCCTTTAAAAAGGTTGATAAGCTGGGAATTTAAAACATATGTATAAAAATGGAAAATTCCCAAAAAAATTTAAAAGGTTGTTACTTACCGGTTTTCCCTGCTCCGCTCTCCCCTGTGATGAGGATGCACTGGTCCTTGTCCTGGTCCCTTAGCGAGCGGTATGCCTCATCAGCCAAAGCATAGCTGCAACACACAAACACATCAGTTTCAAAATTATTATCCCATTCTCTAGCTAATGGGGTAGAGCAAAGAAGACGGCTCAGTCAATGTGGTCAACTGTCTTAATCCATGTAATGTGGGCTTTTAAATCTAGATGGCATCCGTGGCCCAGATACAGATCTATAAGCTGGTCTGCTCTACGGCTGGCAAAGGTTTTCCACTGAACAGCGGGAACAACTTTGTACACGTAATTTGATAAGTTACGAGTATTATTCAATATACTGGCTGATTGCGATAACAGTGACTTGTCTGAAGACGTTAAACACACTGAACAACTGTGGGTTTATGTGCAGCCATTGACAAAAGCAATATTTAAAATAGAGCCCATTGTTAGGGTAGTTTCATCACCAGTCAATGAATGATTTGTTCTTGTTCTCATTTTCATGGGAAAGATCCATTCTTATTATTTGGAATGTGAGGAGTGTCTGGGGTCATATTACGTTGGAATAATGTTGTGGCGGGTCAGGTATTAATGCCTGGTTTAAATGCTCAACAATCATAATAATTATTTCTATAGCATAACGCTAAGGCAATAGCACTTTATTACTCATTTGTCAGGAAAACATGTAATCTACAGTGTTACTGGAACGGTGTTTTAACTCTCTTCCAACAGCCCACGAGACTTCAAATTAGACTGCAAGGTCTCCCACTCACATACCACCCCCCTCCCTCCCCGTCTATACTTTGACATTCATTACTCAGGAATTTTTTCCAAAGCCACAACTAATAATATCTGTGATTGTGGGGGAGATGCTACATGTAGTTTCTACTTTTTCCTCCTCATCGACTCAACATCCCCCCCATCCATCCCCCTCTTCAGAAACTTTTAACAACAGAAACTTAACAATTTGACACAAGGTGAAGTAGATTTGGCAAACCTTGCAAGACCGCCTTGCCTAACTGTCCTGTCATCAAGAAGTAAGCTTTCCACACTTGTGCAGCCATTGCAGCAGAGATTATGAATTGGGATGAAGTACAGTAGTAAGTCAGTACAGGAACCTTTAAGTTTTTGGGTTCAAAATCCCTAAGAGCAGAAGCTGGTGTATACTTGAGCAATATAACTGTTCCAGGAACAGTGTAGCTGAATAGCTACCATGACTTACCATTGTAACTGATAGTGGTTAGCATATCATTCAATACTAGCTGTAACTTTGCAGGCTACAGAAGTCCCACCTCCTAATTAGAACTCAAGGCAACAGACCCATAGTCATAAGTCAGGCTGAATCAAGTACAGTGTAACATAGCTTGTGCTCATTTTGGAGGAATGCATTTAAATGGTCTTCCCAAGTGTCTAATCTGGCCTAATGCCTTGCTCAGGGGTGAAAGGGCAAGTTCTAAGTAATGTCATTAATTCAGGAATTATATGCCTCAAGTATCTTAGACTGTAGGAACGTCTGATGCACAGAGATTCAAATAGATTGTTGCACGCCACAGCCGCAGGTCTGTCATCGCGAACCATCTAGTTCACATTATAGGCTTATGAAGTCTATCAACCTCACCTAACCACATAAAGGAAGAACACAGTGGGTAAAATGTGACACAGATTAGACTCACAAAAGCCTAACATTAGGCAACATTTTATCTAGGAGAGGCATTTAGACTGCATCTGAGGGAACATAAATTCTGTGCTCTGGTTTCGAAAGTCTTTTACTTCAAGTTTATGGAGACAAAGATCATGTAGACATGACCAATTGGCCAACAAAGTTTATTGGGGGTATAATTAATAAATAGTACATTGGCCTCATTGAGGTATTACTGGAGTATGCCGACAAATCTGAACTACCCTTGACCTTTGATGTGAAAAGCAGTTGATTTCTAGTAAGCAGTGATTTAAAAAAAGTACAAGCCAGAGATCGAAAGCCAGATGAAGGCATTCCAGGCCACAGTAGAGAGTCTATAGTTTACTTGGCTAAAGGAGCTTATGGTTCTACACCATCACACAGTGTTCTGGGCAATGACCGTGGACCATGACAACCTCCTCTCTAGAGACTTGTAGGCTCACACACACTCAGAGGGGGAGGGAGGGCTACAGCATTGACTCTACTTGTTGTCAGTGTATAGAGCCAGAGAGACAGAGAGAGAGAGAGACAGAGAGAGAGAACCAGTTTTAGCCCCCACAAGCTAACACAGCCCCCTCTACCAGCCACAGCCCCCCTAAGCCTCTGCTTTGTTTGGCCTGCAGGCCAGGGGACGTTATGTCACTGTTGAAAAGTGCAGGGCAGTGTGGCAGATGTCCGCTTTGTGCAACAGTCCCGCTGCCTGATACCATCCTAAGAATAAGCAAGCCACAGTACAATTATCTTGCTCTCAGCTGTGGGACTGGAGTGATGGGGTAGGGGTAGGAGTGGGGTGGCTGGGGACCTAAGGGGAGGTGTTTTGGTGCAGGGGTGGGTGGTCCTCTGCAGATTGATCCGCTATTGGCCACCTGGAGGTTACTTGGATACTGGTACCTCCGGCACCCACATTCCCAAAACATACAAAAAAACTGGTCATGGGAATATGTATGGTCACTATTATAATGCGAACAAACCTGCAAGCTAAAAATAAATCTATTTGCCCATGACACATGAAAAAAACAATTAAAAAAATAATTGGGCTTTACAATCTAGCACCTTTGCAGTGGTATGGCTGTGTTTTATTTATCCATAATTTATCTATGCACAAGTGAAGTGAGTCATTCATGCAGGGCATGAAGACTTTGAAAGAACTCAATACAGCAAGTATCCCCCCATACTTCAGCTGTACAGGGTGGTGATGGGGGGGGGTTGGAAAAACCTGGGGCCTTGGATGAGGAGTGGTGCTGGGCAAACTCCCATCACGCCAGCCAGAAGGCTGTAATTTGGATTTGCTTGTGGCAGTGGTGAATGCAAAGCCACAGTGGCATGAGGTAGGCAGCAGAAAATAGCTCTCATTAGCCTCCAGTAGCTGAAACCAGAAGCGAGAAAGACAATGTCAGGACTGAAGCGCAGTGCTTTGAAAGCAGACCATCGTTTGAAGTCATAACTTTTGGTTCCTAATGAAGTAACGTATGGGGCAGAGAACAGCCCACTAACTTGCAGAAGATGCCACAAGTCTCTAACAAGGCCCATATTGGCTTTGGACAGATTCAGTCTGGCATTGGATAAGTTGCTTTATAACGTAAACAATATTACTTTGACTTGCAGTTTAACAGAATAGAACAAAAGGTAAGACATGGTAGTTCTCAGATGTCTGTGAATAGGAGGATTGTACAGTAGCCAGCGATCTCACGGCAAATTCCTTCTCAAGAGGCTGCATTCAGGACATCCTCCTAGTGTGTTGATTCAACAGCCAAGGAAACAATCCTTTCCTGCTGCTCTAGGGCCAGGTGGCAAGAGTGCTGACACACACACACACACACACACACACACACACACACACACACACACACACACACACACACACACACACACACACACACACACACACACACACACACACACACACACACACACACACACACACACACACACACACACACAGTGAGGGGAAGTTCCTTCAGCAAGCAGGGAAAATATACTGTCAATATCAGACAAAAACTAAAAGTTCTATTTATAAGAGCACCCTCCCAACAAATTACAGGGAGGAGATTTCATTGGTCTCCAGCAGAACAGAGAAGGTGAAGTATCTCTAATTCAGCCAGAACTGTCCAGAGTTGTCTAAAGTAGAGAGGAGACTGTTGCTCAAATACTCATTTATATCTCGTTTCTCCTACAATCCCAGCCCTGACTCCAGGGGGGTCCAAGGCTTTAATTTACTTTACTGTGCAGCAATTTAGAGTTCCCAGCAGGGGAAAGCACACTGTTGAGTTTTGTGGCTGATCCCGGGGGAAAAAAAAAGGGCTGAAAATAAAAATTGTAAAGAGCGTGCAGGCTCAAAACATTAGATAAAGCAAATATTAATTAATCTTGTAATGTGGGCTTAATATCTTCTTAATCCTGTTTCAGTGGATGGATGTGTGTGTTCATCTGATACTTCATTGTAATGGAGGAGAAATAAAAAAGAAACAGTCGGTCAGAATCAAATTTAGCTGCACAGACACCAATAACCAGATTATTCATCAGACCCCCTGCTGATTACCTCCTAAATAGGGTTTCAGTGAGTTGGGAAAGGATCATACAATCCAACCAGCCCCCTCGAGGGAAGAGCCCCAACCTACTGACAACTGGGGGTGTGTCTTCATACAGTAGGGCCTCAGGGCTAGCAGGTAGCGTGACTGGCCTCTCTTTCTATGAGCTGGGATGGGGGGGGGGGGGCGGAATCCCTGCCCCATTTGCCCTCAATCGCCTTCAGCCACGTGGACATGGTATGGAAGGAAGAAAAAAGCAAAAATAAATAAATAAAAATAAAAACAAGTGGCTGCAGACAATCTTGACAGTTTGGTGAAATAAAATAAAAAAAGTGCCATTAAAACAGAAGCGGGGATTCAATATGCACACGCTCTAATACACACTCGGGATGTTAGGGGTCAGGTGGAAGGGTTAAGTCATAATTTCTTAGTTTGTTTTGTTTTTTACCGAGAGTCCTGTGAGGCTTCACTGAGTCAGTCTTCTCTGAATCCTTTCAGCAGCCAGGCACTCAGAACTTATCGAATATCGCAATATTTGCGATATTTTCACAGTATCTAAATACCTGTTGTCTGTGATCCGGCATAAAGGTTCACCGTCTCTCCAAAGAAAACAAATAGTGTTTTAATTGTAGATTTATTTATTGTGATTGAATAAAACCAAATAAATCATTGCGCAACTGTGCGTAATGTGAACACTTTGTTACTAAAGTAGTAAAATAAGTTGTCAGTGGCGCTAAGAATTTGCTACATGTATGTATGACTCTGGAATTAATGAAATGATGTGCAGAATGGATGACTTTGAAATTACAGACCTGGAAATCATGGAGTTTGACTTTTGTGTGTATATGGAATGTCGTTTGGCAAATGACCCAATCCATGCATTTTAAACCGAAGAAGAGCTCCAAAAGAGAACGAGGCTCAGAGGAAACGCTGGGCACACATATGTCCCGAAATGTAATCTGCTTACAGTCATTTAGATTTGTGCTAGATTTAGGGGAAAAAGGAAAGACTGTTCTCGCCAAAACAGAGATTGTTTTCAGGGCATCTTTAATTGTCTTCAACGTCTAAATTAGAGCATAGACAATTACCCTTTTGCTCAGTTCCAAGACTGATGTGTTTGTATGTCCACAAAACTGCTGCCACCCCTTTTCCATCAAGGCATTTTGAGGGCCGGTTCGAAGCCAGTGCCTAATCTGGAACCAGTTCTTGTTTCGACAGCAAAAGAACCGGCTCTGGATCCAGAGTGGCACCACTTCAAAGCTGGATTAGAACCAAGAACTGCTTACGTCAGGGGCTCGGGGTGGAGACAAGCAAGCCCGAGCCAAACATTGTGACCACCACTTTTTATTTCCCCCCCGCCACTGCTTCAGCAGTGCGGAATTCATGGGCGTAAAATCTGGTTCGTGGAGCTCTCAAGTGGACATATTGTAAAATATATAATTTTATTGAGTCGGAGCACACTTTTTTTTTTTTTTATTATTATAATGCGCAAGCAGCTAGCCTGCAAACTCTTACTCTGGCACTGCCTGAGTTCAAGTCCCTCCCCCAGCCCTGCCGGTTTTGCATACATGCATCCAGGCCCTCTCATGCACACTGTATGGAGCATACATTAACCAAGCCTGCATTGATCACTACTATAGAAGGTCAAAAAAAAAAAAAAAAAAAAAGTAGCTCAGCAACTGAAGCCAGTCAGGCTTGAAGCCATTATTGTTCTGACTTCCAGTCCAAACAATGACAGGCTTTTGTCACACTTGTAATCAAACAGACAAGTCACATCTCAAAGGAAAGTAGAGCATAACCATGTCATCAACCTGAAATGAAGCAGGTACCCCTTGACGTAAATACTGCCAACGACAGAATCATCAATCGTAACGCACTGCAGTTTACCATTGTGGGGGGACGACTAGGAAGGCTCGGTAACCTGAAATGTGTAAAGTAATGTTCAAAATGCAAGAGAATTTAACAGAGTTGGAGCCCAATGCATTAAGAAAGTTTAACAGAAAATGTCATCAATGTTGGTTCGGGCAGAAAGGTTGGACTCATTTTTCTTGACATGTAGAAGGCCTGTAGGTAGCGCTACATGCTGGGTCGTTGAGCATAATAAAGCCACATCGCAGTGTACAAATGTAAAGTGTGGCTCTAATGTTTAGTCAAAATTGCTCCACTGGTGTCTGGACTTATCAATACAAAAGTTTAACTTAAGTGAAAAATCACTAAAGCTGATAAATCTTCAGTTTATCGAGGCCTACATCACTCAACGGCACTTCCTCATTGTGAGTTTATTTTAACATGACTGATCACACACCACAATGCGTCAACTGACAGCCACACTCTTCAAAAGTGAGATTAAGAGTTTGAAAATGACTGTGGCGGAGCCATACTTTTAAAAGTAGTAGAAAAGACGTGTTCAGAACAAGAGAAGAACAAAATGAGGCCACGATATGGGTTCTCTTAGCACTTCTTTCAGACATTCTTTCACAGCTCCCCTTGTCGCGATTTGTCTAAATGCCCTTGCATCATGGCAGGGGACCGACCGACTTCAACCTCTTTCCGGGTCAACCTCCTTTTAGCCCCCCCATCTTTAAATACAGCAAAGCCACACCCGACTCCTCTAGCATTCGTACTTCTTTCACCGCTGCCACTGTTGTTTTGCTGTTTTCAGTTTCAAGCAAATCGCCCTGGAAATGGGGGCCACAGAATCACTCTACACCCCCTAGGGCCACAGAATGATATATAAAGAAGTAAGCAGAGTTTTTATTGAGTATTCTAACAACGGTGTTCTGGGACATGTTCTCCGGAGGTTCTTACGTCTTTTTAAGTATGCCTCCGCCTTTAACCCACAGCAAAAGTCATGGGAAGTACCAGTCTGGAATGTTAACAATGAGAAAAGCAAACAGCAATGGTCCAATTGTAACCCAGGTCAGAGGTCCCAGCGATCTGAAGAGCTCCTTGAAAGGAAAAGGAAATGTAAATTTCATCAAGAAATTTGTATAAATATAGAAGTCCAGACAATTTAGACATCAAGCCATTTCTCTTAATGCACTTTTTGAGCTAGGGTAAGCTAAGATAAGCTTTAAAAATCATCTCCAGTTTTACAATCAGTGATTTTCATAAATCGTATCGACACAACATTAACAAAATCTAAAATGAGTTTAGAGCTAATGAACTGATTTAGAAACAAATTTATTCAAGCAGATCTTTTGATTTATTTATTTTAATCTGATAAGATTTAGTAGGCGATAAGTTGGATTTTAGTCTCTGGAGCCAATATAGTTAACTAACAATATACTAAAGTATAAAGTGCAGATATAAATCACCAATAAGATAAGGAGCTTAATAATAAACCCTTGGAAGTTGCGCTTTTATAAAATGTAATAAGATGCCGCTGCACTGCTGCTGCCATTATCCCTCTCAACATGGCCTACTTTCCTAAATAAAAGTTTTGATTAATTAGCTAGATCTATTACTGATCATGGATATGATCCTTATCTGGCCAGCACAAAAAAAATGCCAGCCAATAATTTTGGAATAATGATGTTTGCATAGAAAAACACCCATGGAAAAATGGACATGATGTGTCACTTAAGTTATCAGGGTGATTGGGTTAGAAATATTATGGCTGGTAAATGTTTTGCCCAACTTCTTATCAATCTCTCTTTGCAAGGGCTCATCACCTGTGGTTATGCAAGCTGTGTACACAGATAGAAAGGTCAGTAGTCATTGTGCAGACTGTAAAAACAGCGATTTCATATGGATGCAGCGACAAAAGAAAATCTATAAAATGTCCCTTATGATGACAAAGGGGCGAAAGGACCAGGGTGGTGACCAAGTTTCGTGAGTGTTTTCATGTGCAAACAGTTAATGCTATTCACATCGTTTCCATCGATACTTTTCCAAAGGCCATCAGTGACATGAGATCAACTTTGGAAATTTCTAGAACAGCCTTCATTAATATAGGCTGGATATTACAGCTCGAGCCTTATCCAAAATATAAAGCCTGTAAAAGGCAGTCGTTGATTTGCATTTTATTCTCATGTGCCAAGCCTGCATGCATAACAGAACATATGCAGCACGGTGACGTTGATCCCATCATCTCTCAACAAGATCCCACCTACACGAATACTTTCTGCATTGCATTCACTGTTCCCACCTGCAGTCAAGATGCCATTCCAACAACCGCCCACTTGAAGCCACCTACACCAGGTCAGTTCATCTGTAGGCCTGGAAAAAAAACTGTGTGGTCCACCTCCAAATCAAAACATTACAGTTTATGCAATAACAGAACTACAATAAATAAATAAATAACAACACCACTACTGTTACCAATAGCTCAGGGGGTTTGGTTAAGCAAACAGCCAAAAGTGTCTTTCAAGGTGTGTTTTCAAGGGGAGGGGGTACTGCTGTGTCATCATTGCTGTACATTTTCACGTCTTTCTAAGGACACTTCCAAGCATTATAATTAAATTGTCAGCCCTGGATCCGCCTCTCTTTTTGGACCATGAGCAATGAATCAAACTTATCATCAATACGTGCAATAAAAAACCACTTCTGTCATCAGGACACCGTTTTCCTCATTGCCTTTTGAACATTGTGTTCCAACCTTAAACAGTGAAATGCAAACAGGGGTGTGTGGCAGTAATGCAATAAATGGGTCTAAAGTCTGCACTGCCCATCAGTGGAGCGTGGAGATTACTACGGCTGATCCCTAGACGCCCTCCAGCAGGTGAGGCACCAAACACTGGGATTTCCACATCATTTTGTTGGATTTGTCAGTGTGTACCAAATAATAGCAAAAAGCTGCAGGCCACATGCAGAGCAGGAAGTTCACAGTAGTAGGACTGCAGCGGTGCCAGGGGCTCACAGCTAAGATGCAGCCAAACATCTGGTGCATACACCTAGATTGAAAAAAAAAAACCCCAAAAAAACCTGCTCTCTACTCTCGTCTCCACACGTGTGTGTGTGAGAGATCTTGCACAGGGAGACCAAGTTAAACATAGGGATGATTGCCGTCAGCCCACATGTGCAGTGTGTACATATGGACAGTCCAACAGCCTAAAATGAACTCTACCTCTACAGTCCAATGATGCGAGTAAGAAGAGCAGTACCTACAATTAGCCAACCATCACATGCAATCTATTTTGACTTTTCCCGGGAAACCTCTGAAGTGAACATTTGCACAGAAGTGATTCACCACCACCAGTGTGCTCTTCTAAGAGGCATGCGCACAAGGTTTGCATTGTTTGATATAAAATCCAAAGTTTCCACCAAATGTTCAGTTTCCACATAAAACAGCAACATCATGAAACTCCCTGGAAGTAAAAACTGGCTGTAGAAAACCATTTTCAGTATATATCATGTGGATCAAAGATCCAACAAGGTCAAAAGTTAAAGGCAATACAGCTGGTCATTCTTGATGCAGAAAGTAATGCTGAGCCATCAGTATTGTTTGTTATTGTGCCTTCCAAATTAACTTTGAAATTGGTTGATTTGCCACCATGACCTTTGGCCCACATAATAAAAGGCTCTATATAGAACAGCTGTCCCATATGCAAGTCCAACTGTCTCCATGTCTGGGCGCCTTGTTACTGATGGAGGGGCAAAAAGGGTGGAGGGGGAGGAAAGGAGCAATCAGCTCCCTCTCTGGTATTAACAGAAACCTAATAGGATTCTGTGCTGAGAACATAATTTAATATCTAAAAAGTTACAGTTGAACAGTGGTGTTAAATTTAAATTCAATATGATGACTCTCTAAATAACAAGACTGATTTTACAAGGTAGGTAAGGTAAATTGAATTTCTACAATTATGTGATTCTGTATAAAATCTACTGAAAGGGACTGATAAAAGTGAGTGAGGGTAGGCAAAAAACAAATTATTACGATTATCAAAAGAGAATTTCACTCAAAAATGTGTCACAACATCCAATTCCTATGTTACATAATCCAACTGCAGTGAGAAATAATTTCTGGTATAATGTCAGACTAAAACTGGTTTGCCAATATGGTGATATTTGAACTAATGATGATATAATACCAAAGGAAAAAAAATAAGAGACTTGTACAATAAGAGATGTGGTTTTATCACTCTACCCTACAAGTGAGGCTGAGACAGCTGAAAGCACCACCATATGGCCTTTCAAGGCGACACTCTGCTCCACTGGCCAGCCGCAATGTCCCTGTGGCCAGTGCATTAAGTACCTCGGCGTTGGGATGGGGGGTGGTCAATACACCATTACACAGTGGAGAAATATGATCCCACCCTGAAGACATGGAACTACCATGTCCACACAGACGCAAAGCTACTCCAGGCCATCTGCGAGGCTGCTATGTAAGGAGAGGTCAGCATCCCCTTTAACGCCACAGTGTGCTGAGGGGAGGGCAGCACCTGAAAATTAATATGAAAGGACCTCATCTGGACAGAGTCACCCCTCCCTAATTTGCAAAGAGGAAGTTCAGGGATGAATAGGATAGATTATTAGACTGGGCAGGGACAGACACAGTCACAGAAGCATGTCGGATGAATTAACAGTCTCTGTGTGGAGGGAATGTCTACGGTTTTTCAGCCTGGGTCTGAGCGGGATCACCGTTTTCTCAGTAAGGGTCCACTGATCACCCTGGACCTTAATAAGGGGCCATTACTCTGCTAACAACAATCTGCAGGGACACACACACAGCAGATATCAGTGCAAACACATAGATGAAGGTGTAGATGTGCATTGAACTATATATTTTCAATGGTCCAACACCGTTATGACACCTTGCCAACAGGATTGGAACCTTTAGAATTCATTATATGGCTTCCTGTTATGACTATATGACGGGTCATTTAATCAATAACCATGAGCCACAAAATGATTTATCTCTGCAAGGTAAACCAAGGGTGCTTAACAACTTCTCGTAAGACCAACAGTCTTAAGCACACCCCCCCCTCAATATTTCAACTGTCATGTAAACATATTGATAAGATCTGATCTCAATAATGCCCAGAGCACATTCCGATTATATTTCTTGAACAGTGGCATGTACTGTATACACCATAATTCTTCTGGTGTGTTCATTGTGCACATGCACCAAAAGGTCAGATTTGCAGCACATGCATTTGGCCTGGAAACGGCTTATTCACAAGTTGAATCAGAGTGTGTTTATATCGCAAACAGAAGCTGACAGCCACACTTGGAGTCAAAATGAAACAATGTTCATGCTCACCAAAATGAAAGGGCTGAATATTTAAGAGTTCTTGGCCAGGCGAGAAAACCAAGATTATATTTTCACATTGCTTTTTGTGCTCAATAACCATTTGCCCACCAACAATGAAGTAACCGGTCGTCAGACACAGCTTAGCAGAGGGTTTATTATCCAATACATGATCTGTCTAGATAATTCAGGATACCAGTCCTCCTTTAATTCTGAAATGTATGCTGCATGTCTGATGATAAACATCGGAAAAAAGTGGGTGAAAAAATAAGGTCTTTCTCAGAAGCCTTTGAAATCTGCAGTGTGCATGACATCAGTAAATCCTCGAATGTTGCAACCTCCCCTACCTAACAAACATTTTAAATAAAACCAGATTTTAATAGAACCTCAGAAGACCAAATTGTTGACTTTAGACTGTTGAGGTGTCTAATGAAGATCAAAAACAGAAGGAGGAACAGCCCCCATGACCTCCCTGGAGGTTACGCATTAATTAAATCCTCACACTGACCTACTACATGGGACACTATGCCGCTCTACCAACAAAAAAAAAACAAAAAAAAAAAAAACCCAAAACACCAGAACTGAAGAGTTCTATCAAGTTGTGACATGGAATTTTTTTTTTTTTAATAATCTTGAGCCTTGTTTACACTTGGAATTAAAATGCGTCTTGTGTGATCTGATAACAAGTGGACAGCTTCAAGTCTGTACAGTTCATAGCTGGGATTACACTACTCACAAAAAGTTAGGGATATTCGGCTTTCAGGTGAAATTTCAGGATGAACCTAAAATGCACTATAACCTAACCAACAGAGGGACTGGAAAAGTCACAGAAAGGCATAGAAGTGGACGTCCTTTGGCCACATCCCACACTGATGACCGCTTCATTTTGAACAGTGCCCTGCGGAACCGGATGATGAATGCCACTCAACTCCAGGCACATGTAAGGGAGGTGAGAGGCACCCAAGTGTCACGTCAGACCCTTCAGAACAGTTTACATCAGCGTGGTCTGCGTGCTAGACGACCTGCAAGGGTACCTGACCACACCACCAGGCACAGGCATCATCGTCTTGCACGGGCCAGGGAGCATTTACACTGGACGAGGGAGCAGTGGCCTCACTGCTGTTCTCTGATGAAAGTCGATTCACGTTGAGCAGAAATGATGACCGCCAACGATGTTGGAGACGTCAAGGAGAGCGCTATGCATCAGCCACTGTTGTCACCAGACGAGCCTTTGGTGGTGGTGGTGTTACAGTGTGGGCAGGTGTGTCTAGTCAATACAGAACTGCCCTTCACTTTGTGAATGGTACAGTGACAAGCCCATACTACCTGAACGACATCATTAATCCAGTCATTGTGCCCCTGCATGAACAACACAGGCCTAATTTAATCTTTATGGACGACAATGCTCCAGCTCATCGAGGTCTCATCATCAGGGAATGGCTGCTGGAGACTGGGGTACCTCAAATGGAGTGGCCTGCACTTTCTCCAGACCTGAATCCCATAGAAAACCTATGGGATCAGCTGAGTCACGGTGTAGAGGCTCGTAACTCTGTACCCCAGAACCTCAATGACCTGAGGACTACCCTTCAAGAAGAGTGGGGGGCCGTGCCTCAGCAGACAATAAGTCGACTTGTGAACAGCATGAGACTTCCTTGTCAAGCTGTAATTGATGCTCAAGGCACATGACAAGTTATTGAGACAGACATTTTTTGTTGTGGTGTACCCACCACTGTTGTTGGCTTTTGTTTCAATAAATTGTTTGAGATGAGGAAATCACCATTGCATGCTTCTACTTAAATGCCCTACTTTCATGATATATCACTGTAGCGTGAACTTTTACATTTTCCATAAATTTCACCTAAAAGCCAAATATCCCTAACTTTTTGTGGGTAGTGCAGAATGAGTCTCCACAAATGCATCTCAGGTAACCACCAGAAATTTGGAGTGTAGACCCCCCCCCCTTCCAGACAGCGGTTTCCCCTTGTTCATTTTAGATGAATTTATATCTCTCACACACACACACACACACACACACACACACACCCCCCCCCCCCCCCCCCCCCTGTGTGGCCAGTGCCGCGTCGCGCACTCTTCTCCGTTATGGGAATTCATTTAGTAAAAACTGGTTGTTTTGTGTAAAACTTACTTGTAAATAATAAATCCAGCACTTCTGTAATAGGGAGTCAATTTCCGGACCAGACTTCAATATGACGTTGTTGGGGCGCAAATTGCGTACTTCCGCCTAGGCAAAGGTTGTCAGTTGAGTAGGCGGTCCTTCAATGTGGCCCAGGACACATTCATGTTTATACTGCTAAAAGGAATGTTGCCATATGAGCTGCCCACTTGTGATCGGATCAACAAAGACTCATGATAATGCCAGGTGTAAACAGGGTATTTGAGTGAAGATCTGATGGTGGAATTAACGGTAATTGATCTCTCAACATCAACTTCCAGTCAGCTGGCATTTAAGTGAATTTATTTAATGTGTGCGCAAAATGATGCAGACTGCAAATTTCACATCCGATTGAATTATCAATCCAAGTTATATTCTTCATGATGCCAAAACAAATTCTCTCTATTTTCTGCTGTCCCCATTTTGCTGCTGGAACAATGTAAATTTCCCCGGTGTGGGACTATGAAAGGTTTATCTTAACAAAGCTGATAGTGTAGTTGTGTCTCCATTTAATTCATAAATATCCAAAAATGTAATGCGAGAGGACTTTCGCATCTCTCATTAACACATGAGAAATGTGGACTTGAGTTGTGGAAGCATGGCAAGCATGAAGAAAGACTGACTTTTGAGATGAGGGGAGACATAATACTTGAAGGATAGTGCACAGGTCAAAACACGAGGAAGATTTATTTCTATATCCATTTTTAAATCACAAGAGTTGTTGGGGTAAGGTAAAATACATTTTCCTATCGGTTATACGGCTGAAACAAAGCATGCAGTTCCATCAACTGCACATCTGCGTACTTATGACTGTGCTTTGAATACCAGTATAGTCAAATGTATTTAAATGACTCAATGAAAGAGTACTTTCAGGAGGCTGCACTTCCAGGTGTCTCATGATATGGCCCTACACTCACCTGGCAACTTTAATACATTGCAAACTTTAAATACAATTTCAAAGCATTGGCTATTATTTTATTGGTAATGAAATGAGAAAAAACCACCTACAACTTAGTAGTAACGCAGCTACTATAGGGAGAGAAAATGGGTACAATGAATGAAGGTAGAATTTGATTTACCTGATACTCAAGGAAATATGGTTGTATGTAAAGGTAAAGTCAAGGTTGAAGGCATTGTTCTGCATTTTACTGGAGGGTTTAGTGTTCCAAGGGCCCCACCAAAGCAAAGACATAAATCCCAGTCCAGATGGTCTGACAGGAGGATCAAGATCAATTTATGGAGCATTGTTTTTTTGTTTTTTTTAATCCGGCACTGACTGGCACTTCAGGGCCAGGCCCTGTCCAATTAAATAGGACTTAATCTTCTTTGCTTGAAGAACACTGACAAGGCATTGTTCAGCCTTTGCCACTCCTTGTGACAGTTTACAGGATCTATGTCTCAGATACAACAAATACCTTTTCGCTGAATCAATAAACTTATCGGTCACTAGAACTTATATATTGAAGGCTTCAGAAGCAAAGTATGAACAGGAGAGCATCCTCCTTCACCATTGCAGTCACAGGACTGCTGATTGAGTAATTATTATTCCTGATCTGGGACACCAAAGTGGAATATGATGATAAGGAGAAAGCGTAAGCTTACAAGACGCATAAAATAAAGTGGGAAGGAAAAAACATGCGCATACGACTGTGTAAAGTTGCCAGTCAGACATTTGGATACAAAGTAAACGCAGGCCTGTGTCTGTAGGGAGTGTGTCCACACTGAGACATGGCTCACTGTTTGTCCCCGAGAGGCTCTGTGCTGCAGCCAAGGGAGGCCGCAGGCTAATTGCTGTGGTGTGGTCTTTGTTTTGGACTGGCAGTCTGACAACAACACTGGCTAAGTGTTGGACGGACAGATGGAAACCCACCGGTGTGGCATGGACTTCTGAATGGCTCCCAGGGCTGCCAGAATGTTGCCCCACACAACAGACTAGTGTCACTTTGCCGCCTCTCTCCCGGTATATAATGAATCACTGTGATCAACTACACTCATTGAGAACTTTATTAGGAACACTTGTACGCCTACTTAGTGTGTGGTGCTGTCTGGTAGTGTGTGTGTGGCAGCAGTGCAATGCATAAATTCATGCAGATACGGGTCAGCAGCTTCAGTTAATGTTCATATCAACCATCAGAATCTCTGTTTGACCATGGCATGATTGTTGGTGCCAGATGGGCTGGTTTGAGTATTTCTGTAACTGCTGATCTCCTGGGATTTTCACACAGTCTCGAGAGTTTACTCGGAATGGTGTGGAAAAACATCCAGTGAGCGGCAGTTCTGAGGACAGAAATGCCTTGTTGATGAGATGTCAACGTAGGGCTGCTTGATTATGGCAAAAATCCTAATCACGATTATAGACAATAATTACATAAAGGCTACAGTAGCTCAGATAATCACTCTGTATAATTGTGTTGAGCATAAAAACCATCTCAGAATGCGCAAGACATTGAACCTTGAGGCGGATGGGCAACAACGGCAGAAGACCACATCAGGTTCCACTTCTGCCAGCCAAGAACAGAAAGCTGAGGCTTCAGTGGGCACAGGCTCACCAAAACTGGACAGTTGAATCACGATTTCTGATGGGGCACACAGATGGTAGGGTCAGAATTTGGCACCAACAGCATGAATCCATCGACCCTGCCTGCATTGTGTAAACAGTCCAGGCTGGTGGCGGTGGTGTAATGGTGTGGGGAATTTTTTCTTGGCACACTTTGGGCAGGTTTTAAGTATTGTTGCTGACCATGTCGTCCCTTCATGGCCACAATTTACCCATTTTCTAATGGCTACTTCTAGCATGATAATGCATCATGTGACAAAGCAAAAGCCATCTCAAACTGGTTTCATGAACGTGACAATGACTTCAATGTTCTTTAATGGCTCAGTCGCCAGATCTGAATCCTGCAGAACACCTTTGGAATGTGATAGAATGGGAGATTCGCAGCATGAATGTGAAGCTGAAAAATCTGCAGGGATTGCATGATGCCATCATGTCAACATGGACCAGAACCGTACAGGAATGTTTCCAACATCTTATGGAATCCTTGCCAAGAAGAATTGAGGCTGTTTTGAGAGCAAAGAGAGGCCCTAACCAGTTAGTATTAGTATAGTGTTCCTAATAAAGTGCTCAGTGAGTGTAATGCCCCTCTCCCACAATGGAATCCGTAACATTGCTGGATAAAAAATATCCGGCAAAGGGAGTAGGTAGTCACTCACACATTGGACTTTATGGAGAAGTTCCGTATGGAGTCTGTTCCCACATTAGATAACTGTTACGGATACAGTACACAATTGGTTAGGGTAAGTACGCTATGTCCAGTGTAGATGCAATCGTTTGGACAATCTGTCGGCAACGGACGTACAATCTGAACCAGTTTAGTTGACTGGCTCTCAGAGACCAGCGCTTTGCTTCCTGTCTCCTCCACCCTCCGCTGACTGAGCTGGGACAGAGCCTGGAGCCCCTGTTCCCGGACATTATAACCCCAAACCCAATGTTATCAAATCAGTGATCATTTTCAACCTGTCCTGCACTCTCTGCCACTCGAGAATGAACGTTATTTACCCATTCAACCTCTGCCTGTCCGCTCCTTCGGTCTCCGCGCTCCAGTTCAGCCGGCAGAACTCTTAAAGACATTCTTAGCGTCTGAGTGACATTTTTAAAAAGGAAAAAGAATTTCACAACAAAAAGACCTGTTTCTGGACGTGTTTCAGTTTCGTGACCAAGCGCGTCGGATTGGATTTGCCATTTTTACGAATGTTATTTTCCCCAAAAACAAATACTGTATATTAAAAATATTTGTACGAAATAGGGACGCCACGGTGAGGAATTCTTCCCACCGGTTAATGACAACACCAGTGTTGGGGGGGGAGGGGGGGGGGGGGCACGGGAGTGTCCCGATTATGCACGGGCGCTAATTACGCATGGAGATTGCACATGGAGGGAGACAGATCCCGATCAACACCTGATATAAGGTCTTCTATAGCCTTTTTCCTCTCTGATAAGTGAAATGTGACAGACTGTGCGACTCTGCTGTGCGCACACAAAGCCACTGGCACTTTTTGTAGAGTCAGACTGATAACACGCTTAGTATTTTTCAAATTAGTTTTGTTTTTTTTATGACTAACGCTGGCCTTGATACGCGAAAATTAACTAAAGAGGTTTTATTTCTATAAAGAAAAAAAGCAAATGGATGGTGGGGGAGGTGGGTAAGTACTCTAATCGGTGTACGCCCGAACACCGTGTAATACCGATATCCGCAGCAACCCTAGTATGAAATAAATATTCGTAAAAAACATCTATTAATTAACATCTTAACATCTTTATTTGGGTTCTGTTCCACCCCTACTTTAATGCTTCCATTCACACATACTTCCATTCACAGCCGTACCAACATTTTCCTGGAAATTATATTAGGTTGAGAGTGGGTACATTTATGGAACGACTTTAACAGAACATCAACACTGGCTCCTTTTGCCACATGACGCCAATATGGAACATTGCCAATGGATTTACGGCTTTTAGTTCAAGTAGGAAAGGGGCTGAAGTCTCTTACCTACTGAGGACCTAAAGCCAAACTATAATCTCGCAAAGGGCCTTTATCGGATAGATGTATGAGATCAGAAGACTTAAAGTTAGAATGTGGTATGCAGTTTAAGTATCATCTGCTGTATGCAGATGCCGTATCTTTAGACTTTCACAAGTGGTTATTCTATTTGGCTTCATTTGTTCTTTAGTGTGTCTGTTACACACTAAAGAATCAGATTGTAAATGCTACAGTAAATATTTTCTCATGAGAACATAGATTCATAACACATGAGAAGTTGATATCTGCTAATCATTACAATTTTAGCAAATAAGATTTCATCAAGATGGTTGGACACAACTTGCACACCTTGATTTTAGTTTTACTTCCTCAATAACCAGGTCACCAAATGGCTGCTTGCAGCTTTGAATTGCAACAGGAGCGGCCCAGAGCCAATTCTGTGTCTAATCAAAGAACTCTTGGAAGCAGAAAAGGAGAGGATAAGAAATAGTGTATTTAAATAGATACAATGAGTGATACAATGAGAGGTACAAAAGGCTGGAAAATTTGACTCACATGTGTGGACTGAGCTCGTAGAAGTTCCTGTTGCGATACTCCTCCACCTTGTCTGGCGTGTAGATGGGCAGGGACCTGTAGGGATTCATGGAGATCACCACACTGCCGATGTATGTCTGAAAGGAGACCAGGTGGAGGATGGAGATTGTGAAAACATCTGCCAACAGGGTTCAACCAATTAGGCAGTCTGAAAATGCATCCACATCGATAGAAAAAACAGTCTTGTCTGACCACCAAGACATTATAATTGCAGATTTCTACATATTTAAAAAAGGTATTCCTAATGTTAATATTTGTATTGCTTATGAAGTTAAAATAAACTCCACAAAAGAAGGACCAATTTTCTCTTTTATAATCATTTCCGATGCCATAATGCTCCATGCAGACATTAAAACTGGGCTTTCGGCTCAAAGAAAAAATAAACATTTTATCCAATGTTTAATTGTGTGCAGTTAATGTACAACGACCTTGAGTCATTGCACTAATGAAAAAGCAAACGGTGGTTGTACTGCCACCAGAATAATAAAAGCACCAGAGATGAAGACAGTGGTCACCAACTAAGGCCAGGCCTAAATGACCAAAAAAAAAAAAAAAAAAAAAAAACCTCCGGGCAAAGGCGGCAACCAGTTTATAATTAGCTGTGTGCTATATTGCCTTAGAAAGCAGGCTGTTCAAATTGAAGTACACTCTAAAAACAACTAAGCTGTTGTTTGAGAAGCAAGTGAGCTGATGCTTACATTAAAAGAGATGCACTTAATAACAAACAACTTCAATAAATAAGTGATGGGCAGTCAAGCCAACCACCCCCTCCCACCATAACTGATTGGAACATGAGGAGAGAGGAATTCTGCTTCCCTCAGCTCATACCAGCTAAGAATTCCTGATACATTGTTCAGGCATGCACACCCTGAAGTGGAGGGCAGTAAAGAGGAGGTAGAGCGGGTCGTCTAGTAACCTAAAGGTTGCTGGTTCGCTCCCCACCTCCTCCTGCTAGCATGCTTGTAGTATCCTTGAGCCACTCAAGTTAAGACACTTAACCCCTAATTCCTCACACAACAGACAAGTATTAAGTGAAACATTTCACAAGTTCTGGCTCATGCTGTGATTATGCAACAGACACTTCTCAAAGCAAAGGTGACCAATATTATCCACCATCCCCACACTCAAAAACAGAGCCGTGATAGCGTTTTCAGCGGCTGTTGCATAAGCCACTTGGAAAGGAGAACCTGGTCTTTTCTGTGATAATGCCACCGCCCCCCTTGTTCAAAAGCGGCTGGCAGAATAAAGTCTGTAAAGGTGCGTAGGATGTAGAGACTGTATGCGAATGTAAACAGAAGTGGATTAATGAAGCACATGTGGGACTATGTAATCTATACATGCTCAACACGCTGAAACACAAAGCTTTTAAATTTTTGCTTGACCTCTTCCTAAATCTCTCCAACAAGAAAAAGACATACCGTAAAGATTATTATCTGTATTTACGATAGACACTGTTAGTGCAAACATAACTGTCGCAAGAAAATGGGACAGAACAGAGGGGTTCCAGTTAGCCTCAAAAGTGGCAACATTGACTAATTGGCCCCACAATCTAAAAACAAAAGGCCAACTGGAAATGCTCATAAATTTTAGAGACTGCCAGGATCTGAAAAATCGGTGTGGACTTGTGGATTGTCTTCATGTTAGCCCCCAACCAAGCAAAAAAAGTGAAGTCAAAGAATAAAGGGAAAAATTACAGAGGGGGTATAATCTCTACACAGGAGTTTGTAATTACTGGCAGAAAAGGAAAAACGTATGACTACAGCAACTTGGACTTTCAATGGGAAGACGAAAACCTACAATCAGTGGCCTACGGAGAAATATTGCACTTTAAGGTGATGCCAGGTCTAAAGAGCAGCGAAACAATGAACACCAAAAATCTCAGTTTCCTTCCAGCCATCTGTTAGACGATACTCTAAAACGAAACAAAGCCATTTGTCTTCTGTTGAGCTCTGGCTGTCATATGATATCTGAGGTTGTCATATGGAATGAGGGCGAATCAGTTTCATGGCCTGAGATTAAACCACAGATCAGGAGGGTAAAATACAGGTTTCAGTGGTCACTACTACAAAAAAAATAAAATAAATAAAAAAAATTATCAAAAGGTGCGGCTCATGCCACCCAAATGTTCCAATTATTGACTGTAAAAAAAGAAATTCCAAAAAACATGTTCTTTAACTTTTCCTGTAGTCGGCATTAAAAGCAGACAACTGCATTTCTGCTAGTGACAGAATAAGTGAAAGACGTCAAATAACAAGACGTGTAAATGAAAGCCTATGTGGACCAAATTGATGTTCACAATGCAACTAGACATGTTTAATTTACTATGGTGATGGTCTTAGTGTCATACTGTAAATACCAGAGTTCGGAGGTTACACTTTCAGAAAAAGGAAAACTGAGGGCATCTGAAATATCAAAAAGACCACACATTCCTACTCCTCAGCAGGAAGTGGCTATGGCTCAACAAAATGCTGGCTGCACTGCTGAGCCAATGAAAGCTCTGCATGATGACATCATTTCACAGGCCATGAGCCTTTTTCAGCCAACGGGATTGACAGCAAAGCTGTAATCATCTAGGCCGATGTCTGGGACAGCGCAACATGTAGAGCGAAGGAGAAGGCAATGGAGCTCCGTAGAACAAAGCCCAGGAGCAAAACTATGAATCAGGAGCAATGCCCTCAGTTCATTGCTCCCCGAGCACCTAGATGCAATAGATGCGCTACCATTCAAGCCAGTGAACCAGCCACAGCGGATCTATGCTTTGTTGAGGGCATCATCTGCATTCCTTAGTGATGCAATTTATCCGGTGGTTAGACAGTTAATGTGGTTGTGCTATTTGTGCCACTTTTTATTTTTCTCTTCTTTTTCAGCCAGGGGAGGTAGGGAGGGAGAGTGATTCTGGAAATAATCAAGTTATGAAAAGGGTATGCATATATCCTCAGGGGGTAGAAAATGCATCTGCCACTTTGGATATTTCAGAAGCTATTTTTCCTCCAACAGTCACTGGCTCAGTTAGGAGGGTGAGCAAAACCTCAATTTTAGTGTGACGTAGTGTACGGAAACTTACATAGATCTCATTGTGGTCAAAGCGATTCCTCAGGTTGTCGATGAAGGAGTCCTCAGTCAGGGGCTCCAGGAGTACCATGTCCCCCACTCCAATCATGTTGTCTAGAAGTGACGTCTTCACCTCCATGTTGGCTGCTGCTGTCCCCCTTAAAACAAGAGAACACCACAGTGAGAGGAAATATGATTACATATAAGACGAGTGCACATTCTTTCGGAGGAAATTTCCAACTTTTCAAATTAACCAGCAGTTATTAATGCTGATGGAAAACTATCCAAAAAACCTCTCTGATCAGCTCATACCAAATAATGCTAAATATAGCCTGAACAAATAAACTCTTGGGAGGACATATTTGTTCAGCGATGGTTTGCGGGAGGAGTGGGGAGCATATGATTGGCTGTTCTACTTTGTACAACTCCAGCACACGGTGGATCTGAAACATTCCACCAGGGAATTGCAAAACAAAAAAAACAACTTAGCCCCTGAACTACAAATATCCAGTTGGTTGAAGTGTACTTCTGAATTAGAAACACCAAAAAACAAGCCCTCTCTAAAGGAGAAAAAAAAAAGGGCAAACAAACTACCTCATACAGTACATGTCCTTTTCCAAATGCTTGTGCAGAACGGTGACAGTTAGGAAGGGTAAAAGATCGGGGCCAGAGTCCATGGGGACAAAGACACTGCTGGGGGTGGCACTTTTTCAGTTCAGTGTTGCTGCCTGTCTCCTGCGGGACAGTAATCCTGGAGCTATAGCGCTGTAGATAAAAGAGGGGCCTAGGGCACATTCAGGGCTTGATGCAGGGCTTTGCTGTACCACAAAACCTATGTCTGCTGTTGTAACAGAGGGGCGACATGCCCATTCACCATTGTTCACTGCTCTCTCAATCTGTAGAGAACTCACTTTTAGATCAGCAGAAATGGCCACTAGATTGATTGACAACGCAATAGGGTAAACTATTTTCAATGACACTTCAGATCTTGAATTTAGCAAAGCCAATGCAGGTTTTACTGGAAAATTGCGCAAAGCCAAAATGAGCACACCGTAAGACTCCTAAATACAGCTCACACAGATAGGAACATTTCAGAATCTACTACATGCAGATGTATAATGTCAGAGTACATAGACTTTGGCAAAAACAAGTCAATCACCAATATGGAATCTATAGAGGAGGAGCAGGAACTTAACCAAGGTAAAACGTTCAATAGATGATGGACAATTTACATTGTGGCTGAAGTAATTTCCATTACGGCTCGACTATTTGACCGTTTTTAAGGGCCAATACTGATACTTGTTTGAATGAGGCTGCGGATGCTGATATTCAATATCATTGAATTCATAATTCTTTAGGTCTCCCCCCCCCCCCCCCAATTTTTTTTTTTTTTTAATAATTCCAGGATACATGACTGGCTTTAAATGAAGAATTCACTTTTATTTCATTTTCGTAAATAGAAAATGCCAAGAAAATAAAATTGCATTTGCTAAATAAAAGCACCTGACAGCTGTAATCAGACCAATCTGTGTCTGAACAGATTAATCCTGGTTTATACTCCCTGCAGCCGTAATGTTGTTGAGTGTGCGTGCCATAAATGATGTAATTGCGCCACTCACGACAACGCCGCAAGGCAATTTTGCGCGAGGGCATGCACCTCCTTCCTGGTAATTCCAATTTTTTGGAACTCCACTTTGTGAGCTTCAGGTTATTCAATACGGCCAAAGAAGGTCGTGCGAAGAGGTCTGCGGACACAATCTGTACGATCCATCCATGCCCGACTACAAAAATAACCAGATGTCGTTGAATTCCTGGAAGGAGCTTGTGCTGTCTCCGTCCAAAAATGTTGCCAATTTAACACCTCGGGACTTTTTTTTTTTTTTTGCAATGTTTACACCGACAATTTGCACAAACTCACGGCTATATATTAAAAACAACCTGTAATGACAATAAATACATACATTTAACACTTTATTTACATTTTACTTATCTTTTCTAGTTATTCAGACCATTACCTCGGGACCTCTTTGTAATGTTTACAGCAGTTCTTTCAGTTTCCCCTGCTGGTTTGTGCACAGCACCCCTGTCTTTCAGGAGAATTTCCCCACAGTATCTACACGGCACCGTGCAACTATATATGCTTATACTCTCTGGTAGTGCACATGCCATGAGACGAACGGCTCGCTTGCAGCGACTATAACAGAGCCTTTACTGTCCTTTTCACACATTTCTTTCTACCTGAGAACGAAAAAGGAGCTGCGCCTCAGAGCGGAGATCCCTCCTGAAAGAATTTTTTTTTTACAGCCGGTGGCAAATGCCGGTCCGCAGCCCAGTGGAACCTCTGTATCGGGATAAATAGTGACAAATGTTTAAAAAAAAAAAAAAAAAAAAAAAAAAAGTCGCTTGTCAGATTTTTGTACGAGCAACCATTATTTTTTTAATAAATGGTAGTTTTTTGAAGCGACTTCACAAAAAAAAGAAGCCCAAAGTCACGTGATGCAGAGTTAAGACTACGTGGTTCTGGCCTGATTTCACTCGCCAACAGGAATTGGGCATTGCCAAGCAAAGCACCAGATGTGCTTTGCTTGGTGTGTGAATTGCCCACAACGCGATCCGACTGCTTGGCGATGGCTCGCAGACGGCGGCAAGATATCAAGCAGGTTTAATCTCTGATGGTGTCGGCTCGAGTTGGGAGTGACGAGTTGGGGGGGGGCAGGTCAAGAAGGAAAGACCGGACTGCACGGAGCAGCAGCCAGAAACACACAACATCCCTATTGTACTTTTCCATATAGTTTTCCATATATATTTTATTTAAATTCTGCTTTTGTTTTTTATAGTGCTCAAGAATATAATAAAAAAAATAATCCTGTATCGCATAATTTCCCATGTCACATCTTTCGTGTGTTTGTGACAAAACGTAGTTGGAGACCTGATAGACTCGTCTTGGATTCCTCCAGGTGAAAGATCTTATGTGACCCCACGTCGGCAATCAAGATTCAAGATGCTAATTTGTCACATACATACTGTATACATACTTTCATACATATATGCAGATGCACAATAGTTACTAAACCGAACATAATAGCTAACCTAATTCCTACCTGGCTAACTAACTGAAACCAACTAATTCCTAAAACGTAATGCAGTTAATGAATAGAATATTATAAATAAAAATAAAATCAGTCATGTAGTGTGAAAGCACAACGACTTCAAGATTACCGATCACAAGACGAGATGTGCAGTGTGAACAGTGCAGCAATCTGACGACTTTAAAGGCTGTGTAGTCTGCCCATGGCATAAGCGGACTCTCTCCCTCTGTCCATCTGGCCCCCACTCGCCCTCTGCACAGTGGCAGAGAGGGAGAGAGGGGAGAGATGCTGGCACGGCTTTACGGAAGAAACAGATTATGTATTTTAAAGCAAAATCTAACTATTCAATATAAACGTATTTTCTCTTCCTACAGCATATCTTGTTTGAAAATATATCGATATACGGTACGTAAGACTGTATACCGCCCAGCCCTACCAAGGGACTCTTCATTATTTTTCATATCGGAGGTTTATGAAATTGACAGGAAAATAAAACGCCAATATGGGTGCACCCTCATTCCCATTGCATGCACTGATGTCAAATGAACGTGGGATGCCAACGTACCACCACCTATCTACTGATTTCTGTAGCGGGCCTAATCCTCATTACGGCAAACAGCTGCAACCTGGCAGCCAAGCAGAGATAAATAGCCTACGGGCGTCCATTAAATGGATGAAGAGAGAGACTCATAGTCAATCATCTTTTTGCGCAAAGCCTTATTTTAAAAATAACCTGTTGGCCAAGCCATGCATTAGGGCATAGGTGCAAGCTAAGAATGTTGGGTGACCAGAGAGAGGCTGAATACATTGAGATTTCTCTATTAAGCACTTTAGATACTGTAGTCTCCAAACATTTTACTTCAGAAAACACCTACTTGGGTACAAGAAAATAACTCCCCATCTCGTAAAAACTCATTTGAGTTAATTTTTCCTGCAGCAGCATAGCAACAACAGGAGTTGTGTCAAGTAAAAAGAGGACCCCAGTACTTTTTGACCCCTCAGAATCCTGTTCTCCTGAAGGGCACTCTGTTATGTCCTCCCGTACTCTTTAGGGGGCAGGGTTCAACCTCCAAAGACTGTTAATCACACATTCAGCATGGGCATAAATGCTTCGAAAAAGGATGTCAATTGTAAAATAGATACTTACCCTAAATCAAGAACTTACATAGGCTTTATATAATTATCCTGAAAAAGATAATTCTTCAATTGTAATCAATTTACAGCTTCTCTCATTAAACAGAACAATTATGGCACCAAACTCAAAAATAAATAAAAAAAACATTTGCTTGACAATTATGAACTCAATCTATTGACCTACTAAATTATACATTATGCCATCTACTGAAAGCGAGGTGGACCCTCTCACCAATTGCAATCAGAAGCAATAGCGGTACTTAGTTTAGGTCAGGAAGGTGGCCAAATGCATACTGTCTCACACCTGGCGAAGGCTTAAGCCCAGGTTATACCTTCACCGGCTGTCTGCGAGCGCTTATAGATGGCACATTCTACATTGCAGTATTATCAGAAACTACAGGTGGCAGTAGAGAGAAAGTACCATGTGAAGCAGGAAGTGGTGAACGGAGAACAGCGCGAGACAGCAAACATGGTTGCACGCATAGCAATGGCGCATGTTTATGTCAAAGAGGAATTGCTGTTCATGGTGATAAAGCGACAAAAGCACTGAAAAGGAGTTGGTTTGCACGTTCCATGCAGAGACAGGAGAAAGGGGTTTGAAGTTATGTCCTGCTCAGTATTCTCTAAAAAGCAACTGCACATGAATACCAATAAAAACATAACCTTTTATTTGTAAACTGAACTTCACAATGACCCTGTTTACAATGAAATCACCGAACCTAAGTAAATGGTTGCGTATACCATTTTGTCTCTGCGTCAAAAAGTAATTGGTAGACTTTGAATTTCACATGACTTGTGCTGCGGATCAATTTTGGCCAACATATCAGAAATAGAACAGCAAAATGCATTTCTAGGGAACGCTTCCTGGGGAGCGGTCAGTTGTCCGGAACGGGTTCGGGTCAGCAGTTGGTGCCACTTACAAGCGGCTTCATACCATCAGTAAGGCTCTCAAGGTATAGAAATTTCCACAGCGGTATAGGCCGTCTCAACCGTGCGGTATGGCCACCTTTTTGTTGCCGTTCTAGAACACACACACACACACACACACACACACACACACACACACACACACACACACACACACACACACACACACACACACACACACACACACACACACACACACACACACACACGTTAACGATGGTAAATTCTAATTCGCATCTTTCCATTTAAAAGTAGCTCTCTACCAGGTGAGGTCTGAGCCATGGTCCTTAGAACTGTCTGTCTACAAAGACAATAACTGGTTATTGTATTGCAACGCCTATATGTTGACAAATATGACAGTTGACTCGAAAAAGACTAAAGCTAAAGACATTTCCTGTTTATTTTTATTTGTTTTGTAAATACACACTATCATTTCAGTTAGTTTTCATTAATGTCTAGTTTTAGCTAAAATGTTTGTTGTTTTTTTTTTCCCCCCCACCACACCTAGTTTTAGTTAAGTGTACAGGGATGCAAACACATGTATGGCACGGTAAGAAGGTCTGAAATATACTTATGGCGGTAGCCAACGGTTACCACTTGCGATACGCATTACAATTTCCCGATGCACGGAGATCTGTGTTTGTGTTTAAAAATATATTTATGATTCCCCTGATTTTACAACTGAACTATGAGCAGGATGCACAATTTACTTTCTAACTGAAATCTCATGTTTCCACATCACAGATGACGAAGAAAGGCATTAAAACGTGAACAGGTGCCTGTGCGCACCGGTGAGCATGTGAGTAAACGCACCAATGGAGGTGTAGCATTCTGGTTCCAACTGTAACTGCAATATTTTAATATCACTAATGCAAGACATTCATTTATTTTGGGGTACACAGTCTGCTGTCCCTATTCCTTTTAAGTCAAAAAGTGGTCGCCAAAGGGGTCAACCAGAGGCCACAAAATGGTTGCCAGTTGACTCACTGATTGCCAAGGGCAATTGGGCAACAGTTACTGTGGAGCCCTGACATTTCATCACACAAGAATGCAATTTGGCTCTTTGGATTCACAAGACTCTCAGCTTTGAAGCCATACCCAATGACTGTTTAGGTACCACAGTGTGCAGAAATAGGGAAAAGAAAAAGGCGAAAAAACATATGCTGCATGCAGAATAAGGTCTGTTTAGGAAGCAAACATACCCTATGTAGCTGACATGTGTCAGGCATGGATGTAAAGGTGAGACTCTTGCGGTTCTCATTAGCCAAATTCCATTCAGATATCTTGATGTGAGAGGTCAAGGGACCCGTTTGAAAATAGTCATACCCATTTACTGACTTTGGAGCTGTGTTCGGCCCGCTTCTCAGCAAGCTAGCATGACATGGTTTACAGCTACGGATTCGCCTGGATAATACCAGAAGCTTGAACTCAGCTTAAAAGCTGAGCTTGCAAGAGCTCATCAAACACTGACGGCCATGGACCCGGTACCGGGTCTGTGCCCGACTGTCGTATTGAATACAGCGAGAGGGGAAGAAAAACATCCAAAACAAAAAAAAAAAAAAAAAAAACTGACCACAATGATTAAACTCATACAGTATAAATGAGACCCCTGACTGGTTTAGAATAAAAAGGCCACGGGGTACACATATGTCTGCTATTGTTGGCTCGCCAGAATATACGATTCCTTGCCTTAATCATTCAACTGTTAAGTATCAGTAACTTAGGTCGTCAATATTTCAATCCCTACCACTGCTAGTACATTAGCAAAGAAAATACTCAAATCATGGAGGAAAATTATATTGGAAATAAGGTCATGCCATCAGCGTGTGTTGTGTCCTCTGAGCAGTCAAATGTCCTTTAAAAGGTTTTAGTTTTATCACAGTCCACAGAGTAATGGTCACATAATCATATTGATATAAGAAACTTGAAAATCTATAATTCCATCAGATAAAAGTGCTTTACAGAGGCTGTGTGAGAGATGTTTTGCATGGAAAGACCCTTTGTGAGTTGGACCTGGGATTACCAAGTATGTCACCTGCAATATTATTAAAATATGTGCTTGACTCTTACGCTTGGCACTGACCCAGATTCCCCAGAGAGACCTAGAGCAAAATTATATTATATTTAATTTACAGATCCTGAACCGAGGCAATGTGTGCTTTGCCAACCTTGCCTAAAAGTGTTTAACTAAAAGAAAAAACAAGGTCAACAGGCACACAGGCAAAAACATGGGATGTGTGTAAACACAAAATAACTCAAAAGAAACCACTTCGTATTTTGTTCAACTCTTCTCATCTTAATTTACAGGAGGTACAAGTGACTACCAGTTTTCAATTACTCATGATGAATTTCCCCTAGGGATGACTCAACGTTATCTTATCTTTCAACCAAGATTAATAAACTCCTACAATTATTAAAATTGACAATAGATCTACACGGAAAAATTGCTGAGCAATTGTCAGATATGAAAAGCATCATCATAGCGTGGGAGCGGCTGTTTGACAACACTACGGTGTCTTCTCAGAGCAAACAGAATGACATTAGACTCCATTATGTAGTTTAATAGACTAAATCCCCCAGAGACTGAGCTGGCCTCATTGGGGCCAGCTGAGCCACAACATCACAGCCTGTAGGCAATAAGAGATTAAAGCCCTTTCTGATGAAGCAAGCAGTAGCGCGAAAGGGCTTTGTGGCCCAAGAGCATAGCAGGGGTGCAGAGGTGGCTGCAGCTGCCTACAGGACCAATGACCTGGGTGCAGTGTGTGACGACAGCACACGGGCACCTGACTGTAAACAGCCTGCTAGAAAACAAGAAATAATTCAACTTGTGGGATTTACTGACAAATGTGGGAGCTGACCTTTTTCTGTTACTTATCATAGACAGCTGGGAATAGTTAGTGGATTAATTTGTGACCGAAACAAAATAAGCAATCACTATAACTTCTCTGTGGTAATATTTGAAACATGGAAAACACTAAAAAGTAGGTGAAGGTCCCATGTTTGCCCATCTCCTTCTAAACAACTGGACAACTTAAATTCAGTCCACAGGACAGAATATTAAATTGAATGTACCAACAAGGTAGAACCTATAGGCCCAAACTTGTGCAATTCCTACATTTAGCCTGAAAGAGATACTGAATGACACTAAAAGATTCACATTTGGGTCCTAGTGAAGATGGAATGACACTTAAGTACAGCAAATGTACACACCAACACACAATTCAACGCCTTTGCAGGAATGTTTCCTAGCAACTGTATGTGGCCAAACCAAGATGTTCCACAGCTGGTTCAGCATCTGCGGTCCCGGTGCCATTTGCGCTAAAGGCCCTGTAATGTTGTGGCTCTGTTTCACACGAGTGAATGGAGAAAGCAGCTGTGCTGGACGTCGCCGGGATGAACTGTAATATACAGCAATAATGCACAGGCCCTCTCATGAGACAAAAGCTCCAGAGTTCAAGGACCACTTAAATTGGTAAAGAAAATGTGAACAAAAGGGTAAACTGGAAAGCATGTTTTCAGTAAAGAGGGCGTCGGCAAAGATTTTAAAAATTGAAGAAGTAGAAACACTTTATTGACCCCTGTGGGGGAAGATAGGAGCAGCAGCTAGCCACAGCAGGGCACCTGGGACTGGCTTCAACTTCAGATCTAGAGCCAATTGCTTGGTCAAGGGCATCGGCGGGAGTGTCTCACCCTAACACGTATCTTTAGGGTGGGAGGAAAACAGAGCACTGGGGAAAACCATGTGGAGAACATGCAAACTCTGCACAGAAAGGCCCCAGTCGGGTTAGAACCCAGAACCATCTTGCTGTGAGGCAGCAGATCCTAACTACTGAGTCACCAATTGATTAAGTTTTACAGGGTTTCACCATGGGACCGCAAACATTGAAATCATGAGCATTATTACTATGGCTATAAAGACCAAGGCGTAGAATTACCTTTTGTAGGCCTTTTGAAGAGGCTTTGATCCTAAAGCCACAGCGTCTGAGTGTGGTGACATTTTTCAGATGGCCCATTCTTTTTAGCTACACAGGTGCTCCCTTCCATACTCAATAAGACACACACCTCACTCCATTAAGCTGCAAGGGAAGGCGAGTACAAACAATATTCATCACCATGGCATTGGCTACAGGAGGCAGTTTTGTTTTAGGAGGTCTAGGAGGGTATTTGGGAACATCAAAAAGTAGCCTGCCCAAAAATCCCTGAAAAACAGGAAGGGAATGCTTGAATGAATAATAATCATTTGGGGATTTCCAATTTGCAAATAGAATCAGGAACTACAAAAACTTAAATTCAAAATGGAGCCAAGCAGCACAAAGGACAGAAATCAAATTAACAGAAATTATGAATTACCAGTACACAACAAAATACCTGATCTGTTTACAGTTTGAGTGGCATTGTATTGTGAAATTGAGACAAACTGAGATTTCATTTTGCAGTCTAAAGTAACTATAATAAGAAAAAAACAACTCATGTTTAGGTTAAATACAATCAGCAAGTCTCTCTCTCTCTCTCTCTCTCTCTCCCCCCCTCCACCCTTGGTCACTTGAAGTGGTGGGAATATTTTTTGATGCGAGGGTGCTGCTCTTTCTAGTGAATGTTCTTTCATATCCACAGTTTACTGGCCACACCGTGGCTGCGTTTCACTTCTTGTGTGTGCCCGACAGTGCTTTCGTGATGGGAATGGCAGACCCCGCCACCAACAATGAAAACTGCATAAAGAGGAGCACACGCAATAACACAAGCATAATGAATGGCCATTTCTTATAAAGTCATGGCTAAATAAATATGGGATACAAATCAAATATTTCATTTTCAAACTAAATAATCTTGCGGATTACCACTTTAATATCTAGCATCTTATTGTCGCGGCCCCCTCAACTATGCACTATAATTAAACTGTGTACTAGTTTAGGTCATTGAGGGGGAACCTTGGAGAGTAAAAGAGCATGTGGACTCTTTAAACATGAAATGTTTGTATGCGAAGTATAACGGTAGAAACAGCGCTGTTGATGTTTTTTCCCCCCCACGCAACAGGGAGAGCGTGGAGTGAATACGGGCTCAGAAAGACATTCAAACAGACCCACCCCCCATCACTTAGTCAAGTAACAACCCGGTGAGTGAGTTCATCTCAAACTGTATGGGCTACTCAAGATGAAACGTATCGAAGCAAATAGTACCGGATCGTTTTCTTTGTTTTTTTCTTTTTTTAAGAAAGTGACCAACTTTTTCAGTGTCCGCATGGACAATAGAGGTTCCCCCACTTCATTATTTTTTATTTTATTAAGTCTCAGAAAGGACCTGTCCTGTTGGGTGCAGCCATACAGCGCACAGATGTTGGCAATTAGCCACCATGTTGATTAACAACGGAAGGGGTAAAAACAGCCACACCAAGAACTAAGACACTAATATCGACTTTATCAAAGGAACAAAATACATATTTCATCACCAACCCCCTCCTCGCATCAAGTAGAGGTGAGCGCGTTGTGAAGTGCGTGACTCTCTCAGTTACCGCAACAAACTTGAACAATACATCACAGCCGGAAAACAATTGCCGACTACTTCGCAGACGGCGAAACGTTGTTGCCGAGAGTAGGGGGGTGGGGGGGGGGGGGGGGGTTCCGTCCTTACCTCTTTCTTTTTCAGGCGTCCTTTAAACTCCTAATAATCCAACTCTGAGGATCGTGTGAGGAAAAAGCCCGAGGTGATTCTTCAGGAACCCCTCTCCGCTATCTTGATCGGGTGGCGGGATGAGTTCGGATGCGTGTCTCCTCCACTGCCCCGGAGACTTTTTGAATGGAGCTCCTGGGGAAAGCGGTGTCGGAGCGAGTGACGCGAGGCTCGCGAACGATTCGTTCGTAGCGAACACGTCTTTTAAATGACTCGGGAGTCGCAACTCGCAAGCTGAACTTGAATGGGAAAAAAAAAAAAAAATGCATTTGGCGTAATTCATTTTCAATGTCTGATTTACACTAAATGACTGAAGTGATTTAAACTGAAATCGTTTTGACAAAATGAGGGCCAACAGATTGTGGAGATCCACACTTGGCATTCTTCCACGTAAATCAATTATTTTGACGCAATTCAATGGTTTTGTTATATTTATCGATGCATTTATGTATTTATTGGAACTCCATCGCCAGTGGAGCTCAGGCTGCTCTTGCGACTCCCGTCCATTTTCCACTGGACGCTCTCGCTCTCGCTCACCGCGCGGTATGCCGAGTGATAGTCGTTCGGGGAGTTCGAACGACTCTTTTTACCGAGTGACTCGTCAGGAACTGAATCTTACAAAAGTAGTCGAAGCTTTCCTCACTAGGCACCGGGATGGGAGTGGCTGACGCAGCGGCGTCTGGGATCCCCCCCCCCCCCCCCCCATCTAATCACCTCATGCCCCGGAGAGGGTGGAGGGGGTGACGGACTTCACTCTGTATACAAAAATACAGTACATTACACCGATACATCATTTTCTTTAATGTAATCCAATTAATCCAGTTATTCATTGAATGTACCCACCTGGCTGTTTTTGTATTGCTGTATTTCTATTTGTTATTTCTATATAGAATGGGTTTATTTTATTTTCTCTGTGTAATGTATTTATGCAAACGTATCCACCTGGCTGCCTCTTCAGTAGAGCTGTTGCTGTTTTTTTGTCGATTTATTTAGTTAGTGAGTTCGTTTATTTGATAGGTTTACGGTTTTTTTTTCTCTCCATTGGCGCCTCTGTCACTCGTCGTGGTAGCACAACAACCCCCTCCTGTGTCATGACTGGTATATAGCAATGTTAAGACGGCTCGGGTTTGGCAGATTGCGTTCGTTCAGGCTCTCCAACTCTCTAACCCGCTTTATGGTTAATGCTGGCTGCAGGTCAGCTTTTAATGCACGACACTCGCTACCTAGAGAGAGGAGGAATATTGAAAACAGCCATCAAACGTTGTTTTTTTTAACAAACAGTTTGATAATACGTTTTATGTCTGAAATATCACCAATTTAATTAGTTATTGTGTGAAAAATATATAAAAATAATCGTTGTTTCCGCTTATTACTTCTTTAAAATGACATTACAATGTTGATGTTGTGTTTAGATTGTCTCACAATATGTCCTATGATCTCTGCATATATTTTAAGTAAAACAAAGTCTTGCAGTTGAACAGTTAAGAGGTATAAAAATGTTTTGTAGTAGTCTGCCATAAATAATTTTTGATGTAAGTAAATGTGAGCTCCCACTGTAATTGTTGAAATTGGCCAGTGGGATGTGTTTGTACTGTATTGCATAACTTCTGCGTCTTACTATATCTCTTCTTTCCTTGTATTTAAAATGGGTCTTAATTGATAAGCAAACCGAGAGCAGCTCTCGGTGTCTGGTACAATGTCAACTGATAGAAAACACATTTCAACTGGTCGCAGTCGTTGCAAAAAACATTTCTATAACTGACCGCGGATCAGTTTGTGTATAGGCGAACCTTGTTTTTTTTCCCCCAGACTGTGGGGGAATATAAATCAGGTCATACTTTAAAAGTAAAGAAATTGTTACATTTTAAATTTAAATAATATTCAAAATATTATTTTTTGTAGTTCGATGTTTTTGGTTGGACACAATCAGTCTTGTTTCCCGTGAATATGTCTTGAATATAACCTCTAAATTGCATTTATCCCCCCCGCGCGGGTGGGACGATCCAAATTTGGGTCACCTTTGCGCATGCTTGGTGTCACCCACCATTTCCTCTTCTTCCCGATTGCTGTCCGTCATAGCGGTTGTATTGTGTCGCATTACTTGGGGTTCCGTCGACTGTTTTTGGACATAAGTAGGATTTCGGTACGTTGTCATTCGTTTGATTGTATCCTTACGAACGGACTGCGTCCAATACCTTTCTGTTCCGGCTTTGTTAGGAAATTAAATGTAGCTGAAACCGTCTTTATTCCGTCTTGTCTAGACATCCGGCTCGGATCAGTCTAGTTGCTGGAAATTAGAGCTAACCTTTAATTAAATGCACCCTAAATGTAGCTATTTAGTTATGTCGTGTGTGAAGTGTGGAGTCTTCGAAAATATTGATATAATACTACCCCATTGAGGCAATTTAATTTATGAAATCGTTCTGTGTTCTTTTTAGTGAAATGCGTAGGGTAAAGCCCTCTGTGTGATTTGTGTTGCCGTTGACCCGATCTAAACTTTTAAACCTTCCTCTGTTGTGTTGCAGGGTGTCTTTTATGAGTAACCAAAGGCAGCAGAAGCCTACGCTAACAGGCCAGCGTTTCAAAACTAGGAAAAGAGGTGAGAAACTGAAGCAGGCCGTACGTTGACATGTCCCCAGCCCTCAATTGAGCAGAACTAAATTCTATCTTTTTTTTTTTGTTTTTTTAACCTGTGCTGTCAGCATGCTGGGCATACAACACAGGTTATTTGGATGCCATTGCATCTAGGACAGAGTTAATCTGCAAGTGGAGTTCCAGTTATCAACCTGCAATGCAAATCTCTATTCATTTTTTAATCATCAAGGACTGCTGCAATAACTCTGTCCTGTAGGCGACCTGTGTGATGACAAGAGCAGTTTTTTTTTTTTTTTTTGTTACACAGAACCGCCACCAATACCCCTCTTTGGAGAACTATCTCACAGTGTTTTGGTCTATAAACAACTAGTCACTACTCAAAAGAGGGGGAGAGTCACCACTGGTGAGACAAATAAACATAGAACCAAACATAAACATAGAAACAAACAACATATACATGGAAAAACCTAAACATCAGATGACAACATGTATCGAAAAAACAGAGTTTATTATGTCCAGGGAAACTGGAACAGCAATTGGGCACTTGGCCTCTACCTGTTGTAGTTATGGCAGTAAATGAGATGGATGTAACCATGTGTGTCCACGCGCCTGAAGTGTCCACCGGTAAGTTTATGGGACTTTCCAATTGGTTCTGGAGTACAAGGTCGGCATGATATTGTAGCGCCTCCAGGCAGAGGAAAAGGCCCCGAAGCTACCCCTAAGTCTCGCAGCCGTACAGACACCCCACGGCCCCAGGACAGCCCCAAGCACCCTGCCTCCAGCCACAGAAGACCTGCCCAGCCTCCAGAGAAGTAAGAAGCCCGCGGAGCAAAGCCCACGCCCGGCCCCAAGGAGCTTAACCCAGTGCCGGAGCGCATGAGGAAACCCTGCTGCACCCCTGAGGTGCACACATACAACCCACCCCCACGTGTAGGCACAAAACGCAGCCGCAGGCATAGAACCTGGGCCGTGGGCACCAGGCACGAACCCCAGGCCCGGAGTCAGGTCCTGCACCTACCGACCGACACCCTGTCCGAACGGCAGGCGAGCTAGCAGGGCCATCCGCGCAAGTGGGGGGCCCACCCCACCACAACCCAGCAGACGCGCCCTCTAGCCGCAAGCCCCGAGAACCCATCTACGTAGCCGAGTGTGCTCAGCGCAGGGCACCCGGATGTCTGCCGACGCCAGCAGGCTGCCAGATATGTGGGTCCTCCACCACCCGGGGTACCCCACCACAGTGAAGCTCCGCAAAGGCCGACAGCCGCACCCCAACCCACACCCATTATGGCAAGCAGCCCAGAAGGCCCCCGGCGGCGCTCTCTACACCCCCACCATGTTGCAGCATGCCAGAAATCATCAGGCGCCAGCCACCAGTACCCGAACCCAGCCGGCAGGGGCCCCACCGGGTCGCCCCCCAGCCAACCACACCCCCACACCAACCCACCAGCGCCCCACCACCCCGGAAAACCCCAGTGCTCAATGTGTGCTCTTGGCAATTGCAGTTAAAAGTGTGGAGCAGGGGTGTAGCAGGCGGGGCAGTGGCCACGTAGACACCCCCCACCCCGACCCGACCGTGCCCCACCCCCTTACCCAGAGGCACGCAACCAGCCACGGGCGCGCCTCCGCCATGCCAGGCAGCTCCGCCCCCATCAGTCCCCTTACCAGCCCCCCCCCCCGCCAAATTCTATCCTTTAGCCGGTGTTCCTGGGTCGGGTTACTACTGATCAGACATTGGCCTCAATAACACATCTAATTGATACATCTATAACCCTCTTTAGAAGTTCTGTGATGGGGGGTGTTATGGAGTGATTTATTCTTGTGTTGTCATTTTAACCTCATTTAAATTCCGATAGAGGGGTCTTATTAAAATGTAGTTGTCATAAAATTGCTACGATATGCTGAGATTTGGCGTTTTAGTGAGAGGATGTCCTTGACTAAATCACTTACCTGTCAACAGATGAAAAGGAGAGGTTTGACCCTACCCAGTTTCAGGAAAGCATCGTACAAGGTCTGAATCAAACTGGCACTGATTTGGAGGCTGTCGCCAAGTTCCTCGATGCCTCTGGTGCCAAGCTTGACTACCGTCGCTATGCTGAGACCCTCTTCGACATCCTGGTGGCTGGCGGAATGTTGGGTAATCGCCAGTGTTGTTTGTTTGTTTTCTGATATGGGGCCTTGGCTGGTGACACAGGAGCCGAGTCTTCAATTAATAGAAAAACATCGCTGAGGAACGTTTGCATTACCCACGTTTTCAATAATTGATTAATTCAATGCTTATGTGGCACTTTGGCCTGCCACCCACCACCTGAGTGGCTTTTTCACGGCCCTCCGACACAGACACAGGCAGAGATGTTGCTACACACCAGTTTATTGTAGGGAGTGGGCAAGATGGAACAAGCTGGGAGCAGATGGAACATTGTCATGACAGAGGCTCTTGCTGTGTGTGTGGGAGGGGATTGGCGTTTTACCTGTTGCTGTACAAAGCAACAGGCGTACAGCCACCCTGATCCTGGGCCCAGTTACCTAGACCCAAGACAAGTGTGGCTGCTTAAACCACACCACAGCTTATTTGAATAAAGCAGTCAATCAGGTATAAAATGAAGCTTATATTTTAATAATTGACAAGTAAGTAACAAAATGGGAACTTGATGAAACTCTGACAATTTAACTCTCTTAATTTAATTAGCTGTTTTAGGTATCAAGAGTATGTTTTCAATTACAAGTACATGAGCACAGTATCTTAAACGTTACAGACTCATAAGCACAAACAAATTGTTAAACACATTTGTTTGTGCTTATGTTTGTTTGTTTATTTATTTATTTACTGTTTCCTTTCAGCCCCAGGGGGTACTTTGTCTGATGACATGACCCGCACGGAGTACTGTCTCTTCACAGCCCAAGAAGACACGGAGACCATGCAGGCTTATGCACAGGTGAATATTTCCCAATGGCTTTCGCTAACCCTAACCCCATTAGGCACAAAGTTGACCTAGACAACATGATACTTACATACATAATACAACATGTTATGGACATAATATATCATACACATTTTTAGTTTTGCTTGAAAAATAATGTTTATACTTTGTTGGCTGAGTGAAACCAAAACCATTGTCTTTTGTGTTGCCTTAGGTCTTTAACAAGCTAATCAGGCGTTACAAGTACCTGGAGAAAGGGTTCGAGGAAGAGATCAAGAAGGTAAGAGGTGGCGAGAAGTAGGCCTCTCGCTGTAATTACTACTCTATATCGACTTATTGTACGATATTCTGGACATGACCTCTATAATTTTTCTGACCTCAATCGCCCCTTGTGTTTACATGCTTTTTTTTTTTTTTTTTTTAAACATAAGAATGTCACCAACATTTTAGCCAACATGATGCTAGAATAAACAGCAGGGTTTTCCCTACTATTATAAGACTTGGGCGCAGCGCCTAAGCGTTTTTTCACAGCGCCGGGAGCGATGCCGCTACTCCAAGTATCAACGTGACAAAACCTGAACAGTACCTCGGTCACAGAAGAATTAGGGCTGCCCCCTGAAAGGCGACGAGTCAAATCATCAGTCGGAAACCCTTCAGTCTACTGAGATTCTTCAAGTAAAGCAGTCTTTTTGTTTTGTTTTTTGGTCAGTCAGTGTACATTACAATAACAGGATAAAACAGATAGAAGGTTACAAAACGCAAAGGATAACTTTTCAATGAGGGATTATAGATAAGGGGAATCAAATACATTTTTGTATGTGTGATGCATCCAGACACCGACATGAAAACGGCTCTCCGTGCGTACCGATCGGCGTGCCCCATTCCTCCAAATAAAACAACTAAAACCACTGTGAGGACTGGCCACGGAGGAACGGGGCTCGACTCATAGACTCCTTAAGATTATTTTCTGTGCATAGCATGTGGAAAGGGGGTGATCAGGGATTGAATCACGCAGAAATTGTCCCCATTACGCATGGTTTCATTCCATATGCACTCGCTTTGTTCCATAAGGAGAAGTAAAATAAAATAAGTTACCTAAAAACCTACCATAAAAATGTGTTATGGAAGGAATTATGTGTCACAATTCACAGATACATGAAACATTAATGTTTTTCTAAATCCACAACTTTGCTGTCATTTCTGGCTGCTGCTTCTGTCCTCTTGTCTGCTCTGTGTAGGTGTTTCACCGTGGGCAGGGGTCAGGCAACTACGCATGCACACATAAATACACATACACACACATACACACACACACACACACACACACACACACACACACACAGTGAACCAGGTGAAGATAACGTGTTCCTCGAGCTTATGAGTCCATTTTTGGGGATGGTAGCTCAGGAGGTAGAGCTGGTCGTCTAGTAATCTAAAGGTTGCTAGATTGATCCCAGGCTCCTCCTGCTAGCATGCTGTAGTGTCCTTGAGCAAGACAATTAACCCCTAATTGCTCCTGATGGCTGCGTCCGTCGGTGTTTGAATAATTGTAAGTCGCTTTGGATAAAAGCGTCTGCTAAATGCAATGTAATAATTTAATATTTTTTTTACAACGTCTGATTATTCTTCAGAATTAAAAGTTTATTGCTAAGGGTGTATTCACTGAGTCTAAACATAAATTCATGTTTTTTTGTTATATATTTTTTTTACTCCTCTGCAGTTGCTGTTGTTTCTCAAGGGCTTCACGGAGTCTGAGCGCAACAAGCTGGCCATGCTGACTGGGATTCTCCTAGCCAACGGCAACATCTCCGCCTCAATCCTCAACAGCCTCTTCAACGAGAACCTTGTCAAAGAAGGTACGCCGTTCCTCTACCCTGCAGACAAACCTTGGCATACCATCCAGAGATGTGTGTTAAGTGCGGACAGATTAGTCGGGGCTGGGGATTTATTCAGTGCAGTAATTATCAACTTTTATTTGTGTCTTTTTGCTTTATTTATTTTTGTCTTCCCATATTCAATTTAATAGTTTTTAAAAGAAAACCAAGTTTAATCTAAATCAGGACTAAGATAATCCTATTTAAATTAATCCTGAATTTAAAAATGCATTTCTGATACGCTGCTTAATTTAAGACGATTTGGTTCTAGCCTAGGAAGTCCTAGACTCTGGTAAAGAAGGACTAGTCAGCTCCTTCTGCCTCGTCTTGCTGGTTTTAATCCAGATAATCAATTTTTTTTCTGAATGCCCACATCCATTAATCCAAAAATAAACCTGCCTCAGGCCAGGTTTAATTGAAGCCTTCACTTTGACCTAGATTAGCTCCAATCTTCTTTCTAGAAATCATATTTTTAAACCAAGGCTTGGGAAAGTCTGAGACTATTTTAAACCATGACTGAGAAAGACCTTTCGATTAGTCCAGATTAAGTGTGATTTCATCTAAAATAAATCTAATCTGTGTCTGCGAAAACGCCCCTTAAACTAGCAACAGCCCAAAATATCCCAGGTATTTCATTCTTTTAAATACTATCAAAAAAGTAAGCAATACGTGAGATCCAGTCACCGGGGAAGTCATTTATCAGTCTGGGAGATAAGGAGTCTAAAGTAGAAAATGCATTTATTGAAAGTCTCTGTAGTAGTTCCGTTTATCGAAAATAAAATAAAAATTAATTCATGTTTTCTCCTCAGTGGGCAGTCATTGTTCCGTAGATGTTATTGCACCATGTCTGGCGATAAACTTGTCCAGTCGAGTAGTGTTTTCGCAAAAGCCCCTTGGATCTGTCTCGCACTACGCATACCCACTAGGCCACAGTTGATATCCTCTCATGGCAACTGGGATTTTAATCACAGCGCACATCGAAGGCCGCTTCTGATTTAAAAAATTCTAACCGCTTCAGCCCTCAGTGCAAAGCAGGAGTTTTTTTGCGTACTGAGTATTTAGTTACACAAACATCCTCGGGTACATTTTTAAATGAGAGAAGTTGTTGATGATTGACACCTGATTGTTAATGTCATTGCTATACATTTGAATATTTTTTGAACATCCATAGACTGTGCCCTAAAACATTTTTTCAATGTTTAATGAATTACACTCTGTTCTCGCTTCCGTTCGTGGGTGCATTTTGAGTGCCAGCACTCTTTTCATTCTGTTTCGCATCCCTGTTCAGGTGTTTCTGCAGCCTTTGCTGTGAAACTCTTCAAATCCTGGCTGAATGAGCGGGACATCAACTCTGTCGCTGCCAGTCTTCGAAAGGTCGGCATGGACAACAGGCTCATGGTGAGAACGTGACAATCTTACTTAATTAAAAGTCCTAATCCGGTGACAGATCCTGGTGGCTCAAAACCAGGTTGTATAATAATGATCAGGAGGTCGATTCTGTCCATTTAGGGGCGAGCCATTTTAATAAACATTTCTGATTCGACTGCTGAAGGTGTGAACTCTCATTAGCATAATGGATTACTAGGCGGTTAGGGGATTCACCACACAGTGCGGTATGGGCGATTGCGAGGCCAGATTTAATGATTCGCAATTTCCATCTTCGCGCAGCTTTTGTCTTTAACACCGTGCCCTGCTGTCTCAGGAGCTGTTTCCAGCCAACAAGCGGAGCTGCGAGCACTTCTCAAAGTACTTCACGGACGCCGGCCTCAAGGAGCTGTCAGACTTTGCCAGGAACCAGCAGTGTATTGGGGCTCGCAAGGAGCTCCAGAAAGAGCTCCAGGAGCAGATGGCGCGTGGGGACCCGCTCAAAGACGTAAGCCCTGCAACATTGTTCCCTCACTAATCAATCAGCAATTAAATTAATTTGCAGTTTATCAAGCTGCTTTAGAAAGCACTTCAGATCACTTTTATCTCAACCTCTCCTCCTATTTGAACGGCTGTGTGCTGTACTGCCTATGTGGACAGCGTGAGAACGCTCCCTTCTTGAAATGAATGGTGGAAGCCCAAACGTACAATATTCACAAGTTAATGCAGTTGCAGTTAGGGAAGGATATCGTTAGAATTTTGATGTCGATACTGATACTGCTTATCGATACTGATACTTATCAATACTGTTGTTGTTGATACTACTCTCCATAATTTGGTGCAAAAAAATGTCCATGACATGAAAAGATTCAAGTTATTTTGTCTTTTTGCAGAAATAAGTCAAATAGTTAACTTGCACTGTGTTGTTTAGAGAAAGCTAAACAGGTTTCTGCGTTTAACCAATGGCGAGAGGTAACGTGGAAGGCGTGTTACTGGATGTCCCGCCCCCTCTGTTTCTGGGCCAATCGGAAGGAACATAAGAGAGTGTGTGTGTGTGTGTGTGTGTGTGTGTGTGTGTGTGTGTGTGTGTGTGTGTGTGTGTGTGTGTGTGTGTGTGTGTGTGTGTGTGTGTGTGTGTGTGTGTGTGTGTGTGTGTGTGAGAGAGATCATGTCTCTTGCTCGGCGACGGGGTGATGCCATGCGTAGAGCCAATCAGTTTCACCAATCTTCTCCATTTGGGTCGGTCAAGTGCTAGGGACTCGGCTACAACAAGCGACAGGTCCATTTGGTGTAGGTCCCTGGTGACGGCATCAATCCATCGGGTGCGGGGGGCACCGCGGGGCGGTTCCAGCCGGCAGCTTTAGGTTGGAAGTGGAGGATAGCGTGAGTAGGGTGTTCCGAGGGGAGCCTTTTGACATGGCCATACCAGCGCATCCGATGCTGTGCTGCCAGGTGGGACGCAAGGGGCTGTTGGGTGCGTTCCCGCAGCATGATGTTGGAAACCATATCTTGCCATTTTATCCCCTCTATTGAGTGCAGTGCTCTGGTGTCAAAGCCATTGATTCTGGCAGCCAGGGTCTTGTTGAGAGGCCAGGTTTCTGCTCCGTAGAGGAGGATGGAGAGGACTGAGGTGTTATAAATCCTTAGTTTGGTCGCTGTTGATATGGAGTGTTGTCTCCACAGCGGCTTCCAAAGTGTTTTCATGGCACTGGCTGCCAGGGCATGTCTCCGGTTTATTTCAGGTGAAATGTTGCCATCGTTGGTGATGATGGACCCGAGGTAGGTGAAGGAGGTCACAAACTCAACCTCCTCTCCACTGATATGCAGCGGAGGGGGGACGGCACCTCTAATGTGCATTCATTTTGTTTTGGGCCAGCTGACCTTCAGACCCAGTTTGTTGGCTTCCTCTTGGTAGGTTTCCAAGGATTCTTTTAACTAGTCAAGAGTGGAGCAGAATAGTGTGGTGTCGTCCACGTATTTCAGATCTGTGAGGGTGTAACTGCCTAGTTTAACCCCAGGAATACGTGCACATATCCATTCCATCAGGTGGTCGATGATGCAGTTAAAAAGGTCTGGTGCAGCTTTTATCACCCTCGTGTTTCCAGAAGGGGAGGATGATACCCCTGGTCCAGTCTTCCGGGGGGTGTTCAGTTATACAGACATGATTGATGATTTTGGTGAGCCAGTCAATGGTGTTGTCACCCAATTTCATCATTTCAGCTGTGATGTTGCAAATACCAGGGGCTCTGTCATTTCTCAGTTTGGTCAGAGCTTGCACGACCTCTACTTTGGTGACGGGGTCTATGCTGCAGTTGTCATTTGCGCTGGCATTTTCAGATGAAATGGTGAGAGTGGGGTCAGTTTGGGGTGCGGGGTGATGCAGAAGGTCACTGAAGTGCTCCTTCCAGCGGCTGATGCATTCATCCTCAGAGTTCAGTATGATACCCTGTGCGTCCTTTACCTGGACTGCCTTCTGTTGGGGGCCTAATTTCACTCGCCTCAGTGTTCGATACACTTGGGTGAAGTTGTTATTTTTGGCGGCAGACTCCAGGCATTCTGCTTCTCCTTGCCAGAGTCTCTCCCTGTCTTCTTGTATAGCGGTGTTGCGTATGCGATTTAGGCGGCGGTATTCAGTCATGTCGCTTCTAAGACCTGCTGCTCTAAGGAGCTCTATGATTTCTAGCAATGTTGGTGTTATCCAGGGGCGCTTAGCTGTATGGTGAGGGCGTCGGATGGAGTCAGCAGCTGCCTGGTTAATTGTGGACACGAAAAGGATCCAGTTGGTGAGTTCTTCTTTGGCCAGGGCATTATACCGGTTGGAGATGGAGCGGGTAAACACTGAGGTGATGGTTGGATCCTGGAGATGAGAGGATCGCAGTCGAGGCGGTGCCCTTGATGAACATCCTTTAACTTCAGTCTCAACTGGCAACCAATAATTGGTGGTCCGTGTTGCCTAGCTGGGCTCCACAATACACACAGCAGTTGGTAACACTGGATTTCCAGCGACTGGAGATGATGATGTGATCTAAAGCCTTGCGGGTTTTGCCATCATTGCTATACCATGTCCATTTGTGTATGTTCTTCCTGGGGAACCACGTGTCTACAATAGATAGGGCCCCAGCACTGCATAGATGCTGGAGGCGGTCACCGTTGTTGTTGGTGATGGGATCTGGAGATTCTGGGCCAATGATGTTTTTGGTCTGCGAGTCCCGTGAAGCAGAGGAGATGGTGGCGCTGAAGTCTGCTAGCACAATAGTGATGTCATGAGGAGGTATCTGCTGGATGACCAGATGTAGTTGATCAAAGAAAGCGTTCTTTGCCTGGTCGTCTGCAACATAGGCATAGCATAGGCAACAATGACTGTTAACTTGCCGTGTTGCTGGTGGAAGCGGGCGGTTAGCAGCCGTTCGCTGACTGTGGTCCATCCTATAAAGGATTTCCTAACATGGCATGGCATTGCTAGGGCGACACCATATAGCCCTCTGTTGTCATTTGAGCCGCTCCAGATGTAGCTGTGGTCTCCCTCTTTCTTCTCACCGCTATCGCGCCAGCATGATTCGCAGAGTCCCGCGATGGAGATGTTGTAACGAGACAGTTCAAGAGACAGAAGAGTAGCGTGTCCTGTGCGTCGAAGTGTTTGCACATTCCATGTAGCAACACGGAAGGGATGTCGGAGATTGATTGTTTGCGAGTCAGGGGCGTGCAAGGGTCTATACCAAGGGGCAGTCTGGCTATTTCTGATTGGTTTCGTAACAAGGAGAGGTTCTCTGGAGTAGGTTGTTTGCCCACTGCCAGATAGCCAGCTGGGGGGGCTGCCCCCTTAGGGCCTGCTGGCCCGCCCTGGCCTGATTAAGGACTGTGGGGCGCAAATCCGTGCAGTCCTGGTTTTAGTTAAGAGTGTCCTTCTCCTAGGTGGGCTGCCATCCAAGGCTATGAGCCCCACCTGCCCATGCTATTTGCCCATAGCTGGGACAGTGGTTGGCAGGCGCCAGGGTGTGTCCACACGCTGGTGGGCCTGCGCACCGTGCCACTGGGGCCCACTGCTGCTCCGAGATCCCCTGCAGTTTAGCCTGGGACCTCAAGGTCCCAGTATCCGTGTGTGGCCGCGAGGAGGCACTGCAGAGGTCTTGGCGATGGAGAGGCTTTGTACCAGCAGGGGGAGACTTATGCACTCGGCTCCTCTTTTCACTCCCCGCAAGGAGGGTTAGCTGGTGGCAGTAGCTGAAAGCAGAGCAGCAAGCAGAAGCAGCATGCAACATGCACTAACCACAAGCACACCTACCCCAGAACTACACGTCACACAGCCCTGCATGCAAGCATGCAACACACTGGCGCACACTATGCGCCAGTGCCACAACATTAAAATCACCTGCCAAATATTGTGTAGCTCCCCCCCATGCCCCCAAAATAGCTCTGACCTGTTGAGACATGGGCTCCACAAGACTTCTGAAGGTGTCCTGTGGTATCTGGCACCAAGACATTAGCGGCAGATCCTCTAAGTCCTGAAAGTTCTGAGGTGGGGCCACCATGGATCAGCCTGTTGTTCCAACACATCCCACAGATGCTCGACCGGATTGGACCCTAACCCCAGCCATCCACATGGGGGGGGGGGGGGGAAAAAAAAGAGAGAGAGATTCATGACCATTGATGAAGAAGAAGAAGAATCTTTACTTGTCACACAGCACACCCACCACAACACATGCATGAAGGCGACCAACACACACACACACACACACACACACACACACACACACACACACACACACACACACACACACACACACACACACACACACACACACACACACACACACACACACACACACACACACACACACACACACACACACACACACACACACACTTTAAATGGTGGCAGGTGAAATGAGTTCTTTGCTTTTGACCCATCCTGTCTTGTCCTTCCTCCGGGGGTCAGCCAGGAGCAGTGGGCAGCATACAGCGACGTGCCCAGGGACCAGTTAAACATGTCTATCGCTGGTCAGAAGACGATGTTCTGCATGTTTTTGGGTGGGGTCCTGAATGATGTTACAAGGAGGAAACTCCATGTGAGCACAGGAAAAACATGCAAACGCCACCCAGAAAGAACCTTAATCGGGAGATAACCTGAACAGTGCCAACAGCGTCCCAGGTGGTAATCAAACCCAGGACCTTCCTGCTGTGAGGCAGGAGTGCAATGCACTGTGCCACCATACCCATGTAGGTGCTTTAGGCAGTGGACAGTGGGGCTGAAGGATTTGGGAAAATATTCGAATTGCGATTTTTTTATTTTTTATTTTTTTGCAATTTAGTTAACAAATTTTGTTTGTTTCTTATTTTCTGTATTATTCACTAAACACAAGTAATAAATTATTTATAGTATGACGAACAGAACATTGGATACAGTCAACATATAAACTGCTCTGTCCTGTAGTCAAGCCAACGTGTTATGATTAAATTAGATTAATTGATGCATGAATTTATATGAATAATGTATCTTTATTTAACTATTGAATTGTAAAAAGAAAAGCAATCAATCACAGTAGAATATTGACTGATTGATTAAACCAATTGTTCGAATCTGAAAATTAACATTCAAAAAATATAGTGTTTCAGCAGATATTTCTTAATTTACGCACACATCCACGTGTGCTCAGGGACAACTTTATGCTCAATAAATTATGAAAAGGATTAAAAAAAAACAAAAAAACAGGCGCAGTATTCTGGAAGAAGCTCTCACCGGACTCTACAGGTGTTCCGAGCTCTGCCAGCAGCACACGACCCGCGCAGCGCACTGTGGTCCGAGCCGGAGCACCGGGTCTCATCAGGGGGCAGGTGGAGGTTCGCTTAAAAGAATCGCCATAGGCGGGGGGGTAAGAGAGTCGTCTTGGACAAAGTGTCCCCATTACACCTGGTTTAATTCCATTCACACTTGTTTCTTTCCATAACGAGATGGAAAATAAAAACACACTGTTCTGGCATGCCGATCGTGGACACCACTAGCACGCGCATCTTCTGTGGTGTCGGAGAGGGAGACAGGTGAGCAAATTGTGCCCTGATCGCTGCATCACATGTACCTGGAAAAACGATCATGTCCAGGAGAATTGGAACAGCAATTCGGCAAGTGGCCTCTTCCTGTGATAGCTCTGGCATTATAGGAGAAGAATATAATCACCCTGTTCGAGGGTATGTTCAAAGCAGGTGCTGGTTGTGTGTGTGTTTGTGTGTGTGTGCCTGTGATGAATCCGCGTGTTTGTGTGTCCGTGATCTGTCCACTGGTGAGTGCACGGGACTTGTCCCAATTAGTTGTTGTATGAGGTCGGAATTAAATCATATGCCTCAAAGCAGCGGAAAAGGCCCCGCAGCCACCCCTGAGAATCGCAGCCGCTTAGACACTCCACAACCTCAGGAAAGCTCCGAGCACCATGGCTTGTAGCCACAGAAGAACCCCCCCCAGCCCCCAGAGAAGCCGGGAGCCTGTGAAGCAACACCCACTCGCGGCCTCCAGGAACATAAACCGGTCCCAGAGAGTGCGAGGAGACCATGCATCCCTGAAACTCACACATACAACCCACCTGCATGAGCAGGCATAAAATGCACCGGCAAGAACAGAACTCAGGTCACAGGTGACGGTTACGGACTGCAGGCCTGGCGTCAGGTCACATGCTGACAGTTCAACATCCTGTCAGATCTGCTGGCGAGCCGACGGGGCCCCCATGCACACCAATGCCCTGCGCGAAGGTGAGGCCTGCCATACCGCAACCGACTAGATGTCCCACCCACGTAGCAGAGTGTGCATGGCGCAGGACACCCCAATGTCCCCCCTCCCACCATCGCCTGCAGACAGCCAGATATATTGCTGCTCCACCACCCGGGGCACCCAGCGCAGAGAATCCATGCAGCAAGAGCAGGGTCGACAGCCGCCTCCCACCACCCACCCAGCCAGCAGGGGGTCCAACCGCCCCCTGGTCAACGACACCCCCACACTGACCCACCAGGACCCCACCACTGCAGAAACCCCCAGTGCTCAACGTGTACTGTTGGTAAAGGCAGTTAAAATTTGTGAAGTATGGTGGTGCGAGTCCTCCAAGCATGTCGAACCCGAATCACTCGCACCCCTCTTGCCCCGCAGACCCTGGTCTGCTGTTGTGTTGTTTGGAGTAAGATTTGTGCGTATGTGTTCTAAGCAGATAGTCGAATCTTAAATATTGAAACTTGTCAGATTCATTTCATAACAACACCGTTTGTCCAGAAGCTTTTTTTAAATGTGTGTGTGTGTGTGTGTGTGTGTGTACACACACACACAGTGGGGCAAAAAAGTATTTAGTCAGCCACCAATTGTGCAAGTTCTCCCACTTAAAAAGATGAGAGAGTCCTGTAATTTTCATCATAGGTTCACTTCGACTATGAGAGACAGAATGGGGGGGAAATAATCCAGGAAATCACATCATAGGATTTTCAATGAATTAATTGGTAAATTCCTCGGTAAAATAAGTATTTGGTCACCTACAAACAAGCAAGATTTCTGGCTTTCACAGACCTGTAACTTTTTCTTTAAGAGGCTCCTCTGTCCTCCACTCGTTACCTGTATTAATGGCACCTGTTTGAACTCGTTATCAGTATAAAAGACACCTGTCAAACAGTCACACTCCAAACTCCACTATGACCAAGACCAAAGAGCTGTCAAAGGACACCAGAAACAAAATTGTAGACCTGCACCAGGCTGGGAAGACTGAATCTGCAATAGGTAAGCAGCTTGTTGTGAAGAAATCAACTGTGGGAGCAATTATTAGAAAATGGAAGACATACAAGACCACTGATAATCTCCCTCAATCTGGGGCTCCACGCAAGATCTCACCCTGTGGGGTCAAAATGATCACAAGAAGGGTGAGCAAACAACCCAGAACCACACGGGAGGACCTAGTAAATGACCTGCAGAGAGCTGGGACCAAAGTAACAAAGGCTACCATCAGTAACACACTACGCCGCCAGGGACTCAAATCTTGCAGTGCCAGACGTGTCCCCCTGCTTAAGCCAGTACATGTCCAGGCCCGTCTGAAGTTTGCTAGAGAGCACTTGGATGATCCAGAAGAGGATTGGGAGAATGTCATATGGTCAGATGAAACCAAAATATAACTTTTTGGTAAAAACTCAACTTGTGGTGTTTGGAGGAGAAAGAAAGCTGAGTTGCATCCAAAGAACACCATACCTACTGTGAAGCATGGGGGTGGAAACATCATGCTTTGGGGCTGTTTTTCTGCAAAGGGACCAGGACGACTGATCCGTGTAAAGGAAAGAATGAATGGGGCCATGTATCGTGAGATTTTGAGTGAAAACCTCCTTCCATCAGCAAGGGCATTGAAGATGAAACGTGGCTGGGTCTTTCAGCATGACAATGATCCCAAACACACCGCCCGGGAAACGAAGGAGTGGCTTCGTAAGAAGCATTTCAAGGTCCTGGAGTGGCCTAGCCAGTCTCCAGATCTCAACCCCATAGAAAATCTTTGGAGGGAGTTGAAAGTCCGTGTTGCCCAGCGACAGCCCCAAAACATCACTGCTCTAGAGGAGATCTGCATGGAGGAATGGGCCAAAATACCAGCAACAGTGTGTGAAAACCTTGTGAAGACTTACAGAAAACGTTTGACCTCTGTCATTGCAAACAAAGGGTATATAACAAAGTATTGAGATGAACTTTTGTTATTGACCAAATACTTATTTTCCACCATAATTTGCAAATAAATTCTTTAAAAATCAGACAATGTGATTTTTTTTGCCCCACTATATATATATATATATAAAAAAATAAAATGGCATTTCAATTAAGTTCAATGGAGAAAATTGATTTGCTATACGAACAAATTGAATTACGAGCTCTGTCACGGAACGAATTAAACTCGTAAGTCAAAGTACCACTGTATATAGTACTGACCAGTCAGGAACCGGTATCAATTTAGCACCGGTTCTCGATACCCATCCCTAGTTGAAGTTAAGGAAGGCAGTTTAAGTAGACTGTATACTGCAAACAAAGAAATACATTTAGGGAGAGAACACCAGTAAACATCCCCTGTGTCAGTTTTGCCTACCACACGTCACCCAAGTGGCGTTTTCAGGGACCTCCAGCACAGAGAAACAGACGATGGGGTATCAGACACAGTTTTTTTCAGACAGTTTATTGTGGAGAGTGGGCAAGTTGGAATAATCCTAGGAGGAGATGGACACGTATCATGACAAGGGCTCCTCTCCTGTGTGTGTGTGTGGGGATGGGGCTTTTCCCTGTTGCCCGTTAGATCAACAAAAAAACACAAAAAAATTATCGTGCCAGATTATCCTGTGGTGTGGAGGTATGTTACGAGTTTGTTTTTTTTCACATTTGAATTCACAACTAACTCAAAATAGCTTTTTAATACAAATATTTAAACTTTTATGAAATTATAGGAATATTAGGATATTCTTTATTTCTTCCATTTTTCTGATTTCGATGAGAAGGTCAATGTTACTGTGCTGTGATGATAACCGCAATACTGCGGTTTTGTTACGTTTCGGTTTTGAGCTCATTACTTTCATCACCCCAAATAATATAATGTAATCAATAATAAAAATATTATTATATAATATATATATTATATATATATATCTATATATATATATATATATATATATATATATTATTATTATTATTAATAAAATAAATAAAGACTATATAGTATTTAATTTTTTGCTGGTAAAAGTTAGAGGATGATATGAAATAAACACAATAATCATTGCTAACTCATCATCATTGACTGTCCTCCATGTTATGTTCAAGGACTCCTGGAGTAACCTTTTAGTTACTCTGTGCAAAGTGACGAGTTTGTATTATTACAAATTATTTCTGGGGCTGTACCCGACTCTGAATTCTATCAGTCAAATTGGATTTGGCTGTTCAATGTGAATATGAAGAGGGGACGGCTGTTTGCGATCGGGGCACACGGAGAGCTGTGTTCACAGTGCGTCGTGTGTAAACACAGCTTCACGCACGATTCACACATATGAAAATATATTTATGATTCCCCTTATTTATAATTCCTCATTGAAATGTTATCTGTGCATTTTTATAAGCTTTTATTTCATCCTGCTATTGTAATGCACGCTAACTGACAAAATTAAAGTGACCCCAAATATACATTGCTTTTTACCGCGGTGGGGGGGCATGACGGCCAAAGTGTCCCCATTAACCACTGTTACATACGGGGCTTTTTTTGGTTTCATCCAATTAAAAAGCAGAATAAAATAAATAAATCTACAATAAAAACACTTTGTTTGGAAAAAAGATTGTTCTGATCTGAGCTGCAAATCGCGCTCCACCATTTGGCCAAATCAACAGTGCAATTCTTTGCATGCATTTAAGAATGTAGAATACAAAAGAATAAATCATAATAGATTAGATACTCAGCAAGAAACACACTAGAGAACTGCGTGGTTTTACCCACACGTGACGGCAGGCTGACATAGCGAGATGATGACAAAGATGCGGAGGAAATGAAACCTCCATTTTGCTACACACCTCAGGTTTGCGATGTCGATGATCGGCCCGCCTCGGAATTCTTAAAGAATTCTGAGAAAGCAAAACTCCTGCAGCGCACACCATCATGTGCACACGCACACTCTGCTTCCGCTCCCACACCGCCACATGCACGCACACACTCTTTTCCCTCTCCCATTTGGAAAACAGTACAGTTAGTTGTTTTTTTTTATGTTGAATGTTTTGAATAGACTATAAAAAGTAAAGTTTGTAGAACTAAAAAAAAAAAAGATTTTTTTTACCGTCAACAAGAAGAACCCGTCGACAGTCGGTTAATTAGTCTACACATTTTAACATCCCTAGTCACAGCCCTAGTCAATGTAAATTGACTGTCCAATTGAATCCCTGTGTGTCCAGTACACAGATGGCTACGGGCTGCATTCTAACTGTGTTAGCTCAATGCAAGGCTGCAGGGGTAAACAACTAGCCTAACTCCTGTGAAATTAGGGAAGTACATATTCCCTCCCGCCTCTTAAAAGCAGAGTTATTTAAGCAATAGCTCTTGATTCTTTATGACGAGTAAAGATCAAATGGAGACCTGAATTATTTTAAATGCAGCTACATTCTGAACAATTTTGGATGCATAACCACTTATCCACTTGCGAGTATCAACTATTTGGGCTAACACAGTTGGCATGCAGTCCATTGTTATTTCTGTGCTGGACCCACAGGGAGAACATTGGTATTGACCTTCTTGTCTGAATCTGGGTAAGATAAACAGAAAGCAAATTTCCCCCAAAATACTGGAGTATCCCTTTAACCCGGCTAACATAAACACCGCCTAATTTCACAGACAGTGTATGTTTGCGATCGATGTGGCCTTCCGTTGCTTCACCTATGTCATCTGTGCCTGCCCCTCCCGCCACAGATCATCATGTATGTCCGGGAGGAAATTAAGAAGAGCAGTATCTCCGAGCAGACGATAATTGGGATAATCTGGTCCAGTGTAATGAGCTGCGTGGAGTGGAACAAGAAGGAGGAGCTGGTCACAGAACAAGCCATCAAGCACTTGAAGGTGAAGCCCGCCACTGTTCACCCAGGACACTCTCTCTCTCTCTCTCTCTGTCTCTCTCTCTTGCTCTCTCTCTCTCTCTCTCTCTCTGTCTCTCTGTCTCTCTCTGTCTCTGTGTACTGACTCTTATTTTTTGTTTGTTTAGAATTGCACCAGAAACATGGACCTCACTTGGTGCCTGTGTTCTATTTAAAGAATCATAGCAACGTAAAATCCAAGTTTTAGCCCTTTTATTAGTCAGCACACACATTCACATTACCCCTGACCATTTTCTTGATGATAGATCACAGTACTAGATTTAAATTTTGTCTGGGTTTGGGTTTTTGGAAAATTCAATGTGGAGATTTTTGACGGCACTGCATCACATTGTAAAATATTGGATGTCTCCCAAGCCTAATTACAGTAACACATATTTCTGTCAAAGGCACTTCATTTTGCCATAATTTCGCTCTTGTTAAATGGAATATCAGAAAAAGTTGAGTAACTTTGACAAAAACAAGTGTTCATGAGGCCCATTAACTCAAGAACACTAGCTCGAGAGCCATTTTCTTACTATTGGAGGAGTGAGGACACCTGCGATCCAGAGGTCATCAGCGGGAGGGGAAGGGGTGATGTGCACGCGTGCACACAAACAACGCATAATGAGAAGTAGCTGCAGCCCAAAATAGAGAAACTGAAAAGCAATCTAGCAACTGATGTTGAGCCGCTCAATCCCCTCCTTTTCTTTATTTAAGTCACAACTTTGGCAATATTTAGCTTTCCTAAATGTTCACATATTTGCCTGTTAACAACGCGGACACAACGTTTGCACAATCAATAAAATGACAGCAGCTCGAGGACTGTGGCACTTCTCATGCCGCTGGCGGGAAGGCCACAAATCACACACTGAGAAACGTTTTTGCTGCAGACTCGCAGTCATTTTTCTGCGGTCAAGGACGCAGGGTTCATCCACTCATCCAGCGTTCTTGAACCGTGAATATATCCCTATTTTGTATTTTTTCAAATGGATGAAATGTCTCGGCTCTCCCTTATTTTGTGATCCATGGGCCATAGAGGAGATGCTTGTTCTTCATCCCAGCCTCTCCGCACCACAAATAATGTCGCAGGCAGTCCATATGCTTCAGGAAATATTTTGGGTGGGAATTTAATTTTTTTAATCTCCTCTCTGTGAAGGGGGTTTTAAATCAATGTTTGAAATGTTGCAGTATATGGAATGTTAATAAGATGTGTTTCCGTAAATTTTGGTTGAGGCAAAAAGTGTACCTGAATGTTCATGTTCGGATATTCAATGTCAATAGGTGGCTCAATTCACCATTCAACCTTGAACATTTTTTATTTCATTCATTTTTGCAGCAAAACAGCCCTTTGCTTAAGGCGTTTACCTCCCAGGGCCTCTCTGAGCTGACCCTTCTGCTGAAGATCCAGGAATACTGCTACGACAACATCCACTTCATGAAGGCCTTCCAGAAAATTGTGGTGCTGCTTTATAAAGGTAAAATAAATAATAATAATTTTGTATCCGCTCTGAAAGATATGGCGGATATAACTCTCGTCATCGTGTGGCGCTCTGCACTTGTGAAGAAAAGTTGATTTGATGGGAAGAAGTAAAATGACGCCAGATGGCTGGAGATTATAGCCAAAGCTCTGTCTTGATTGATGCACTGAACCTGCTGGGCAACATTTGTTTTTCAAGCACCTGCACACGCATCTGTGCATTTGGCATCTTTCTAAATAGTTTATTTTATTTTTTTACAAAACTCTTCTTCTTTCAACAGCGGATGTTCTCAGCGAGGAAGCCATTTTGAAGTGGTACAATGAGGCCCACATTGCCAAAGGGAAGAGCGTTTTCCTCGAACAGATGAAAAAGTTTGTTGATTGGCTGAAAAATGCAGAGGAAGGTGAGATTTATGACTTGGAAATTATATACTCATTTTTTTTTTTCTATCTTGCCAAAAAATAGGGCAAGGACTTTGATTTATTCCAAGTATGCCAGATTGCAAAACTAGAATATGACTCACAGGGTGCCCGTGGGGTCTGAAAAGTATTAAAGCATTGAATTCAATTTACAAAGTTTTGAATTTTGTTCACAAATGTCTTCAATTTTTTTCTCGTCTTCTCTTGACACTAACTTCATGGTCTGGTGGCACAGACGTTAACATGCAAATTCCCGGCGTTGTGTTTTGTGTCTGTGTCGCCAGCACAGCAGAAATGACATCATCATCATTATGATGGCGCCTTAAAGGGACAGTGCAAGCTTATCTCAGTATGGATTAGTGAACATGTTATTTGTGGTTAATGGGGGGTTTCCAATTTACCTTATTTCAGTTTTTGGCCTTGTTTTCACATTGGTGCTTTTACGGCAACTAACCTGGACCCCGTACTTCTATATTTATGATTAACAATTTCATTATTTATTTATCTATCTCTTTATTTTTGTATTTTTTGCTGGAAATAGTTTGTGCAAATGTGCACAATGTGAAAATTAGCTTCAGTTCAAATTGCAGCTTTTGTGACTAAAAGGTACTATGGGAGGCCATGGAGAGGGGTGGGGGCTCTTAATGTGACAAATACACATCTTTTTTTATTTTATGTTATTATACCTCACAAAGCTATTGTGTATTTAATATATATTGTGTATTTAATATATTAATATTAATAAAAAATAAATTATTAAATTCAGGTATTTGGTAAATAATTATTTTCTAGGGCTGGAAACCCATACTGATTTTCCATTTTATCCTTCAGCCAGTATGGCTGTGAAGTTGTCATTCGATTAAAACAAATAAAAATAAAATACAAATTTGGTATTAAGAAAGTCTTAGAGAACCCTTGGTGTACCCTGGACTGGAGCAGTTGTTTCTTTTGTTGTTTTCTTTTTTTTTTTTTTTTTTATGACCATAAGCGATGTCTGCTTGAAAGTGACCCATCTCTTGCTTTTTCCAGAGTCCGAGTCCGAGGAGGAAGAGGTGGACTAACAGCCTAAAGCCGACCACAACTCAACGAAATACAATTTAAACCAATTTTTCTTAGCTTTTTAAAAATTTGAATTATTATTATTATTATTATTATTATTATTATTATTATTATTATTATTATTATTATTATTATTATTATTAATAATAATAATATTACTGCAGAACCAGGAGCAGCAGAATATTTTGTTACAGAAGTCCCTGTCTCAAGTTTCACCTTCATCATCATCTCTATTGTAAAGTAGAGTTCTTCACGGGTCTACCCGAGGCCCGACCCGGCACCCGTAGGGCTTCAGGTCCACATTTTACCATGGCCAATTGGGTTCGGGTTATGTCGCATTCTATTACCTCGAATCCTAGATCTGTGTATATATATGACATGTAATATACAAAAGCTTATTGAAAATGTATTCAATATATATGAAATATATAATAAAATTTAAAAAAAGGTAGTGCAGTGGAGTATAAGCGAGATTGAGAGATTGGCTTTTCGGTATATGTTAGGGATGTTAATAATTAACCGCTTAACTGTTAACTGACAATAAAGATTTTGACCGATTAATGCCATTAGTTAAACAGCTAAAAAATACATAATTAAAAAATAAAATAAAAAAAGTTTGTTGCATGGTAAAAGAAAAATAGGCTATACAATTTATTTCTTAAATAGAACTCATGAGGGCGACTGGTGCAACCACACGTGCCTTTAATTTCAGGTACGTAAGAGGACAGCTTACGTACACACCCTGGCTGTGTGAGGTTCTTTCCCAAACCCGGAAGTGCTGGCCCCGGTAAGCTAAGCTGTTTACAAAAGAAACATAGCAACAAAATGAAAATGCTATATTAAACTGTATAATAAACTGTTTAAAATGAATTAATGGTGTGTGACTGGATTATATATTATTTAAATAATGCGATAATTTTCCCCCAACCTAATGGTGTGCACCTTCTAGTAAAAATGTAAAAATACGATTAAAGAATACTAACGTCCAAATTGAGTATTAAAGTACTCATGCCCATCCCTAACGTTGCCAAGAAGTCTGAATATTCCCATTATCATGATATAATACATTCGTCTATTCTAAACAGTACATTTTAATCTTGTCTGATAACGGTTAACGAGGGTCGGCTACCAGTCAGAAAAAAAGATTATTCTATTGTTTTGAACATCCAACATTGACAGGCTAGAAAGACGAATATATCCGGATTCAGAAAATACCCGATGGATCAGGATCGGATCTCAGGACAAATTTCCCGGCTCCAATAGGGTTCGGGTCTTATTTTTGAGACCCGTGAAGACCTCTATTGTAAAGTCATTATTTCGAGGTGTACTGTACCGTAAGGGCTTTTCCATCATGTTCAGTTAAAAGATCTTTTCTTTTTTCTCTTGTTGGGCAACGCACCAATCAAATCTGCAATCTGCCTCCCTTGTGTTTATTGGTCAAATGGGGATATTTTGTGTATTTTTTTTCTTTTTATTGTTTGAAAGGTGGTTCCCTTTAAAATTGCCAGTCTGCTGGCTTATTTCCTAGCCATATTTTACAGTCGTAGGACTCGTTTGTCTGAGACTAAAAGAAAATATATGCTTCTCGGACCTCTGTGACAACATAACGTTTTCTCAGTTATTTTACATCTCAGGGAGTAGGGTGACGACTCTGAATTTTATGCCAGAGTTTCGCTCCTGTCTCCGTCATTTTAGATGGAGCTGTGCCAGTTCTAACTGTAAAGGTGCTGGTGGCGATGCCCCTCAAAATGAACTGTAATTTTTTTGTTCATTTTACATCTTCTGTAACATACGCTAGCTTCTAGATTATTTTTATTTTATTTTCCCTACATTATGACTTTCTAAAATAAAAGCGAAATGATTGTTTTCATCCTTGGTGTTTTGGTGTTATTGCTGCACAGATTGACGTTAACCATAGAGGTAGGCTTGACCAAGGTCCCCGATTTTCAGGTGTATGTCGCCAAGTATAACAGGTAGGCTTAGGATTCTGGGGAAATTTATGTTAAACGTATTAAATATTCAATGAATCAGTACCCCTAAGTTGTGCTATTAATCCAGTTTTGCCTTAGAAGCCACTACAACGTCTTTGTTTTTATATAAAATATTTCCAGAAAGCGATGTATTTACCTTGCGTCATCCGGATCATTTTCCAGTTGCGCTTTCCTAGCAATTTGAGTGACCACCAACAGAGCAGTGAGAGCATGCCCAGAGCGGGGTAAGGATGTCACAGACCTCATTCCAGGCTTTCTGTTTCCTGAATGAGAGAGCCTTGGAATGAAGTTGTTGGCAAGCAAAGAAACGCGCCGCCCTATCGTTGAGTAGCGGGTATGCAGCTGCATCCCGAATCTGAAATCCCATGATAGTTTACAGAGGCCATTTCAGAAGTGTTTCCACTGGCTGTCCACTTTTTTAAACTGCGACTATCAGCAACGGGGACTGCTCTGTGCCGGAGTTGCAACACGACAATCTCATCTAGCCCACTTTAAATGGCAATTACGTATCGGTCAAGCGTGCCTAAACGGGAGCAATTCCACATGTTACGAAAACAAAAGGGCAGGGTGCCACATTGCTTTAAGACAACCAATGAACTGTGCAATGGTATGATGGTACAACTCAGTTTCCTTCCCCCCTTCCCCCAGGCCCGCAGCCTGGTCAATGGGCCTTTGAAGGTAACGCTAACAGGGGCAGCTCCGTGATGTTAACATGGGTGACTTATTCCGAACGGTCACATTCAATATCAATTTGAGAGTCGTATACATTACATGTTGTTAAACCCCGAGCTTCAAAGCACTGAAGGAGTGAAGTCGAGAAGATATTCTGCCTTGAAAAGTTTTTTTTTGTTTGAAGAGAACTAATTTCAGAAGTCTATAAACCCTCATTGGATTTTCTCACTGAAAAGATTTAAACCTCAAATTTTTAACTGATTGACATAGGGCACCGCCCTCAATGTAATATCGATGTTAGATATACATTGATATGAGATCAAATGTAATGATTGTAATATTGCGATAAAGTAATTTTCGGAAACTGCTCTAGCTGTCCCGATCAAGGCCTCAGGCTGCTTGGTTATATTATTCACATTACTAATGATTTTTTCTCGAATATCATCAAATCGTTAACATCGAAGTAAATAATATTCAAACATTTAAACATATTCTGATTTTCGATTTTGTCAAGGCTGATCACCCAGATTGACGCTACCCTTGTATCTAAATATTTTCCTAGTGTTATGTCTTGGATTGCATAGATCAATGAGATAACACCTACTCTGAAGGCATCCGAACAGAAGAGTGGCTGTAAAACCTCAGCGGGAAGATGGTCCCCATATATAGCCTTGAATATAGCTCCAGATATATTGTCCTACCACACTGAAATTAAAAAAATCGTGTTACAGTAATTCTGTATTTTGACATGCAGGCAGTCTGACACACACACGCGCACACACACACACACACACACACACACACACACACACACACACACACACACACCAAAGGAATACTATATTAAGAGATAAGTCATTAATTATTATATAAGATGACTTAGTCTGAGTATAGCATAAGTCTATACAGGGAAGAAAAAAGATCTCAAGAGAAGTATACATAGCTGGTGCAATGAGCAATTCAAACACTCCCAAACCATTAGGAAGTGTAATGTGGACCCCCCCCCCCCCCCAAAAAGAAGACAAGGATCCAGATGTTATGAATTAATAAGCACTAATGTAAATACATTTCCCCTGCAATACTGTACATCTCTTCTGCATTTATTGGAAATGTTCACACTTGCACAGAGGGAACGCTGTTGCTTTTCAATCCAATGCAATACGCTTGCTTGGAGACAGACACCTCAAGTGCAGATGCAATACCCTCAAAAGTATTTGTACGGGCAGAGGCAGATGAGAAACACTTCAGACACGCATATATATATATCAAAAATGCATACGTTTTCATGCAAATGTATTGTATATATCCATGTGTGCAAGTAAAACTGCAGATGTACACGTGCCATCTCCTGGCGGTTTATGTGTAAATTACCATTTTAAACACACACACACACACACACACACACACACACACACACACACACACACACACACACACACACACACACACACACACACACACACACACACACATAACACAACACAACACACTCAACTTCATCAGGAGAATCATCAGCTCCTATCAGGACCCATAGATGGCGGTAAAGCCTTAAGAGATATTGCCTTCCTTTTAAAATAAAGATTTAATGGAGTCAAGCTTGGAGGGAGGAAAAAAAAAAGTGCCATTTTGAGAAACTCGACCACAAAGTATAAGACTGAGGCAGAACTACAAAGACGAGAAACGAGTGTTGTCTCTGTCTCTCTCTCTCTCTCTCGCTCTCTCCCTCTCAGGGGGGGTTGTTTGCCTATTGGTTTTATTTAGTTCTTTCTAAAGAACAAGAAACAATTTTGGAGACAGAGAGGAGAGCGGGGGGACGTGCGTCGGGTTTCAATGCGTGTGTCTGTTTATAATAGAATGTGTGCGCTTGCGGCTGGTAACGACAGCGTTGGTCATCAGTTGATGCCAGAGTTTTGTAGATGTAGATAACAATGTAGCAAGATACAATAAAAATGGATGACATTTGTGTTTCTTGTAACTTTTCCGTTGTAGTTTCATAATTTGATATTGGCACTATGTTCCTCGGGCGCTGTAGCTACTTGACAAGTTCTATTTCATTTCGGTCGACACGCAACTGTATGGGTCAGCCTGTCAAGAGCCAAGGGTGATACAATTGTTTTGTTTTTCATCTCTTGAGAGATAATAATAATAACAATAAAAATAGCTGCAGGCAGCAATACACGGGGTCCAGGTTAGTCGTGTTAGTACGAGTTTTCCGAGTTCCCGTAAAACACAGCACTACTTTGTATCGTCACCAATTACAAATGTTCGAGTTCCCATGGAACGTAGCAACAGTTTGTGCTGTCGCTCGTCTTTACATCAGCATTACTATTGAAACGAGTTACAATTTCCGAGTTTCCATTGAACTCAGCGTCGGTTGTCTCCGTCGTCAGAGAGCCAAACTGCACATAACCATTCGGATGATGATGTCACAAAGCGTCCTGCTCCACCACGCCCACGGTTTAGATGTGAACAGAATGTGTTTATTTACAAAAAGGGCAAAAGAGATCAAATTGAAAACAAAACGCTGGGTGTCGTCTCGACCCAGCACAGATACTGCCCGAAGCAACCACTACAGACCGATGGAGCCTACACCACGCACCTCGCAGCATGCAAATGTCCCCCAAGAGCCACAACCTGCACATACAAGTTGGATGATAATGATGACTCCATGAACTAATCCACCACCCGACCAGAAGTAGTAGAACGTTGGCAGTTGTCAAACGTTCTGCAACTTCCGGTAAATTTTCAATGGTTTTTCACAAATTCCTGCTCCAAATGTAGATCAATTTGGATCAAACTTGAACCACAAGATGTCTGAGATGTCTTAGTTCTAACAAGACCCAAACCATTTCTGTTGGTTTGGCGGTCAGACACTTTTAGCCCGAAAAATGCCAAGGAGAAAAATAATAAAAATCACAATAAAAATAATAGGAGGGCTGGACCCCTCATAATAATAATAATAATAATAATAATAATAATAATAATAATAATAATAATAATAATAATAATAATAAATATAGCTGCAAGCATCAATCCTTAGGGTCCAGTTTAGTCTTGTTAGGTATGTATTTCAGGTTTCTATGGTTCCAAGGTTCCCGAATCTGCACTCTGTGATTATATGCAGGGACGTTTGGAGCAGACCGAGGGACTTTCTTCTACCGCGGATTCTTCTTTAATCGCCCTGCTTTTGCAGGAATGGGGGCCACGTCGAGCTCGGGTTGGGGAGGAGTGCAAGTTTGAGTTCAAATCGGGGCTTTCGGAAGACCCGCCACGTCAGCTCTGGGGGGCCTCATCCCTGCTACGTGCTGCCAAGCTGAGGAAGCACCGTTGCTCCTGCTGTACGATTGGCTGTTCTTGTCAGATGTTTGAAGTGACAGGTAGTCGTACTTACATCATTTTTGTGGTACCTTCCTCCTTGGATTGCATTTTCAATAAGGTACTTTTCCATGAAAAACAAATAACATTGTGATATTTCTGTGTGTAATAACAATTACAAGGCTTCTTTTTTTTCGACAGCTCGCTGGATCTTGAACACATCACTGTCGTACAGTTCAGTGGACGCGGTCACAAGTTTTTGTGGACTACTTTTTTACGTATTTTTCTTTAATCCAGCAAAGTAATGGGGACCAAAGAGATAAAATATCAATCGAACAGATCTTCAGACATCTACCAGGTAAGACTGTACATAAATATATACATTAATCCATAGTTGGTAATGTCGAACCACTACAGAACCACAGGGTCTACACCACACACTCGACACGGTCAAATGGACAGTCTCAATAGGAATATGTACATTTGTAGTAAATAGTACGATGATGTCATAAAACGTCTGACTGTAAATCTCTTCTTGTAATTTTTTTTTGACGAATAGTGACGTTTCAATCAGGCATGATAGTGACGTGTCAATCAAGCATGACCAGCTGGATAGTTGGGGTCAGATTTGTTTGGTTTTTCATTAATATCTGCTCCGCATGTGGATCGATTTGGATGAAACTTAAACCACGAGACGCTTGTGAAATACCGGTTTAGATAACACCTCAAGCCTGTTCATAGCTTATGTCATTGTTCTGTTCCAGATCCTTTTAGCTGGGTTGGACATATTTTCACGTGAAATGCATTGGATGTAATGAAAAACCAACCAAATTTGACTGTGATATCGATCAAATTTGGTTAGTTTTTAATTTATTTCTGCTCCGTATGTGGATCGATTTGGATTAAACTTCAATGCAGAGGGTTAAATGCAGAGGATCCATTTCACCGGCCACCATCAAAGCATGTGCATGTGCGTGTGTGTGCAAGCATGTGTTGTAGTGTGGTGTGTTGCGTGACAAGCGTTGGTGTGTTGCGTGTGTTGCGTTCTTATATACACACACGTATATATACACATATACTGTACATACAGATTACAAATATACATAGACAAATACTGTATATATATATATATATATATATACACATACATATACACACACACACACACACACACACACACACCTCAATTGACGACCTACCTGTTTAATGACCGTTCGGACTTGACCAGCTCTCTGACCAGTGTGTATTGTGATCTGTGTGTTCTCAGTCTCAGTCTCGTTCCCGCAGTCTGTCAGTATTCATAATGACGCGGGTCCTCACTTATTGACCAATTTACTGAACAACCTGGTCCTCGGAACGAAACTCGGTCGTTTTTCGGGGTGGCCGGTTGCTGGTGGGACGGTGTAGGGGCGTGGTTGGCCAGGGGCCAACATTCTGACAGCTTGCGCCTGGTGGGTTGGGATGTGCTGCGACCTGGTGGGGCTGTGGAGAGCGCCGCCGGGTGCCTTCCGGGGCCCCTGAGGGGACTGCTTGTTGTTGTGGGTGTGGGTTGGGGTGTGTGGGGCGGCCGGGGGGTAACATCGAGGTGCCCCGCACTGGGCACACGCTGCTATGTGTATGGGCACTTGGCACTCACTTGGCACTCATGGGTGGGGCATCTAGTTGGCTGCGGTGGGGCGGGCCTCTCCCTTGTGCGGGGCAGGGTGTCAATCTGTCAATCTGCCTTGCACCCGTGGTCCGGGTTCTGTGCCTGCGGCTGCGTCTTGTGCCTGCATTTGGGGGTTGGTTGTATGTGTACGCCCGTGGGGTGCGGGGTCTCCTCGAGCTCCCTGGGACTGGGTCATGCTCCTAGGGGCTGGGCGTGGGGGTTGCTCCACGGCTCTCTGGCTTCTCTGGTTGCCCGGGGGTCTTCTGTGGCTGCAGGGCAGTTTACTCGGGGCTTTCCTGCAGCGTTGGGTGTATACAGGGCTGCGGAGTTCAGGGGGGCTTCGTGGGCCCTTTCTGCTGCTTGGAGGCGCCACGACATATACCAACCTTCTACACCAGAACCAATTGGGATAAGTCATGTACACTCACCGGTTGACATACACACACACACACACACACACACACACACACACACACACACACACACACACACACACACACACACACACACACACACACACACACACACATACAGGTGGTCCCATCACACACGCACACACCACTATAAAAAGGGGGGATAAAGAGGGGGGTTGGTGGTGGTTCTCTATAACCAAAAACTGTGCTCTTGTCATTCTACAGGTCATCCACAGGACAGAGTTATTGCAGCAGTTCTTGATGATTTAAGAATTAATAAAGAGTTGCATTGCAGGTTGAGAACTTGAACTCCACTTGCAGACTAACTCTGTCCTGGATGCAATGGCATACAAATACTCTGTTGTATGCCCAGCATGCTGACAGCACAGGTTAAAAAAAAACAAAAAAAAAACAACCTGGTCCTAGGAACGGAACTTGGTCGTTTAGTGAGGAGTACCTGTATATATTAAGACATTGAAGCTGACAGGAGCCTCTGCCTCAGCCTATGACAACGCACAGGCTTCCTCCCTCCCCTAAATCTCAAGTTCCTTAAAATGCCTGCCTTTTTGGATGCGCCAACAGTCCTGTCTCCTTCCATCACTAAGGAACAGCAACTGGTTCACAAGGGTGGACTTAAAGGATATATATTTTCACAGCTCCATTCACCGGGCCCACAGAAAATACCTGAGTTTTTCTTTTCAAGGCAGGGCATAAGATAAGATAAGAGAAGATAAGATAAGATAAGATAAACTTGTTAGTCCCACACCGGGGAAATTTACATTGTTCCAGCAGCAAAAAGGGGACAGCAGAAAATAGAGAGCATATCAAGGTAAGCACTCTAAACAATATCTAATATATAGAAAAAAACCCCACCATGAATATGAACCAGAGTACAAATGAAATTTGCACATATCTTAACACATTGCACATCAGGGTTTGCTCTTTCTTTCTTTCTTTTTTAACTTTTGTCTACTGGCTGCGCTGTTGGTTATACAGTCGGACAACCGCAGGAAGGAAGGACCTGCGATAGCGCTTCTTACTACATTTTGGGAGGGAGTGTCTGCGCCTGCGGAAATCCATCACTAGCGCTTTGGTTTTCCCCGCGTTGATCTGGAGGCGTTTCCGCTGGCACCAGTCCACAAAGTCCAGGGGTGAGTTCTCTGTATTCTCTGTCGTCCTCATCTGTGATGAGGCCAATGAATGCAGAGTCGTTTGAGAACTTCTGCAGGTGACAGCTGGTTGAGTTGTACATGAAGTCTGCAGTGTAGAGGATGAAGAGGAAAGGTGCCAAGCCTGTTCCTTGCGGGGCCCCCCGTGCTGCCGATGACCATGTCAGACTCACAGTTCTGAGACCTCACATACTGTGGCCGGTCCGTGAGGTACTCCAGGATACAAAAAGACAGGTGATGCTCCACTGCAGTGTGTTGTCCGTCAGAAGCACAGGCTGGATGGTGTTGAAAGCACTTGAGAAATCAAAGAACATGATCCTCACAGTGCTCACAGGCTTCTCCAGGTGAGAGAGAGAGGAAGATGACGGCGTCGTCCACCCCGATGCCAGGCTGGTAGGCAAACTGGGGTGGGTCAATTAATGATCTCACCAGGGGGCGGAGATGCACAAGGACCAGCCTCCCCAGGGTCTTCATGAGGTGAGACGTCAGCGCCACCGGCCTGTACCTGCTGAGGTCCTTGGGGTGCGGAATATTCGGCACCGGCCGGATGTCTTCCACAGCTGTGGTACTCTCCCCAGCTCCAGGCTCACCTTGAACATGTGCTCCACTATCCCACAGAGCTGGTCTGCACATGCCTTCAGGAGCCTTGGCGCTGATGCCGTCCAGACCTGCAGCCTTTCTCTCCTTCATCTTCCTGAGCTTGTTCCTTACCTGGATCGTAGTGAAGGACAGATTGAAGCAGGGGGGCTGAGTGGAGGGTGTGAATGGGGGGGGGGGGGTTGTCTCTGGTAAGAGAAGCAGTGGGGGGTGGCTGTAAGCTGAGTGTTGAAGGAAGGGGGGTAGGGCAGAACACCTGGGGTGCAGACGATGGAAGTAGCAGGTGAATAGGCCGCGGGAGGGGAAGATGACTGATCAAATCTATTGAAAAACAAGTTCAGATCATTCACCCACCTCTGATCCCCCACAGCCTGTGAGTCTGGTTCATTGTGGCTCAAGATAGTTTTGAGGCCCCTCCAGACTCCTCTGGTGTTCTTTTGCTGCAACTGGTCCTCCATCTTTCTTCTGTAGCTGTCCTTCCCCTCTCTGATCTTCCTCCTCAGCTGCTTCTATACCTCCTTCAGCTTCTCCTTGTCTCCTGATTTAAAGGCCCTTTTCTTCTCCTTGAAGAGAGCCTCTATATCAGGAGTAATCCAGGGTTTGCTGTTGGGAAAACACCGTACAGTCCTGGTGGGTCCAGTGTTTTCCACACAGAAGTAGATGTAATCTGTGATACAGTCAATGAGAGTGTCGATGTCCTCCCCATGAGGAGCACAGAGTTCTTCCCACACAGTAGAGTGAAAGCAATCCTGCAGAGCCTCTTCAGTCTCTTTAGACCACCTAGGGGACATGATTTAAATCCACAGAGATGAGAAGGAGGGCATGTGGGTGTTATGTCTGCAGCCTGCTCACAGCTGAGTGCAGGACATCAGCAGCCACTTTGGCGTTAGCAGAGGGCATACGATACGACATACATACGATCACAATGACTTTCGAAAATTCCCTCAGGAGATAGTTCGGCCTCATGGTTACGGCCAACAGCTCGATGTCCTTACAACAATGGTCTTCCTTGATAGTGATGTGCTGGGGGTTACACCATCTATCATTTACAAACACAGCCAGCCCGCCTCCTTTCCTCTTACCACTCTCCACTGTCCTGTCCGCCCGTAGCAAATGAAATCTGTTCAGGGAAAAAACTGCGTCCGACGTTAGCATGGTTAGCCATGTCTCGGTTAATATCATGATGCTGGACTCACAATATTCCCTCTGGTGCCGGGTCAGCGCCGTTAACTCGTCCATCTGTTGGGGCAAGATCTTACATTCCCATGATAAGAGACAGGAGAATGGGTCTGTAACGTCTCCTTCGGGAATGATACAGAGCCCCAGCCCAGCTCCCCCACCTCCTCCTCCTCAGCTCGCGGGGGACATCGGGTCTCCCCTGGGGCAGCGCCACTGTGTTGCGGAGGGCCAAAACCTGATCCCCACTGTAAACAATAGGGCTGCTCACAGTATCTATCAACACAGTGGTTAATAAAGTTAAAAAAAAGAAGAAGAACCAGAGCAAAACGTGCAATTTTGGCCTCCATTAGTGCAAACAGTGTTTAGAAATAATAACACAAAAAAAAGTACTTAAAAAAAGAATTGAAGACTTAAGAAGTTAAAAGAAGCTCATGAGTGAGCAGGAGCTGCTGTAACAGGCTGCCACTCACGGGTGCCATTTTACATACGAGTACACAGTTATCCCCTTTGGTCTGGCTTTAGCTCCTCGCACATTCACAAAGTGCATGGACGCAGCACTCATTCCATGTAATCACCAGGGCATTTACATAGCAAATTACCTCAACGACTGGCTTATTTGTGCCCCTACAGAGCAACAAGCCAGGAGTGATATTGTAACAGTAGTAGCCTACCTATTGGAATTGGGCCTAACCCTGAACTGGGAAAAGAGTTGCCTTACCCTTCCAAGAACAGTGATGTATATCACGGTATTGAATGAAATCTTGATCAAGCCTCTCTGACGCTAGAAAGAATTCATATTTTGACAGAGAGCTTATCCCAGTGTGGAGAAGCAGGTAACAACCTGCAACAAATCGGGTCGGAGGCTGCTCAGTCTGATGGCTGTAGCTGCTCGGGTCATGCAATTGAGGTTGCTTCACATGCGCCTGTTGCAGAAGTTGTTTGCAAAATAGAAGGTGAGCCCACACAAGGATGTGCTGAGACATCTTCCTCTGACCCCAGATTGCCATTCTGCGGCGGATTGGTGACTTTCAACCCCTGGCCTCCATAAAGGGGTCCCTCTAGAGCCAGTATGTGTGAGGGCAGTCATAATGACCAACAAGACTGGATGGGGAGCTCTTTGGGGAGGAAATCCTATTCAAGGCCTGAGAGGCACCTTGTGGGATGGGGTTCATGTGAACCTCCTTGAGATAGAGGCTGTGTTTCATGCCCTGCTTCCTTTCCTTCCAATGGTGCAGGAAAACCCTGCTGTCATTTGAATGACAGCTTTACATCGGTGTCCTACATCGACCACCAGGGCGGTGTGAGGTCTCCTTCTTTGGGCACATGCCCGAGGAGTGTCTCTGAGGGCTGGCCACCTTCATGGGACTGCCTATGTGGTAGGGATCTTCAACCTGCACGGACAGGGGGCACTGTGTGGCCTTGACACAGTGGTGCTGAGTACCTTGCAGGCTTCCAAGGCCTCCTCTACAAGGGCTGATTTGATTGGCCACCCCGTGTGCCCTTATTTTCATTGGCTCCGAGTGATTTTTTTTTTTTAAGCACAGGGAATTGTACAGAACAAGATCAGGAACAGACAAATAATAATAAACAACAACAAATAATAATATACAGTATAAAAACTAAATAAATAGTTGGCTCTGCAGGTTTATTTAAGAACATTGCATTGTGGGGTATTCTGGGTAGGGAACGGTGTAGTGGATACACGTGAGAGTATGGCACAGCTAGAGACGAGCAGAAGTTCAAGTTCAAGTTCAAGAGATTATTTGTCACATACATATACATACGGTCATACATATATGCAGTGAAATGTCATGACACCCGGTGATTACGCACAATAAGCTCTAAAAATACTAAACAATAATCGACACAAGGTGCTCGCGCAGGCAGCCGCAAGGGGAGGCGCCACAATCGCGATTCTGGGCTCTATAATTATATAATAGAATTAATTGACTGTGTTGTATTAAATATACATTTAAATCCTCCTAAATTAAACCTACCTGAACTTACGTACCTCCAGCACTTACCTCACAGAGTAAAAGTCCTGGCTATTAAAATTGCCAACCTTTGCAAACGACATACATAGACATCATATCATAGCTTAAATTATATTGTTTATCATATCCTATTATATAACCTGTATATCGTTAAACCATGACTGTACATTGCATTTTGCTCTATTGCTTTTTTGCACACATAGGCCTACAGGGGCATAGCACAGCGCCTACATGCATTTTGCAACTGTACTTGTGTATTGTATATTACTTAGATGTCTGAATCATAGTTTTAAAAAAGGTCATTTTACATAGTAAGGTCAAGTTTTAAAAAAATGCTGTCATCACTTTGAAATGGTTACTATATTTCATCACACATTAATGCCTTTGGGCTCTTTGGTTTCACGAGAATCTGAGCTTTGTAGCCATACCCATTTCTCTGATTCCATGACTGTTTAGGTACCAGTGCGCAGAAATAGGGAAAAGAAAAAAAGTGAAAATAACATTTTCACGACATGCAGAAAACATGTTTGGGATCCTGAAGCCAACATACCCTGTGTAGCTGACATACTGTATGGCAGGCATGGCCATAAAGGTGAAACGCTTGCAATTTGAATGAGCCCAATTTCATTCAGATATCTTGATGTGGCCGGTCAAGAGACCCGTTTGAAAATGATCGTGCCAATTTACTCACTGCCTGGTTTGGGAACTGTACTGCTCAGGACAGGCGAGCCCTGCAGAGGGTGGTGCGTTCCGCTGAACGTACCACTGGAACTACACTCCCGTCTCTACAGGACTACAGAGCTGCAGCATCATGAAGGATCCTCACCACCACAACAACAGACTGTTCCAGCTGCTGCGTTCAGGCAAGTGCCTCTGACAGAGTTTCTTCCCACAAGACATAAGGACTGTCAACGCTGACCTCACTAGCGGTCATCACTGAGACACCCACATAGGCCCCACTGCCTTACTGTACTGTATTTAGCATACTCTACTGCATACTGTATCACTGTACTGTGCTGTATTGCTGTTCTGTTCGGTGTGACTGTATTGCTGTGTCGTACTGTTGTGTACTGTACTCTATATCTCCACACACACTACCTCACTTTATTCACATGCCTCTTTACTGCACATATCTGTATATACAAATAGCCTATCCCATATACGTAAGTCTATTCCCTTTATTTCTATTTTGTATCCCCACTCTGTATTACCTATTACTCTATCCACTAAGTGCATAACGTTTTACGAATCAGTTAGTTTCTGTCACTGTGAAAGAAACGTGGGTTAGCAGGAGGCTGTGAACACAGCAATATTCATCTTTGAGGTAAGAACAGTATTTCTAAGTTCTTGACAATTGCATGTATGTATGACGAATGCTTTCATATAGTTAGCTTAGCTGTCCACCTGGTTTAGCTTAAGTTACTTCGACATAACTTGGACATGTTGTTCACTATTACATTAGCTAACATGTGAGTTCAAGTTAAAGTTCAAGTTCAAGAGATAGTGTTGCTAATGTTAGCTTTCAGTTTAAGGCACAAGTCTCAGTTTTTGCGCACTGAACTAACAATGAAACAGAGAAAGGGAGATATTCGAGTTTTCTTCATTAAGGAACCTCAGGCTCATAGTGGGGAAAGTGCAGATCAGGCTGAGAGCACTGAAAGCAACAATGAAGGTCAGAATGCAGCCATGGACCGTCACAAAACTTCCAGAACCCATTGATCTCCAGGTGAAAATACAGATATGGAAGACAATTATTTAAAATGTACTGTTATTTTTATACCACATATTATATAATTTGTTGTTATGAAGACTTTACAGTTGTTCAGTGAATGAAGTAACTAAATTACCTACTTTTAATTGCTAAATTAAACGGATGGCATTGTGCACTGTATCATTTATAATAGCCCTTCAACAATTGTCTACATTTGCTGCACCTAAAGGTCCCCAAGGCAGGATATTAATCAGCCCAAAATGTTATTTTCCCACCATGTAGCAATATGTGAATTGCTATTTTGCATTGCTTGCCTGCTGTAATACAGACAATTTCCACATTGACCATGAGGATTAGTTTCCACAGACTAGGTATAACTACATTCACAACTGGTCAGTGAAACAGTGATCAAGACCAGGACTACTTTTGTTGACTCCCTTCTATCCCATATTAGACACTGTGAATGTTGAGCTAGAGAGACATTTTTCCAAAACCAATTGTGATATCATGAAGGGGATTCAAGCACTCAATCCGGAGCTCAATACACAGCTCTCACTTTGCTTGTACAAGGCCTGGAGGGCAGGCACCAATGGCCCCGGTACTCTCTCAGTAAACCCCACAGGATTCCCCAAGGGACACGGTCGAAAGCCTTCTCCAGGTCCACAAAACACATGTAGACTGGATGGGAAAACTCCCACGAAATCCCCAGCAACCCTGCAAGGGTAAAAAGCTGGTCCACTGTTCCACGTCCAGGATGGAATTCGCATTGCTCCTCCTGAATCTAAGGTTCGACAATTGGCCGGAGCCTCCTTTCCAGCTCCCTGGAGTAAACTTTCCCGGGGATGAGTAGTCTGATACCCCTATAATTGGAGCACGCCCTCCGGTCCCCCTTTTTAATAATGGGAACCACCACCCCGGTCTGCCATTCCACAGGTACTGTACCCGACATCCACGCGACACTGAAGAGGCAGCCAAACCAAGACAGCCAAACAATGTCCAGAGCCTTCAGCATCTCAGGGCAAATCTCATCCACCCCCGGCACCTTGCACCCGAGGAGCTTTTTAACTGCCTCAGCGACCTCTGCCAGGCATATGGACGATACTTCCCCCAGGTCTTCAGAGTCTGCCTCTTCCCCTGAGGACGTATTGGTCGGGTTCAGGAGTTCCTCAAAGTGCTCTTTTCACCGCCGACAATATCCCCAGTCTGGGTCAACAGTTCTCCTCCCCGGCTGAACAGAGCCTGAGCCAAGCCCTGCTTTCCCTTTCTGAGTCGCCGAACAGTTTGCTAGAAATTCCTAAAAGTCCTTCTCCATAGCCTCCCTAAACTGCTCCCACACCCGGGTTTTTGCTTCAGTGACCGCCAAAGCCGCAGCCCTTCTAGCCTGCCGGTACCTCTCTGCTGCCTCGGGAAACCCCTGGGCCAGCCAAGCCCGAAAGGCCTCCTTCTTCAGCTTGACGGCTTCCTCATCGCTGGTGTCCACCAACGGGTTCTTGGGTTACTGCCACGACAGCCACCGACTGCCTTCCAACCATAGCTCCTAGCAGCCGCCTCTGCAATGGAGGTTTTGAACATGACCCACTCAGATTCCATGTCCCCAACCTCCCCCGGGATGCGCGAAAAATTCTTACGGAGGTGGGAGTTGAAGGCCTCGCAGACAGGGGCATCCACCAGGCGTTCCCAGTTCACCCTCACTACACGTGTGGGTTTATCAGGTCTGTCTGGCAGCCTCCCCCACCATCTGATCCAACTCACCACCAGGTGGTGATCAGCTGACAGCTCTGCTCCTCTCTTCACCCGAGTGTCCAAGACATACGGCCACAGATCTAATGACACGACTTCAAAGTCGATCATCAATCTTTGACCTAAGGTGGTCTGGTAGCACGTACACTTATGAGCCACCCTATGCTCGAACATGGTGTTCGTTAGGTCTGACTAGCACAGAAGTCCAATAACAAAGCACCACTCCGATTCAGATCAGGCAGGCTGTTCATCCCAATCACCTCCTTCCAGGTTTCTCCATTGTTGCCCACGTGAGCATTGAAGTCTCCCAGTAGAACTATAGAGTTCCTAGGTGGAGCCCCTTCCAGGATGCAACCCAGAGACTCTAGAAGGCCAAATACTCTGAACTTGCACTTGTTTGGTGCATAAGCACACACAACAGTCTGAGCTTTCCCCTTAGCAACTTGTAGTCGCATAGAGAAGACTCTCTCGTTCATTGGGGAGAACTCCAACACAGCGGCACTCAGCCGGGGGCTCATGAGTATCCCCACACCCAACCGGCGCCTCTCACCCTGAGCAACACCGGAAAAGGAGAGAGTCCAGCCCCTCTCCAGGAGTTTGGTTCCAGAGTCAATGCTGTGCGTAGAGGTGAGCCCAAATATATCTAGTTGGTACCACTCCACCTCCCGCACCAGCTCTGGCTCCTTCCTGCCAGAGAGGTGACATTCCACGTCCCTAGAACTAGTCTGCGATGCTGAGGATCAGCAGGCCCAGGCCCACGCCTTTGCCCGCCGCCCAACTGGCACTGCACCCGACCTCAACGCCTATCCCTGCAGGTGGTGGGCCCACAGGTTGGCGGCTCCATGATATTTATTCGGGCTATGCCCGGCCGAGCCCCATGGGTCAAGGCCCAGCCACCAGAAGACAAGCTCCCCTCCCAGGTCTGGCCCCGGTAAAATGGTGGTTCCCTGTAAGATCTCAAAAGCAGACGCAATGAGTAGAAGGAGGTACAGACAGTTTTCTCTTTGGCGATGTCATGGAGAGCTCTGTCGTCAATACAGGGCGGAGGGTCTTGTCCTTCTTGTTCACGAAAAATAATCTGGCTCCAATTGAAGACGAGGATGTGCGGATAATTCCTGTTGGCAGCAAGTTGTTGATATAACTCTCCATGGCCTTAGTCTCTGGAGCAGACAGCGGGAAGAGCTAACCCCTGGGAGCTGGAAGAAGGAGGTCGATAGCACAGTCATCAGTGAATAGTCAATGCCATGGCCTGAGACCTGAACACCTCCTTTAGGTCCAGATAGTCAGAAGGAACTCCAGAAAGATCAAGAAACTCAGGGAGACTGAAAGGTTGGACATGGGCAAGCAGATTTGGCAGGGAGGCAGCATGACAGTTGTTACTCCACTATAAAATGGTCCCCTCTCCCAGTCTATATGAGGGTTGTATCTCCTAAGCCATCAATAACCCAAAATGCCTGGCTCCAGAGGGGCATTAATCAGGTGAAACCTTCTCCTTCTTCCGGCTTCTCCGGTTAGGGGTCGCCAAAGCGGATCATCTGCCTCCAATACCTTCTGTTCTGCGCATCTTCCTCCCTTACACCAATCGTCTGCATGTCCTCCCTCACCACATCCATAAACCTTCTCTCTGGCCTTCCCCTTTTCCTCTTGCCTGGCAGCTCCATCCTCAGCATCCTTCTCCCAATGTGAGACTCATCTCCCCTACACACATGTCCAAACCATCTCAATCTCGCCTCTCTCACTTTTTCACCAAACTGTCCAACCTGAGCTGTCCCTCTAATGTATTCATTCTTAATCCTGTTCACCCTTGTCACTCCAAATGAAAATCTCAACATCCTCAACCCTGCCACCTCCAGTTCAGCCACCTGCCTTTTTGTCAGTACTCCGGACACTCCTCTCCACCCACTCCATCCTGCCTGTACTCTCTTCTTCACCTCTCTCCCGCACTCTCCGCTGCTTTGGATGGTCGACCCCAAGTACTTGAACTCATCTGCCTGCTCCAGCTCCACTCCTTGCATTCTCAGCTTTTCGCCACCCTCCCTCCCATACAGGCACATGTATTCTGCCTTAGTCCTGCTGACTTTCATTCCTCTTCTTTCTAATGCATGCCTCCACTTCCCCAGGCTCTCCTCAAGCTGCTCCCTACTCTTGCTACAGATTACAATGTCATCCGCGAACATCATAGTCCATGGAGACTCCTGCCTGATTTCATCTGTTATCCTGTCACCTATGTCTCTGATCCCTTCGCCAACATGCCCATTGAGATCTACTCCAATGACCACTCTCTCTCCCTTGGGGAGCATATGCTCTGACCACATTCATTATCACCCCACCAATTTCCAGCTACATGCTCATCACTCTGTCCGACACTCTCATCACCTCCAAAACACTCTTGACATATTCTTCCTTCAAGACTATCCCTACCACGTTTCTCCTGCCATCCACTCCATGGTAGAACAGTTTGTACCCGGCTCCAATACTCTTGGCCTTACTCTCCTTCCACCTGGTCTCTTGTACACATAGTACATCTACCTTCCTTCTCTGATCATGTCAGCTTGTTAAGCCCACAGCCTCCCAGGTCCACTAGAGGCCGCTCTGGCCCCATCTGCTGCTCCTTCCTTTGGCCAGTTCCCCACACCTGGAATCAATTACCTTTGTCACCCACACAGTATTTATTCCCCAGCTCCCCAGTCACTCATTGCCAGACTGTCAACTAGCTTACCCAAGTTGTACTGCTACTGGCCAGTTCCTAGTTCCAAGTTCCCAGTCCCAGTTCCAAGTTCTTTGTTCCTAGCTCCTAGTTTATGTCTTCTTGTTTCATCTTGCCCTAACCTGTTTGTCTCCTCTCCTCAACCAAGCCTGTCCATCCCTCTCCATCCAGCCCAGCTCCCCGTCTCTCCAACCGGATACTTGACCCCGGACTCCTCATCATCAGCCCATCATCATCCCTGCCTTGCCCTACTCCATCCCTACCCGACCGGATCCCTCCGGCCATCTCCACGGTGTTGTCTAATAAACATCCTTCGTCTAACCCCCTGTCTGCCTCCCATCTCTTGTGTGTTTGGGTCACTCCTAGCTCTGATCAGAACAGTACGGTCTGGCCATGAACATGGACTTAGCTGACACAGAGAGGTTCGGATCCTGACTTCTGTCGTATGTTGGCCTTCAATCGGTGGAAATTACGTGCCACCCCGTCTCCACCTCCCCCCCCTCCGGAGCCTACAGTCCCGGGGGTGAACCGGTCCCAGTCCCTGAGCTGCCGACCGCCTCCCCCGAGGCTGAGCCGGTTCCAGTCCCCGAGCCGCCAGCCGCTGCCCCCTCCGCCGAGGTGCCACCAGCCGCCTCTGCCGCCGAGGTCCTGCCAGCCGCCGCCGAGGTCCTGTTAGCCGCCGCTGCCACTGAGGTCCTGCCGGCCGCCACGATGTCCTGCCGGCCGCCAGCGAGGTCCTGCCAGCCGCCGCCGAGGTCCTGCCAGCCACTGCTGAGGTACTGCCAGCCGCCTTATCCGACTTCCTGCAGGGCTCTGTCGCCGCCTCATCTGAGCTCCTGCCTGACTCCAACCCCCGCCTCATCCGAGGTGCTGCCCGGCTCCGTCGCCGCCTCATCCGAGGTCCTGCCCAGCTCCGTCGTCGCCTTATCCCAGGTCCTGCCCGGCTCCGTCGCCGCCTAATCTGAGGTCCAGCCCGGCTCCGTCGCCGCGTCATCTGAAGTCCAGCCTGGCTCCGCCCTGAGGCCAGGTAGACCCCCGAGCGGTCCTGCCCCTGGACCGATCCCCTGGTCACATTCTGGAGCCGCCTCGCTCATCTGCCTTGAGGCCAGACCATACTGTTCTGACCGGAGCTAGGAGGGACCCAAACGCATGACACAGAGATGGGAGGCAGACAGGGGGTTAGACGAAGGATGTTTATTAGACAACACCGTGCAGATGGCTGGAGGGATCCGGTCGGGTAGGGATGGAGCAGGGCAAGGCAGGGTTGATGATGACCGGGCAGGAGGGCTCCGGGGTCCAGGATCCGGGTGGGGAGCCGGGCTGGATGGAGAGGGACAGACAGGCTTGGTCGAGGAGAGGAGACAAACAGGTTAGGGCAAGATGAAACAAGGAGACATAAACTAGGAGCTAGGAACTGGCCAGTAGCAGTACAACTTGGGTAAGCTAGTTGACAGTCTGGCAATGAGTGACTGGGTAGCTGGAGAATAAGTACTGTGTGGGTGAAGATGGTAATTGATCCCAGGTGTGGGGAACTGGCCAAAGGGAGGAGCAGCGGATGGGGCCAGAGCGGCCTCTAGTGGCACTGGGAGGCTGTGGGCTTAACACAGCCAGCTCTCTCTCTTTACCCTTCATAGGGCCAACATTCAAAGTTCCTACTCTCAACTCTACTCTCCTACCCTTCTTCCTCTCCTGCTGTCTCAGGACACGCCTTCCCCCTCTTCTTCTTCTTCGGCTGACAGTAGCACAATTTCTGCTGGCACCCTGTTGGCTAACGGCACCAGTGGCAGTCATTGTTAACCCGGGCCTTGCCTGATCCGGTATGGAAATCAGATTTGTGCACAGACCACCATCTACAGAAGTTAAACATAAAGGTTGATGGCTGTGATGGGCTTCTCCAGAGGAAGCCAGTGGAAACCTAGCTGGTTGGCAAGCTGAATGTCTATCAGGTTGGAGTCCCCACCAGAGTCGATGAGAACCAACACCTGGAGTCCTTTTCCGAGCAGCTCCACATGGATTAGAAGTCAAGAGAGCATAATGGTTCATAGTCCGGCTCACCAGCACCCTCTGGATTACTGGTGAGCCCTGGCTTTTAATCGACAGTTGGATACAAGACGGCCGCTCTATCCACAGAACATGCAACAGTTCTCATGTAAGCGGCGCTGGCGTTCTGCAGCAGAGAGCCGCGACCAGCCTAACTGCATGGGGGTGTCGGTAGGGGCGCTAGGAGCTGACTCCGGCGAAGAGGGGGGAGACTGCGCTTTGTGGCGAGGTGGCCCACGGAGCTGAAGGAAGTGAGCCCTCTCCTTCTGCTGTTCCCAGAAATGTCCTTTTATGCGAATGGCTAGAGCAACAAAATCGTCAAGGTCCACCTTGAGTTTCCGTGCCACGAACTCGTCCTTAATGCCAGCAGACAATCCATGATAGAAAGCATCCAACAACGAGGCAGTCCGGAATTAAATGGACTACTCCAAAACCGTGCACCCTCCCTGGGTGAGATTGAAAAGACCCCAAGCTGCCTCTCTACCGGGAGTGGTGTGGTCAAAAACCTTGCGGAGCTCCCATGGAGAACAACTCTGCTGTGGCGCACGAGGGGGGTTCATTCTCCCACTCAGCCATTCCCCATTCCTTAGCTCGGCCAGGGATGGACAAAATAATATGCTACTTGTGATTGTTTGATGGGAAAAGATGAGAGTTAAAGCTTGAACATGAGGGGAGTCTTAGGAGGAACAAGAGGTAAGTCCGGAATCCAGAAGGCGGGAACACAGTCAGGACCAAGCATGCCAAGACACTGGAATGCTGGGTGGAAGATACTAGACAATCAGAAACTGCAAGAGGGAACAGGATCGGTATCTATAACCACGCCAGTTGCACAACTGAAATGTTGTCACAATGCTATGATGTGATCTCTAGGGAAGACCTTATCTGAAATGGTAGGAGAAATAACCAGGATAAGTGACAGAATAAAACATGGCAACCTAAGTTGTGACACCCCCATTGTTTTTTTGTCGAACTTTTCGTTTTTTAAAGGTTATCAGGATTAACTATTTTGTAAATTAAATACTAAATCCCTTGAAATAGGAAACCATCATGAAAATGCATGTGTAACTATTAGGGATATGGTCAAGTGAACCCAAACGCAGGACACACAGTTTTGGGAGTTGGTACAGGGGTTTCATGTGTAGACAGACAGGGAATCAAGAACAGGCAACAGAAGGGGGATCACAAACAGGCAGGGACTCAGGAACCAGGAACTGGCAGGGAATCAGGACTCAGGAGCAGGCAGGGAATCAGTACCGAGAGTTACAGGTACGCACACACCCAGGGAAACATCCAGGGAAACATGCAGGAACGCAAGCAACGATTGGAACTGACAGAGTGAATGGGACCAGTTTAAATACAAAAAGAGTGATGAGGAAGGTGAAGACAGGTGGTGAGATTACTAACTGGGGACAGGTGTGCAGTAACAGGGCTGTGATGCCAGACAGACAGACAGAGGGAGCTAGAGAGGGGCATAGGGACCTATAGACAGACAGAGGGAGCTAGAGAGGGCTAGAGGGAGACAGGAGAGACAGAGAACACTAAGGCAGGGCAGGATCCTGACAGTAACAAGTTACAAAACAGTTTATTTAACAAACAAATGTGACAAAAGGGAACTATATACAGTACATAAAAATACATAACAGAGGAAATGTCCTAATGCAAACAACATATAAACAAACTATACAAACTATATAACTATAAAAACTATATACACAAATGAGAATGGGTCTAGTCCAGGGGGGGAGGAAACGGCTCACGCCGGTCACTCAACGCCTGTACAAGCTGGCTCATCATAGCAAGGAAGGCTTGATTCTCCTCCCTCATCAAGGCTTCCAGCTCCCTTGCTCAACAGGGCCATCTGTAAATGGCGCTCATGCTGTGCCGAGTTCAGCTCTTGCTGCTCCATACCTGCTGCCTGCATCTCCCTCACAGCCAGCCAGAAGCTCCTATTCCTGAGGGGGTGGGCTCCTGCCTGGACAATAATGAAGAAAAAACTAAGGCGGTTAACCAAAGCACGTTTACCAATTCTTTTTTGGCTTATTTTGGAGCTTGACACTTAGCTTGACGCTCTTAATTGTAGTGCAGAAAATAGAAAAGTAAAATGGTACACTTGTTGGTGATTTTCCATGCCTACCCCTAATTACATGATGCGGTGCCATGTTGGTGCCACAGTTGCCGGTGTCGGTGCTGCTGCGGGTGCCGGTGTCAGTGCTGGTGCCGGAGTTGGAATTGGAGCTACTGCTGGCGCCGTTGCTGGGGCCAGTAACGTCGCTCCTACTGGTACCAACGGGGTGTCATAGGGGGCATTTAACTCTCCTCGCTTGTCGCTATGGAATCTTGAACAGAAAGATTATACAAATTACTTGTTAATAACACAACCTACTGCAACACAATACGAAATAGCAGCAACAACTCTTGAAAATTTAACGTAAACAATAGCACATAGCACAACAATTGCACTAGCTAAAGTTATCTGCTTTTGTGTTGGTGTAGCACTGCAGATATTTACAGATAGCTAGGACCAGAGTCTAGGCACACAGAGATTGTGCATTTAAATCCCTCAAAACCATCCAAAATGAATCCCGAACCTGAGATAAATACTGTAAGTATTTACTCCCTATTTTACCTTAATTTGGTTTGAAATAAACCTATTTGAGATCAAGAGATAATTTAAACTTAGGTTCCTTGAAATTGTTAGGTTGTTTTCTCATTTCTCTTTGGGCTGACTCAGTTATATGTTCTAGGTTTATCTTGGTTTTATTTAAGAGGTTTGTTTTGACCTTCATGTTAATTTTCTTAACCAGTCCATAAGCCTAGAATTTACAATAACACAACCCTTTGTTGCATTACCAATTCAGCACAAATTAACTGGAAAATAAAAAACAATCAAATTCAAAACAGAGTCTTCCGGTCACCGAGAACATAGAACAGACGGTCAAACTCCACACTCCCACTTATTTTATAATACTTTACTCTATTGAGCCCAACTTTTATCATTCCACCCACATCAATTGAACAGTAGTGCCACAAAGACCGACCTCCACTGGAAAATGGCTTCGAAATCCAACAGAAACTTAAGAATAGACGACGCCCTGAAAGACTGTATACCTTCTAGGGGTCCCGACATGGACGCCATCGCTAATATGCTAAAGGAACCTGCCCTGTCATCCAAATATAGAGCTGCATTTTCGACACTCGAGACGAAGCTGGGCGCAATCCACTCTAAAGTAGAAGACCAAGAGCAGCGAATCCTATCCCTCGAATCAGACGCCAACACAGTCAGCGAACACATTTAGGACTTGGAGGCAACCTGCTCAGGCTCTAGACCTGGAAGGTCGAAGCTGAAGGAATAATATGCACATCATATTCATATCTGAGTCAATTGAAGGTCCCCGGCCATCAAATTCTTTTCTGAATTAGTTTCCTTGTCGAGGTTCTAGGTAAACAGCTGCTCTCCTCGCCTCCGGAGTTAGACCGTACTCATCAAGCCCTCTCATCCAAGCAGAAACCTGGGCAGAAACCCAGATCTGTATTTCTCTGCTTTCATAAGTTCCAGATCTGGGATCGGGTGATACGCAAACCCCACAAGATGAGAGGGAAACTACAAAACCGAGGCACTCCAATACACCTATTTGAGGACTACAGCCCCGACGTCCTAGAGTAGAGTTAAGTGTTAAGTGTTTGTTTGTGTTTGTTCACTGTTAAGTCTTTTCCCTAGCCTTATTTTACAACTATTCATATCAATATCAATGGCTTCCCTCTCTTACAGCCATTATTTAATTCACCACTGTTTATATTATTGAGCAGCTAGTTGCTATAACTCAATAATGTGGTGAAGGTTGTACTTGATAATGCCAGTGTTAATAACTGTTCAACTGATGTTATTGGTTCTTGTGAATTTTGGGCAGCCTCACAATTCTGTGTGTTGCGAGTCCAAGAACAGCCAGTCCTACTGGTGGTAAAAGGTCGTGGGTGCCACATTTAGGGTAGCTACCCAGCTGAGGGGTGGAGGGTCTTAGTGGCTTTATATTTCTTTTTGTTTTTGCATCAGCTGATATAAGTATAATGTACTTTATCCTTTTTGACAGCGAGTGTTTTCTTTGTTTAACAAGGCTGGATGACAACACAAAATACATCTGCATCTGAAGTGCCGGGGAGAGGTTATTAGTTTGTGAGCTTGAACATGAGAGGACTGGGTCATGTAATGAAGAGGGCCAAAGTATTTGCTCACCTGAAATCTTCATTGGCAGATATAATGTTTTTACAAGAAACGCACATTTAGAATGACGCTAAAAGGAGACTCAAGGTTAGCTGGGTTGACCAATCATATCGATCAACTTCTAGCACTAAAGCGCGGGGATGGCAATTTTCATTAGGAAAAATGTTCCTTTTATGCACTCTTCCACAATCAGCGATCCCAATGGTAGGTTCCTAATAGTAACTGGCGTTTTAAATTCCATTCCAAATTGGGGGAGACTTTAACTGCATCCTAGACCCTCTTTTAGATAAGCAGTCTTCGAAATTTCTCAGACAATACCACTCTATTAGGCCCACGGCTTCCCAGCGCCACTAGAGGCCGCTCTTGCCCCATCTGCAGCTCCCTCCTTGAGCCAATTTCACACACCTGGGATCAATTACCTTCATCACTCACACAGTATTTATTCGACAGCTCCCCAGTCACTCATTGCCAGACCGCCAACTGGCTTATCCGAGTTGTACTGGTACTGGCCTAGTTCCTAGTTCCTAGTTCCTAGTTCCTAGCTTCTAATTCCTCACTCCTAGCGCTTGTTCAAGTCCCTAGCTTATGTCTCCTTGTTTCGTCTTCCCCTTACCTGCTTGTCACCTTTCGTCCGCCCAGTCTGTCCGTCCCTCTCCAGGCAGCCCGGTTAACCTGCTTGTCTCCGCTCGTCGACCAAGGCTGTCCGTCCCTCTCCATCCAGCCCAGTTCCCCGTCTCTCTACCCGGATCCTGGACCCCTCCTCCCAGTCATCATCCCTGCCAGGCCCTGCTCCATCCCTACCTGACCGATCCCCTCGGCCATCTCCACCGTGTGGGCTAATAAACATCCTTAGTTTGCCTCCCGTCTCTCTGTGTCATGTGTTTGGGTCCCTCCTATCTCAGTCGTGACACACTCCAGCATCCGTCTGAAGACGTTGATAGACAGCCTAAATTTAGTAGATATATGGAGACTTACTTATCCTACTGACAGAGATTTCTCCTTCTTCTCTCCAGTCCACAAGTCTTATTCACGCATTGATTACTTCTTGTTAGATTCTAAACTATTATCATCTGTCAAAACTATAGCCTATCATGGCATTATCATATCCGATCACTCAATACTGTCCATGGAACTGAGGATTGGGGAACCCAGAACAGGAGGCTGCCAGTGGCGCTTTGATCCTACACTTTTATACGATGAGAAGTTCACTACTGTACGTTCTTGCGAGAACAGATTTCCCTCTTTATTATTGTTCATGACACTGGAAATGTTAATGATTCCATATTATGGGAATCTCTAAAGGCGGTGATCAGAGGTCACATCATAGCTTTTGCTCTAATAAAAGGAAAAGAGAGAGTAGGAGACTCAAAGATATAGAACAAGACCTTTCAACTCAAGAACAGTTATTTAACAATCCCGATGATACTACTCTTGGGTCAATCACTAACTTAAAACATGAATACAACACTATCCTGTCCCAAACAGTAGGCTCACCGCTTGCAAAGACAAAAATATATAATATATTTTGAGTTGGGTGATAAACCATATAGCTTACTCGCAAGGCAGCTGTGACACACACAAGCCACTCGTGCCATCCATAAAATAAGGGACAGAAAAGGTAAATCTATAACAGATCTGGTTGAGATAAATAAATGTTTCACACAATTCTATTCGGAGCGATACCAATCCAAATGTAAATCTGATCCCCAGATAATGAACCAATTGCTAGACAACAGCCAACTTCCCACACTCGACGAAGAAGCAGCAAAGGTAATGGATCTTGATATAACGTTGGATGAGATTAAAACTGCTATTTCTCAATTTCCAAATAACAAAGCCCCCAGCCCCGACGGGTTTGTTATTGAATTCTATAAAACGTTCTTAACAATTCTTGCCCCATTGCTTCTACGCCTGTTTAACCATTCAAAAGAAACCTCTGTGCTACCCCATACACTTTACAAAGCAAACATTGCTCTTAAAGAAAGACAGAGACCCTTTGGAAATGTCATAATTCCATCCAATATCGCTTCTCCAAATGGAAATAAAAATATTAAGCAAAGTGTTGGCAAAAAGACTAAGCAAATACATAGCTTATTTAACAAATTCTGACCAAAATGTTTTTGTCCCGGACCGACACATGTATTTCAACTTACGCCGCCTCTTCAACATCATGTATCATACTCATACAGAAGAGTCTGTGGTAATTTCCTTGTATGCCAAAAAAGGTTTTCGACTACATCAAATGGAAATACATGTTGACCACCTTAAAACACTTTGGTTTTGTTAAAGGGTTTACTGACTGATTGATATAATATTTGCCCACTCTCAAGCATCAATTATTACAAACTGTAAAGTTTCGTAGCTCTTTCATTCTCAGAGAGGCGTGAGCCAAGGGTGCTCCTGCTCTCCATACCGCTTAAATTTAGCTATTGAGGTTCTAGCCAGTCAAGTTAGAGCAAGCCAGGAGATTGCCCCAATTCGCTTTCACAACACAGTTAACAATCCGTCTCTATTCGCAGAAGATATAACAATATTTTTGTCACACCCTAAAACATCCATCCCACCATTATTACGCTTAATTGATGCTTTTGGAAGCTTTTAAGGATACAAGATACATAGGTAGAAGAACGAACTGATGCCCATATTAGATAAAGTAGTACCTAGGCTTGCTACAAACCACTGTCTTTAAAATTATAAGAGACCAATTCAAAACGCTAGGCATAATTTCCACAAGAGAGCATGGGAAACTATTGAAAAGCAACTGGGAATCCAAGATGCATCAGTTAAAACAGAATTTTGAATTTTGGAATACATTGCCCATCTCAATGGTTGGTTGCATTAACACCATAAAGATGGTTGCCCTCCATATATATTTTTTTACATTTTTCAATCCATCCCTGTTTTTATTCCTCTTTACTATTTTGAGAAGTTGAACTCCATATTATCATCTTTATCTGGAACAACAAAACAGCCAGAATATCTAAAAAACATCTATGTAAATATAAAACAGAAGGTGGCTTCGGTTTGCCGCAACCTTTTGGCGCGGCAGCCTGCCGGCAGACCACACTCACGAGAGCAGACCCTCATGGCTTAAAATTGAATTGGCCACATGCAGTCATACTTCCCTCCCTGCACTACTTAATAACCTAATTAGGACAAAGATTCCAACCTATATAAACAACCCAATTATTCTTCACTCTTTTTTTTTTTTTCATGCCCACCCATGCCCCACACAAGGGGAAGGCCCGCCCCACAGCAGCCAACCAGACGCCCCACCCTGCGTGAGTGCCAAGTGCCCATACACGTAGCAGCGTGTGCCCAGCACAGGGCACCTCGATGGGGTACCTTGCTTCTTTCCAACAACTGCAACTGACCTATGATCTGCCGGCAGCACATTTATATTGATACCTTCAGATTAGGATTTTTTTTAGGACTCATATACAACATTTTGAACATATGCCCAAACATAACACACTAGACAGCATCCTTCGGCATGCACCTGGCATTAAGGGATCACTCTCTTCTCTGTCTGATACTCTACAGGTGAGTGAAGTAATCTCCGACCTTAAACTGAAAACCACCTGTGCCAGGCACTCCTTGGTACAATTCAAGGTAGTACATAGACTCCATTATTATTATTATTATTATTTATTTATTTATTTTTCTTAACCTGTGCTGTCAGCATGCTGGGCATACAACAAAGAGTATTTGTTTGCCATTGCATCCAGGACAGAGTTAGTCTGCAAGTGGAGTTCAAGTTCTCAACCTGCAATGCAACTGTATTAATTATTAAATCATCAAAAACTGCTGCAATAACTCTGTCCTGTGGATGACCTGTAGAATGACAAGAGCACAGTTTTTGGTTATGGAGAGCCACCACCAATCCCCCTCTTTGGAGAACGATTTATCATGTTTGGGTCTATAAACAACTGATCACTACTCCAAGAGTGGGAGAATCACCACGGTGAGACAGATAAACATAGAAACAAACAACATTTACACAAAATCATAAACATTGGATGACATGTATTGAAAAACAGTGAATTAGGTCCAGGAAAACTGGAACTACAACTGGTCACATAGCCTCTTCCTGTCATAATTATGGCAGTAAATGAGGGAGGAAAGGAGAGGAATGCAACCAGGAGGGTGGTGGGCTGCACTCGAAGCAGGTGTGGTGGCGTGTGCGTGTGTGAATGCGTGCGTATGTGAGTGTGTATGTGTACGTAAGATATCCACCGGTGAGTGTACATGACTTATCCCCATTGGTACTGGTGTAGAAGGTCGGTATTATTTCGCGGTGCCTCCAAGCAGTGGAAAGGGCCCCGAAGCCCACGGAACTCCGCAGCTCTGTAGACACCCTACAGCTGCAAGAAAGCCCCGTGTACCCCACCCTGCGACCACAGAAGACCCCCGGGCCCCCAGAGAAACCAGAGGGCCGTGGAGCAACCCCACGCCCACCCCCGAGGAGCATCACCCAGTCCCAGCGAGCACGAGGAGACCCTGCACCCCAGGGGTGCACACATACAACCAACCCCACAGGCCCGGATCCCGTCCCCACGGTGACGGACCAACACCCCGCCCAAGCCTCCCACCCAATGTGCGAGTCGGCAGGACCCCCATACCCACCCACGCCCCGCACTAGGGGGAGGCCCGCCACACCGCAGCTGACTAGACGCCCCACCCGGCGTGAGTGCCAAGTGCCCATACATGTAGCAGTGTGTGCCCAGTGTTGGGCACCTCAATGTTACCCCCTCAATGTTACAATTTACAGGCCCTCCACCACCCCCAGCACCCGGGGCGCCCACCGCAGAGAAGCCGCGTCGCAGAAGCAAAAGGCCAACAGCCGCCCCCCACACCCCAACCCACACTCACAACGGCAAGGGGCTCCAGCCCAACCATTCCCCAGCGCGCCCACCTCCCGTACCTGGTGGCAGCCAACCTATAGTGATCAGCCAAGGGTGCAGAGTGGTCCGCCATGCGCCTCCACCATGCCGGGCAGCTCCGCACCACCATCAGGCCCTTAGTCAGCCCCCAGCCCCTGAGCATGAGGACCACAGAACAGAGGGTGGAAGACGGCCCTCCCACCCACAGCCCGACCCCCCAGCGTCAAGCGCCCCACGCACTTAGAGCGCCAGAGGACAGGTACCCCGGCAGCCCGGTGTGACGACAAGAGACCGACCCCCACCGAAGGAGGCCACATGGTAAGCCCCGCACCTAGCACAGCCGACAGGACCAGACGGAAGGCCTAACCAGTCCCGGCACGGTGGGCTACCCTCCCCCATAGGACGCAGAAGGACACACTACCCCAGCGGCCCCCTGACCCGCCGACCACGGGGCCGAGACCCAAACCAGCGACCCACACATCCCGTCCCCAACCCGAGCCCAAGAACCCACAACCAAGCCCCGAACCAACACACGGACACCAGCTGCAGGTACTCCCCAGGAGCACGTCCCCTGGAGACAGGCCAGCTCAACTCAGGTAAAGGTGCAGGCCCCACCAGCCAGACCACCTAACTCCCCTGTGGGGCCCAGGGATCCCCCAAGAACACAGGCCTACGCACCACGGATGTCCCCAGAGTCGCCCGGGCATCCACCCAACCGCAGAGCCCTGGCAGACCAGGACCCCCACATGCCCCAAAGCACCATGACATTGCACCGACTTGCGAAGACTCAAGTAATAAATGATGGAGTTATGTCAGTGATAAAAGTAGCCCATATTTCATTAAATGAATCAACATTGCTTTTGGATATTGCCAATAGTTTTTCTATTGAGATGTAATCTTTTCTTTTGTAATCTTATCTCTATTTTGCCAATTGAGTTATATTGTTTTCTTGGCGATTGTTAAGGCGATCAAAATGGGTTGGTGGTGTTTCAGTGGTGGGTCGACTGAGGAGAGGTCACCGAGAAGACATATAGATGGGGAGACTGGAATGCTGTGACCCAGAAGGGTTGATAGCTTCTTGGTGATGTTGGTCCAGAATGCTAGGATTGGTGGGCAGAGCCAGAAGGCATGGAAGTAGTCATCTCTAGTATCAAGGGAACAGTGAGAGCAAATGTCTTCATCCACAAAACCCATTTTGTGTTCTGTGATATGGGCTCTGTGCAAGATCTTATATTAGATGAGTTGCATTCTGGAGTTGCGGGTCATAGAAAGGGTGTTGTTGCAAATAAGCTTCCACAGGTTGATATCCGTGGGGACAGCAAGGTCTCTTTCCCATTTCATTGTAGGCAAAGATAAGGTGTAAGACGTTGTTCGTCTATTTGAGTTTAACTTTTAAAGACTGCTGTAATTGAAGGAATTGCAGGAAGCCGTGGCCACCAATATTATAATACCTTTGGGTTAAGGGTGGGAAGGATATAAGCAAATTATTTTCAAAAATGTGTTCCAGATGAGTAATTCCTTGTCTTTTTCAAGACATAAAGATTATTGGTCTGTTTTTAACAGACCAATGAATTTGTGTGAATTTGTTTGGAGATTGGAGAGTGTGACCACTGAGTTTGAGGAATTTCCACCAGGCTGACAGAGTTGTTGTGATAAATGGGTTTTTAAAGCAATATGTTCAATGGATTTGAGCAATGGTGTGAAGTTAAGGGTAAACAAATTTGACAGATTGGTGGAGATATCCATACCAAGGTATCTAATATTGGCCGTTGTGATCGTTAAGTGAAGTTTCTGGGTTGCAGCATTACAGTCCCCAACACTGAGTGGTAAGACTGTGGTTTTAGTTCAATTTATTGGATAGTCTGAGATAGCTGAGAATTTAGATATAGTGTAAGATTAAACACCGGGATGGATGATATTGGGTTCCGTATGTACAACAAGATATCCTCTGCATACAAACTGATTTTGTGAACAGAGTTTCCTGTTTGTATGCCTACAATATTACTGTTTTGACGGATGGCTGCCACAAGGGGTTCAATAAAGATGGTGAATAGTAAAGGAGAGAGCAGACATCCTTGTCTGTGCGGTGTTGTAGAGTGAAACGCTGTGAAGCGTAACCATTGGTGATAACAGAAGTAGGTGGAGAGTTGTAGAGGATTCTGATCCATTAAATGAGTGACTCTTCAAAGCCAAATTTGTTGAGGATTGAAAAGAGATATGTCCAGTTAACTCTGTCAAATGCATTTTTGGCATCCAAAGAGGCAATAATAGTATTAAAGTTGTTTCTTTGAGATATGCTGATCAGACTGAATAAACTACGCATATTGCTGGATGAGTGTCTGCCTTTGACAAAGCCTGTTTGGTCTGGGTGAATTATAAATGGAATAACATTTTCAAATCTGTTGGTTAGTGTTAGACCTTATAATCTTAAGGTCGCAATTATTAAGGCTTATTGGTCTGTAACTGGAGGTGAGGGTTGTGTCCTTATTGGGTTTGAGCATAACCCACATGAGAGCAGTATTCATGTGCGGAGGCATGGTGGAGGTTGACTTGACCTCTGTAAACATTCTGATGAATAATGGGGAGATAAGTGGCCAAAAGTGCTTATAAAATTCCACTGGGTAGCCATCTGATCCAGGTGATCCAGAAGAGCACTTTCCTGAGTTCCTCAAGAGTAAGTGAATGATCTCAGGTGGTAGCCTGCTCCCTCGAAGGTTTAGGAAGGTCAATATCATCAAGGAATGACTGAATGTTTGATATATTAGATTCATTATCCGAGTGATAAAGGTTATTAAAAAAATCTCTACATATGTGATTGATGTCTTGTTATTCTACCCTGTGGATTTTTGATGGCTGAAATAAGTGATTTTTCTCTCTCACATTTCAATTAATTGGCAAAGAAATTACCTGATTTGTCCTTGAATTCAAAATAATTTACTCTTGTTCGTTGCATAAGGAATTGTGTCCTTTGATGGATTATAGTATCAAGTTGAAATGTTATTGTCTGGATCTCATTTCAGATTTGTTCAGAGGATGGGTGGGCTTGTTGGAGTGCAACTCCTTTAGTCGCTGTTTGAGTTTATTTTGGCGTTCTTGTCCTTTCTTTTTTTTGTGAGTGGAGAATGAAATAATACTACCTCTTAGAACTGCCTTAGCTGTTTCCCAAAGAAAGGATGGTGATATTCTGGGAAGTCATTCAGTTCAATGAAGGAAGTCCATTCCCTGGAAAATAAATGGTTAAATTCTTTATCTGTCAAAAGTGAGGTGTTAAACCCCCACCTGCTGGGAGGGTTCCGGTTTGTTTAATTTATCAGGTTGAAACTAATCGGCCCGTGATCGAAAATTACAATAGGGTGGATTTCAGGATTAGTGATTTTGGACAGTGCGGAGGTACCTCTCAAGAAAAGGTCGAGACTAAAGAAACTTTGGTGAGGTGTTGAATAATATGTGTATTCTATAGAATGTGGGTTATTTGATCACCCACAATCCCCAAGAGCAAGATCACTCATATATTGTTTTATAGTGTCCGACGAACACCAGGATTTGTGAATATTTCTGGCTTGAGAACGGGCTAAATTTGGATCCACTGCTGTGTTGAAGTCTCCTCCCAATATGATAATTGATTCAGAGAATTCTAAGAGTTTTGAAAATATATTGTGAAGGAAATTTGGGTCATCCCCATTGGGGCTATAAATATTAGCTATGGTTAATTTGATGTTACCTAAAATCCCATTAATCATTATGTAACACCCTTCTGGGTCTGATATTGTGGTTTTATTTTGATATGGGATACCTCTTTTTTTGAGTTGTATGATGCGGAAAACATCTGATTAACCCATTTAGCTTTGAGTTTGAGGTGCTCAGATGCAGTGAGGTGGGGTTCTTGCAGTAGACAGAAGCTGGGGTTCATCTTGGTGAGGTGAGTTAGGATTTTGAGCCCAAGCCTCTCACATTCCAACTAACAAACTTAATGGGTGTCATTGAAGTTATTTAGGAGGTGATGGCACAGTGCATCCAAGGCAATAGCTATACTACCGTTCCTATGCTTTCTCATAGATAAGTCTGGGAATTCCTCCTTTACATTCCTTTTCACTGCCATAGAATTGTAGTAAGTTTGTTGGGGTTTTTAAACCTGATGCTTGTTAGTCCAACCAACGAGCATCAGGAGTGGCTACTTAAGGCTGTTTGTTAAAGAAAAGGAAAAATGGAAGGTAAAATACTGCATCACTTGTATGCTGTCTGTCTTGCATTGTTCTTCCAATAAAATAAAAAAAAAAAAAATTAAAAATAAAAACAGAAAACTCAAAAGTGACCAAAAGATCAATTGACTAAATTTTCACAACTTGTGGGTAATCAGTCCTTTTGTTATGTGCTTTACGAATCCAAATGAGTCCCACTGCGTGTTGCAGCAAGGATAGGACTGAAGTATTAGTCCTAACACCATTCAGGTGTATGAATCAGTGTCCTCATCCTTGGACTGTTGGTCTGTTTGTTTGTGCAGAAGCAGTCGCCTGTCCAACGTGATTTCTCCTCTGGGTGGCTCACCATCTTCATTCCCTAGCTTAGGTGTGCAAACACCAAGTGATGCTCATGACTAAAACCTGTCCTGTTGTACAAATGTGCAATGTACCTATAAATATAGATGTCTTCTATATGCTGTAACAAAATGAAGCACTTGAGGAAGACTAGCAACTAACATAGATTAATTGTTAATTGAACCTGAACCACACTCTAAAATGGCGGCACTGCTCACCTCACTTTACTAAAAAGGCCAACTTGACCAGACCTGTTGCATGTAGCTTCTCAAGTTGCTTTACACAAAGAAAATCAGAAAATACACAACATAAACTTATTCACAATGTCTTAGCTTAGTTACTGGCAATTTTGGCTGAACATTCAGCTTGAAAAACAAGGAAATAGCGGGCCAACTGACACGTTGAAATATAGTTTTAACTCACCAGAGTTAAAGAGACATAAAGTGAACACAAAATCCTTAATTTCTTAATTTCCTTCTCTCCTCACTCTGTTGCTCATCTCTCACGATCAAATCCATGTTTCTCTCTGTACTCCAAAAAAAAACCTTACCGTACTTCATGGACTCCAACAAAGACATTGCAGATTCGAGGCCACCCTCCTTCCCATTGCTCGCCGGTCTGTGGCCGTATATGGCATCCTCTGGGTGTTTGGAATACACGGGTGCCCGCAATCAGCTGATCCAGGAGGCTAAGAAGAGCAAAGGAAATCTAACAGTAGTCTGGATGATTTTGGCCAACATGTATGGATCAATCTGTCACAACCTCATCAACACAGCTATGGAACACTACCATAACCCCCACCACAACAGGGGAATGATCACCAGCTACTTTGGAGGATTCAAGTTACGGCTCAAGAAACACAACGCCAAATAACAAAACACAACATATAATCAGAAAACACAACAACATTAACTCCTACTGGAAAAGACAGGTGCCTATCGACATGGAGGATCCTCACTGATTGAATTATTTAGGGGATTTCGTGAGGTCTGGTCGCCCCTGAACCTCACGTAAGTACCGGCCACTGCGCATGTCACTCAAGGCATTCCCATCAATACATATTGTAATGTTGTCGTGGGTTAGTCCCTCCCAACAAATGCCAATGTCCGGTACTGATTTCTCAACAGACACAGTTTATACGTACCACAATCTACAATGCATCCGCCTCATCTTTTATGGCAAGACAGTTTACAATACAAACGTTATACTTTAAAACAATGACATAGGTCTTCAGGTTTTAACACCCACTCCGCTCCAACTCCCCCTTGAAACATCAAAAGAATAACTTATTCAATAATCCGACCAATACATCCGAACACACAATATATACACACATATTATACACATAAAAACTCAGCTTTTGCCCTTAGAGCTTGCAACCCAGGCGAGCCTCACCGAGTCCCCGCACCTTCACCATATAAACACATGTACAACACAATCAGCCTTTTGCACAGTTCACCCCACAGCCAGATAGCAGCCCAAATAACAGAGTTCACATAAACCATTTAATGCAGTACCAGCTCCTCAAGGAAAACTATCACCCCACGCCACAAGGCAGTCGGCATCCAGCCAGCATTAAATCCCAGCTAAGCTCGGCACTTCCTTATGACGCCATCAGCAGCGTGCCCAGCTACCGTAATATCGTTGCTCCGCATGCAATCAGAACATACAACACACCAAGACATAGATCATCGCCCCGATGATAGGGACGCAGAGCTAAGTACCTGCCAGGTCGAGTTATCCTACATCATCGGACTCTTGTTTAAATTACCATTAAAGGTGCACAGAATATCTATTGTATAATCCGACTCGGAATCTTACAATCTTGTGCTGACCCTTGAAGGTGCGATTCTACCTGTAGACCAACTGACCCACATGCAGAGCACAAATCAACACCAGGTGGTGATCAGTTGACAGCTCTGCTCCTCTCTTCACCCAAGTGTCCAAGATATATGGCCGCAGATCTGATAACACAACCACAAAGTCGATTATTGATCTTTGACCTAAGGTGGTCTGGTACCACGTACACTTATGAGCCACCCTATGCTCGAACATGGTGTTCGTTATGGCAAATCCATGACTAGCACAGAAGCCTAATAACAAAGCACCACTCAGATTCAGATCAGACAGGCTGTTCCTCCCAATCACCCCCTTCCAGGTTTCTCCATCATTGCCCACGTGAGCGTTGAAGTCTCCCAGTAGAACTATAGAGTCCCTAGACTGAGCCCCTTCCAAGATGCTACCCAGAGACTCGAAGAAGGCCGAACACTCTGAACTGGTGTTTGGTGCATAAGCACACACAACAGTCAGAGTTTTTCCCTTAGCAACTTGTAGTCGCATAGAGGCAACCCTCTCATTCACTGGGGAGAACTCCAACGCAGCAGCACTCAGCCGGGGGGCTCGTGAGTATCCCCACATCTGCCCGGCACCTCTCACCCTGGGCAACTCCGGAAAAGGAGAGAGTCCAGCTCCTCTCCAGAGCCAGTGCTGTGCGTAGAGGTGAGCCCAACTATATCTAGTTGGTATCGCTTCACCTCCCGCACCAGCTCTGGCTCCTTCCCTGCCAGAGAGGTGACATTCCACGTCCCTAGAACTAGTCTGCGATGCTGAGGATCAGCAGGCCCAGGCCACCACCTTTGTACGCCACCTGGCTGACATTGTAGTTGACCCCAACTCCTATCCCTGCAGGTGGTGGGCCCACAGGGTGGCAGCTCCATGGTGTTTCTTCGGACGGTCCGGCACCATGGGTCAAGGCCCGGCCACAAGACGCTCACCGGAGAGCTCCTCTCCCAGGTCCTTTGAATCACTCTTTGTCTGGTCCCTTCCCTGGGACCACTCTGCCTTGGGAGACCCTACCAGGGGCTTTTGCCCCTGACAACACAGCTCCCACACACAAACCCCTCCACCGCGGTAAGGTGGCAATTCTTCAGGGGGGTTAATATAATGTTACATAAAATTCTGTTAATCATTATGTAACGGCCTTCTGTGTCTGATATTCTGGATTTTGTGATAAACTTTTATTTATCAATATAGAAAAAGCTTTTTCTTTTGAGGTTGTATGATGCAGAATACATCTGATTAACCCATTTAGTGTTAAATTTGAGGTGCTCGGATGCAGTGAGGTGAGTTTCTTGCGGTTCAACCGGCTTAGGTGACTTAGCATTTTGCTACGTTTGGCTGGTGAACCCAAGCCTCTCACCTTCCAACTAACAAACTTAATGGGTGCAGGAAATCAAGGCTGGCTTTGATCTTGGAAATGTCTTGGAGAAGTGGACTAAGCATGTCCAGCTTCTTGTTAATATCATTACATTACATTACATTTCATTTAGCAGACGCTTTTATCCAAAGCGACATACAATTGTTCAATCACCGACGGACGCAGCCATCAGGAGCAATTAGGGGTTAAGTGTCTTGCTCAAGGACACTACAGCATGCTAGCAGGAGGAGCCTGGGATCGAACCAGCAACCTTTAGATTACTAGACCACCAGCTCTACCGCCTGAGCTACCATCCCCTACCATATCATCCAACAAACTAACCTCTACAGCGCTGGATATAAGATCATCGGTATCTGTTGCTGAGTCTGCCTTCTATCACTTGGCGGGGTTGTTCGGGTGTTGTTCGTCTTCCATTACGTACCCGTTATAATAATAATCAATATAGTCCTCAAGGTCTTCCACTTTGGTTTTGCGCAGTGCTTCTTTTCTTTATATATATACGTATATGTGGCAGTTGTGCCTGCCACACGCTATCCAGGGCCCTCCGGCACAGAGACACAAAAGATGATGGGTTGTAGAAACCAGTTTACAGTAGAGAGAAGGCTAGATGGAATTAGCCAGGAGCAGATCGAACATGACAGGGCTCCTATCCTGAGTGAGTGTGGGGATGGCATTTTCACCTGCTGCTCATTAGACCAACCAACAAGTAACAGGTACGCAGCGACAGGTCAGGTGTGGCTGCTCAACCAGACTATCCCCACACCACTATAAATATATATATATATATATATATATACACAGTATATATTATGTAATTTGCTTTATTTGTCCCAGTTTGAGCAGATTGTCTTTGTTTTAGTCTGTGCCGCAGGGCGCTGCCATGTTCGATCTGTACTCACTTCCGTCCTCTCGTGAGATCACAGCATGCTCCCCTGATCACAGCATAATCCCCTAGATCACAGCATGCTCCCCCAAGCAGCCATTTTCACCTAATGTCTGCAACCATAAAGAATACAGCGAGCCCAGCTTATCAACCAAGAATTAAGTAGGCGCTGACAACTTTGCCGTCCAACTCTGAGAGAGGAAAAAGAATCACCCAATCTGTGGCAGCTTTCATAGCTAAGGATCTTTGACCTTATTCGGTTGTTGAGAACCCCGGGTTTCGCCACCTGCTGAAGACCCTGGAGCCATGGTATAAGCTCCCATCACAAAGTCACTTTACAGAAACAACTATACCTGCAATCTACAGCTAAACAAAAGCCGAGGTAATGGAGTCAATGAGTAAATCTAGTCAAGTTGCCATTACATGTGATTCCTGGACTTCTGTCACAACTGACTCGTATGAAACAATAACTTCACATTATATTAGCGAGGACTGGCAGCTTTTTTCACATGTGCTCGAAACGAGAGCCGCTTATCACAGTCAGTTTATCACAGGGTTCTCATCTGGCGGAGCTACTGTTTAATGTTGTGGAAGAATGGCAGCTAACAGATAAAGACGTAGTGCTGGTGACAGACAACGCATCTAACATGGTGGTTGCAGCGCAAGTCGGAAAATTCTCTCATAAATTCTTTGCTCATACGTTGAATCTTGCATCACAAGGGGCACTTAAACTACCCATGGTCTGCAGGCTTATGGGCAGAATCCAATGGATATCAACATTCTTTAACCGCAGCACTACAACGAACCCGCATCTGCAAGTAAATCAGAAACTTCTTGGCCTGCCAAGTCATAAACTGAAAACTGACGCTGCCACCAGGTGGAACAGCGCATATGAAATGGTGAAGAGGTTTTTAGAACAACAACATGCAATTTGTGCTACCTTGCTATCTCCTAAGATCAGAAGAGGAGAGTCCGAGCTCTGCACTCTAAACAAAACAGATTTGTCAAGTGCAAAGGATGCTGTGAAGGAATCAAAACCATTGAAGGATGCCACTACATTAATGTCAATGTCATCAATGATCCAAGAGCTCAAGCATGCCATCAAAGCAGATCTCCTTAAGAGGTACAACAATGGGGCAGAAAAGAACATCCTTCATACAGTCTCTGACCTGGACTCCCCGTTTTAAGGGGCTGCCCTTCCTCACAGAGGAGGAGAGATTTTTGTTCTACAGGGGTCTGACTACAGAGGCTACATCTTTGGAGGTAATTTCACCACGTTTCATGTAAAATTCAAACGAACTTTAAATTGTCATTACAATATTAAGTAGCTACAATGAGTAAAAGTTTTACAAGACTGGGAAAAACAGTTATCCTAATAGATGTGAGCTGTTGCATTGACTGAGAAAGTGCTAACTGCTGGTTTAATGCTACACTTTATTTTGTTCAAACACAGTATGAAGATGACGGAAGCGGATAAAGCGCCTGGGGGAAGAGTATCTAGAGAAGAATAAATGCTCCTCGTGGAGGACGATAGGCCTACATGCCCCTCTGCTCCCAAAAAGAAAGGCGTCAATGTTGCTTATATAGAGTAGTTTGCACGGACATGCTTTCATCGGCCAGGGCTAAGGAGTAAATGGCGAGATACTGTAAAGCCCTAAAGTCTCTGCCTCTCACTGAGGATCCTTTGAACCTTTGATCCTTTGAGTTTTCTCAACTGTAGGAGATGTGGTCACTGCAAAATGAAGCACTCTCAAACCAGAACATGTGGATCACCTTATGTTCTTTCACAAGAACCTACAAATTCCCAAATGCTGAGAAGTGAGCAATTTTATACTCACAATTTACTTCTACTGAAAAGGTTGAAAGGTTCATTACATTGAATTTAAATGAATGTAATAATAATGATGATGAAATAATAATGAATGTAACATAAATGAAAGACATTTATGTTGACATTTTGATATTATTTTATTTTATAAACAAGTCCCACAAAAACATAACACTATACACTCCACAATATAAACTACTTAGCACTTTAATGCTATTTACTGTGGCACCGTGCTCCAGTGGGTTATCTCCCAAATAGGAGCCCTTCTGTGTGGAGTTTTCCAGGTGCATCCACGTATGCTGCCCACTGCTCCTGGCTGTGGCCCCGGAGGAAGGACAAGCCAGGATGGGTTAAATGCAGAGGCCTCATTTCACCAGCCACCATCCAAAGCATGTGTTGCAGTGTGGTGTGCTGTGTGACAAATAAAGATTGTTCTTCTGTTGCAGTCTGTCATCTGCTATGTTCAAACTAGAATCATGTTTGTGATGTCTGCCACATTCAGGAAGTGCCCTGTCTTCCAGTTGCTATGTATTTGTACAATACAATATAACATGTGCTAGCTTAAAATATAGGTAGGCTAGGCCGAGACAATTTATTTTGGTTTACAATTAAATTTTATATTAGGACATTTATGTTGACATTTTGATATATTATGAACAAGTACCACAGCTGCTATGTGATGTAGTCTAATATCTGAAAGCGGTTTAGAAATAAATAGAGAGTTTTGATTTATCTGACTGCTTATATTTATTGATGAAAACGTGCCAATATGCAGTAATACAGAAAATTGAGGATGCGATACATCGAGAATCTTTGACAGTTGAATCGGAATCTAATCATGAGGCCAGTGAAGATTCACACCTCTGCTGTGTAGGAGGGCAAAATTGTACTCACTACACTATACGCACCACACATCAGTTAGTGTCTTCATACATACAGTATACTGTACACCGGGTAGTCATCAGGTTTGTTGCGCTACAATCATTTCACCATCAGATGGCAATGTTCATTCTCTCCAATGAAGCTCAGAATACCGAACCCATTTTCAACACAGTGTGTTGGGTAAACCGTAATGCTTCAGAAAACTTAATTTCATTACCCCTACTTGACACTTTGTGTTATTGAACTATCGCAACTAGTCCCTCAGTATTTTATACCAGTCCACTTACCTTTGTTCTCTGCCATATTGTGTTTTGCATTACGCTGAGCTTTCCTTCATTAATACCTGATTCCCGTCCCTTCTGTCCAAACCTCTGACTGATTCCCTGGACTCTGATTCTCTGCCTGTTTCCCTTTCTTTATGGACTTTGCCATCTTACCTGATCATTTTGAGGTTGTGCTTGTCGGTTCACAACGGTTCTGAGTTAGTGAGCGTAACAGTACAATCTGGCCAGAAATTAACCTAGACGACTCTCAGATGAGAGAAGGCGGCACCGGTGAGTGCTATTGACCAACATGAGAAACAACTTATCGCTATTGTGGGGGTTTCCAGAAGACCTCTGCATGCCTTGAAGAATACTTGGAGGCTCTGTGTCATTTTGGTCAGTCAAACAACGGCTGCTGCATCTTTTATCAGTTCTCCTGTTTGTGCAGTTTCCAGTCTGGAACCTCACCTCTCTGTTCCGGAATGCTTCTCCGGATCTCCAGGTAACTACCATTCCTTCTTCACTCTCTGCTCATTAACCTTTGAACTACAACCCTTCACGTATCCCACCAAGAGATCACAAGTGGCTTTCATGGTCACCCAGCTCTCGGGACAGTCTCAGGACTGGTGTACCATTGAGTGGTAGAAACAGTCAGACCTCTGCTTTTTGGTGACAGCCTTCTCTGATGGTCTTTGGAGGGTTTTTAACCATGGGGTGGCAGCGAGTTATCGACTATTCCCATGAGTTCCGGAGCCTCGCAGCAGAAAGCGATTGGAATTCCATATCACTGGCGGACACCTTTTACAACGGGCTCTCTGATGTTATCAAGGATGAGCTGGCAGCTCTGGATCCTCCGGCAGATCTGAACACTCTCATCGCCACGACCATCCGCATCAACGGACGTCTCCTGGAGGAGGTTAGGCCCACGGCCTCCCAGCGCCACTAGAGGCCGCTCTTGCCCCATCTGCATCTCCCTCCTTGAGCCAATTGCACACACCTGGGATCAATTACCTGCATCACTTCACACAGTATTTATCCTCCAGCTTCCCAGTCATTCATTGCCAGACCGTCAACTAGCTTACGTGAGTTGTACAGCCACTGGCTCCATTCCTAGTTCTAAGTTCCAAGCTCCTAGTGCTTGTTTCAAGTCCCTAGTTTATGTCTCTTTGTTTCGTCTTCCCCTTAACCTGCTTGTCTCCTCTCGTCGACCCAGTCTGTCCATCCCTCTCCATCCAGCCCAGTTCCCCGTCTCTCCACCTGGATCCTGGACCCCTCATCGTCATCCCTGCCCAGCGCTGCTCCATCCCTACCTGACTGGGTCCGCCTGGCCAGCTCCACCGTGTGGGCTTATAAAGATCCTTCGTCTGCCTACCGTCTCCCCGTGTCGTGCGTTTGGGTCTCTCCTAGCCCTGGTCGTGACAGGACCGGAGGCAAGAGGCAGAAGAAGACCAGGCATTCCCTGGTCTTCTGTGACCCCCAACATCGCCTCCTCCTTCCTTATCAGGACCAACCTCAAAAACCCCTAGCGACTCGGCGGAGTCCATACAGCTCGGCAGGACGAGGCTGTCATGGGCGGTATGACAGCGCTACCGAAGGGAGAACTGCTGTCTGTACTGTGGCCAGAGGAGCATTACATGTCCAACTGTCAGGTAAAAGGAGGGGCTCATCAGTCAACCAGAGGGCACTGGTGAGCCATGCTATCCATTCCACAAGCCCTCTCGTCCCCTGCTACTTCCTTAGCTGGGATTGACTGAGCCGTCTCACACTGTCAGTTCTCATTGACTCAGGAGCTGATGCTAATATTTTTGACTCCCTCCTGGCAGGTCAACTGGACATTCGCCAGGAGCCTCTGTTAAAACCTAACGACGCCAGAGCTCTCCATGGTCACCTTCTGTTCTATGTCACTTATCCTACTGTTCGTGTACATCTTGGCACTCAGGTAACCATCATGAGAGTCATATATTCCACCTGATACATTCCACTCAACTGATCTAGGATTTCCCTCAGCTCCTGACACATAATCCACAGATTGACTTGGGAACAGGTTCCATTCTACAATGGAGTCCATATTGCAATCCAGAATGCCTAGATCTGCTCTGTCTCCTGTCCCAAGTTCTCCTCCTACTGCAGAATTCCCTGACCTCTCTTGGGTAGCACCTGAATACTTTCCACTGAAGGTGTTCAACGAGGCTCGGGCCACTTCACTTCCAACTTATAGGCCCTACGACTGCAGTATTGAGAATTCTTCCTGGTTTCATGCCCCAGAGGAGTGGACTATTCTCCCTGTCAATCCCTGAGACGAAGACCATGGAGACCCAATTCCAGGAGTTGTTGGCTGTGGGTATTATTCGACCCTCTTCATCTCCAGCCCAAGCAGACTTGTTCTTTGTGGGGAAGAAGGACAAGTCACTGTGACCTTGCGTTGACTACTGTGGCCTGAACAATATAACGGTAAAAAGAACAATTACCCCCTTCCACTCATATCTTCTGCTTTAAAACACCATGTTCACCAAGATGGATCCCCGGAGCACTTATCATCTGGTCCGCATCAAGGAGGGGACGAATGGAAGACAGCCTTGAACACCCCCAGGGGACATAATAAGTATCTGGTCATGGACTTTAGTCTCACCAACGCCCCTGCACACTTCCAGGCAATGGTGAATGATGTTCTCAGAGACTTTATTAATGTATTTGTTTTTTTCTAACCTGGATGATATCCTTATATTCTCCAGATCTGAGCATAGGCACGTCTGTCATGTCAAGTGCGTTCTCCAGAGGCTTATGGACATCACAGTCATTTTAGTTCTCAATCTGCTTTTGTTCAGAGTTAACAGATTAAATGTTCGCTCACATATGTATGTTTAGCCAAACAGACTCGTCATTGTTTTTGTGTGGCATCTCATCAGAGGAAACTTGGCCTTTTCCAAGCTCTGGTAGATGTAGGGTAGGGAGAGAAGCCGATTCTTCAGTGTGATTCTTCAGAGAATTATCACACTGGATTTCGATAAGTTCTAATTGAAGACTCTCTTCCACTTCTTCTGCATCCAGTAGGAAGGGAGTCGAGAACAGCTTGATTTCTTTCTCAATGATAGAAAAATCTTGGAAGCACTGACTGAATTTGTCATGATAGATACATATACACACAGACACATATTTCCCCTTTTTAGCAGAAAGCTTGGCCTTTGGAAAAGCAAATTTGATTTTGGACAGTGTGGGGTAGTGTGCAACTTTAAAGATGCGTAGTTGTGTTTCAAAGAGATGGAGCTTCACACAGAATGCTTTCATTTGCACATAAAGTTGTGGCACAAGCTGGTCTTTGCCTTGTAGGCTCTTGTTCAGTGTGTTAAGATGATGAGTAATATGAACTAAAAAAGCCAGATCTGCTAAACATAGAGGGTTACTCAGCTCATGAAGAGGTCGGTCCTTCTCTTTCAAAAACTAGTCGACTTCTGATCTCAGGGAATAAGACCACGAGCCACGATTTAGCCAGCGCACATCAGAATGGCAGAGTAGGTCTCCGTATTCAGCATCGATATCAGATAGGAAAGCTTGAAATTCTCTGTGGTAGAGCCCTCATGCTCGAATTATGTTGGCAGTTTTCATAACAGTGTTCATCACATCGCCAAGCTGGACTGTCTTGGCACAGAGGGCTTCTTGGTGGATGATACAGTGCATTTCAACAGCCTCACCTCCACTCTCTTGCATCTTGGTGCTCATCTTAGAGGCCATTCCTTTGCGCTAGCCCGTCATTGCTGGAGCCCCATCTGTTGTAACTCCACACAGCTTGTCCCATTTAAGTCCCATCTTGCCAGCTGTATCTTGGCAGCCCATCTGCCAGCTTCAAAAATGTCCTTACCCGTTGTTGTGCCCTTGAGACTCCTAAAATCAAGCAGAAAAAGTTGTCGTCCGCAGAGTTAAAAAAATGAAAAGCTGTGCGGTGTCTGTGGCATCTGTGCTCTCATCACATGCCATCGAGTAAAAATCAAAAGGAAAGGTTTATCTGACACTTGATGTTTTAAGTTAGTGGACAAGTCTTCGATTCGCCGCGCAACTGTGTTTCTGGACATGCTTATGTTGTTGAATTCCTGCATTTTCTCCAGGCACATTATTCTTGCAACTTCAGTGAGGCACTGTTTTATGAAGTCACCATCTGAGAAAGGTTTCCGATGTCAAGCAATGAGTTGAGCAACCTCGTAACTGACTATCTTGGCATTTTCTTGTGTTTTGTTAGCTCAGAAAAAATACTGTTGTTGAGCTAGCAGGCTAGCTGCCATTTGTTTAACTTTCTGTTCTCACTCAGCACCAGTGTAGGACCTGTATGTCTGATGTTTGGTTTCATCGTGTTGTCGTTCATAATAGTCTTTCATCACTGCAACAGTTTTATTGCAAATCAAACAGACACACTTCCCCTTGACTTGTATGAAGAAATATTAATTTTCCCACCGTGTCTGAAATTTTCTGCACTCACTTGCTATTTTGCATTTCTTTGGTTCTGCCATTTTTGGTCACCTGTAGCAATATATTTCTTTGATTGCTCTTGTTTTGTGGAGAAGCTGCCTTGTTCAAGACAGTAGCTCCTCCTAGTGCTAAAACTAAGAAGTTCAATACAGTCAAGTGCAAGTTTCATGTGTGGGCCATATTCCATTATATTTTCAGAATTTGCTGCTGGCCAATTAAAAATGGACCACAGGCTTACGTTGGCCCATGGGCTGTAGTTTGGACACCCCTGCTTTAAACCAATGCTGGACAAGATGAAATAAACAGCGGAATACGTTCAGAGGAGCACAGTAGGTGCAGAAAAACCGAAGGCCACTCAAATCCAAATGGGGATTGCAGAGCTATGACTTCAACAGGACTGTATCACAGGATGGAACTCAATATATAACTTAATATATGCAATCCAAGGATGCCATTATCTCCACCCTGGCTATCCCAAATGCACCAGTCAGCCCGTTGTCCCAAGAAGAATTGGACGTGATTGGAGATGCTCTGTGCAAACATGGTAGGTAGCAACAGCAACCAGGTCAACAGGAAGGAGCAGCCAGTACTGCACAAAATATCTGCGGCCACTTTTTTGAACGGGTAGCTGAGTCAACAAGAAGTCCAACAGCAGATGCCATCATGGAGGTGCATTCCTACTTGGACTTGGAGCCACTTCTTCCATAATCTTCAGACCCTCCTAAGTGGTGGGAGAGTCAGGCCAAAGTGTACCCTCAGCTCACTAAACTTATGGCAGGAAGGGTTTTCCACCATGTGGGCCCACCACCTGCAGGAATAAACGTTGGGGTCGGCTGCAATGCCAGCCGGGCGGCGGGCAAAGGTGGGGGCCTGGGCCTGCTGATCCTCGGCAACGCAGACTAGTTGTAGGGACGTGGAATGTCACCTCTCTGGCGGGGAAGGAGCCGGAGCTGGTGCGGGAGGTGGAGCGGTACCAACTAGATATAGTTGGGCTCACCTCTACGCACAGCACTGGCTCCGGAACCAAACTCCTGGAGAGGGGCTGGACTCTCTCCTTTTCCGGAGATGCCCAGGGTGAAAGGCGCCGGGCGATGTGGGGAAACTCACGAGCCCCTGGCTGAGTGCCGCTGTGTTGGAGTTCTCCCCAGTCAATGAGAGGGTCGCCTCTATGAGACTACAAGTTGCTAAAGGGAAAGCTCTGACTTGTGTGTGCTTATGCACCATACCCCAGTTCAGAGTATTCAGCCTTCTTTGAGTCTCTGGGTGGGTCCTGGAAGGGGCTCCACCTAGGGACTCTGTAGTTCTACTGGGAGACTTCAACGCTCACGTGGGCAACGATGAAGAAACCTGGAAGGTGGAAATTGGGAGAAACGGTCTGTCTGATCTGAACTTGAGGGGTGCTTTGTTATTGGACTTCTGTGCTAGTCATGGATTGGCCATAACGAACACCATGTTTGAGCATAGGTTTGAGCATGGCTCATAAGTGTACGTGGTATCAGACCACCTTAGGTCAAAGATTGATGATCGACTTTGTGGTTGTGTCATCAGATCTGCGGCCATATATCTTGGACACTCGGGTGAAGAAAGGATCAGCGCTGTCAACTGATCACCACCTGGTGGTGAGTTGGATCAGATGGCGGGGGAGGCTGCCAGACAGACCTGGTAACCCAAACGTGTAGTGAGGGTGAACTTGGAACGCCTGGTGGATGCCTTCAACTCACCACCGCGGGATCTTTAACTCCCACCTCCGGAAGAATTTTTTGCGCATCCCGGGGGAAGGTTGTGGACACGTAATCTGAGTGGGTCATGTTCAAAACCACCATTGCAGAGGCGGCTGCTATGAGCTGTGGTCGGGAGGCAGTCGGTGGCTGTCGTTGTGGTAACCCAAGAACCCGTTGGTGGACACCAGCGGTGAAGGAAGCTGTCAAGCTGAAGAAGGAGGCCTTTCGGGCTTGGCTGGCCCAGGGGTCTCCCGAGGCAGCAGACAGGTACCAGCAGGCTAGAAGGGCTGCGGCTTCGGCGGTCACTGACGCAAAAACCGGGTGTGGGAGGAGTTCGGGGAGGCTATGGAGAAGGACTTTCGGGTGGCCTCAAGGAAGTTCTGACAAACTGTTCGGCAACTCAGAAAGGGAAAGCAGGGCTTGGCTCAGGCTGTGTTCAGCTGGGGAGGAGAACTGCTGACTCAGACTGGGGATATCATCGGGTGGTGAAAAGAGCACTTTGAGGAACTCCTGAACCCGAGCAATATGTCCTCAGGGAAAGAGGCAGAGTCTGAAGACTTGGGGAAAGTCTCGTCCATATCCCTGGCAGAGGTCTCTGAGGCAGTTAAAAAGCTCCTCGGGGGCAAGGTGCCGGGGGTGGATGAGATTTGCCCTGAGATGATGAAGGCTCTGGACATTGTTGGGCTGTCTTGGTTGACACGCCTCTTCAGTGTCGCGTGGATGTCGGGTCCAGTACCTGTGGAATGGCAGGGGGACCGGAGGGTGTGCACCAATTAAAGGGGTTTCACACTACTCAGCCTCCCCGGGAAAGTTTACACCAGGCTGCTGGAAGGAGGCTCCTGCCGATTGTCAAACCTCAGATTCAGGAGAAGCAATGTGGATTCCGTCCTGGACGTGGAACAGTGGACCAGCTCTTTACTCTTGCAGGGTTGCTGGGGGGGAGGTTATGGGAGTTTGCCCATCCAGTCTACATGTGTTTTGTGGACCTGGAGAAGGCTTTCGACCGTGTCCCTCAGGGAATCCTGTGGGGGGTACTGAGGGAGTGTGGGGTACCGGGGCCATTGGTACGAGCCCACTGGGCCTTGTACAACCAAGGTGAGAGCTGTGTTCATATTCTCGGCACAAAGTCAAGCACGTTCTCAGTGGGTGTTGGACTCCGCCAAGGTTGCCCCTTGTCCCCGATTCTGTTTGTGATATTCATGGACAGGATCTCAAGGTGCAGCCGAGGTTAGGAGAGTGTCCGGTTTGGGAACATCTCCATCCATCCATCTCTGCTTTTTGCAGGATGGATGGGTTTGCATTGTGGCAACTTCAGTTCCGACAGAGAGAATATTCACAAAGACCGGACAAATCACCTCTGAGAGGAAAAATTGCCTTAAGCCCTCAAGAGTCACGCAAGTTGTTTTATAAGCAAATGGTAAATTTGCAATAGATGAAGACACAAGATGAAGGCATATGTTTTTAATTTTGGAGAGTTATTGTTGGAATGTTGTTTACTCATCTCGATTGTTATCTTATTGTTATCTCTTTTGTTACTTTGTTTCATAATGTTGTTGCTGTTGATGTTTCTCACAGACCAATAACTCATCTTCTGTTTTCATGTATTTATTCATTGAAGCATTAACCCAAGATCGTTGACTAGCCCATTTCAGGGTTAGTATTTGGATATTCATCCATTTCAGATAGTATTTTAGATTAGTGACCCACCGCATACTTTAGGGTCATTTGGCGGCTTTTTTCTTTGTTCCCCCGCATATTTTTGAAAGTAGAATGTTGAACAGCATCATCAACAGACAACTTTTTTTGTTTTTTAAAAAAGCATTTATTTAAGTTTAAAAGTTTGGACAACACAACAAAAAGTAGAGTCTACCAATAATATGAGTCTCGGGAATCTGAAATCTGAAATCTGAAAATCTGCCAATCACCAACCTCAATGGACTTCATCACATCATCAACTTCTTCCGTTGTAACAGCAACGAGCATATCTTCGGTCTCCTCCGGTGGTTCTTGAAAATATTCTGCTTCATCATCACATTAAGTTTGAAATCCGCTATTTGAAATGTTCTCCAAATCCGTGATAATATCACATTCAACAGCGCTGTCGTTCTCAGCGTCGCTGTTGGAGAACTGACTAATCACGGAAAATGAAGTCCAGTCAAACTGGTCAGATTAAGAACCTTGTCTTGTTTACGGAAGTGACGTCAGTGATGCCTGGATTTCTTCTTCGATGGTAGCATTGGTAAACGCCCCCTACACAATGATGTCTTCGTGTGTATGTAAAAGTACTCCATGGTTTAACATTTTTCTACTATTTATAAATCAAACTTGGTTTTGAAAATATGTTGAGAGATAAAAAAAAAACCTAACCCTAACCCTAACCCAAAGGAACACGAATCTCGAATAGAATTTTCCTTCAAGAAAAGTTTTTTCAACATATTTGGCTGCTCCTGGCGATTTTAGAAATGCGCAAGACAGCGGGTTTTGCTGCGGTGGGTCACATATTCATGATCAATAGTTAGCTTTGGTGTGGGTTTTCTGCACAAAACAGTTTTTTTTAAATAACTTATTTTACTCTTATTATTTATGTTGCACTAAAATAACCCACTGTGCGTACTTGTTTTATCTATTTTTTATCATGAAATTTTATTTTTTACTGCCTTCCACTGTCAAGGTAAAGTGAAATAGCCCCACCTTCTGTTTGTTAAACATTAAAGGAAATATTGTAATGAAAGTGAGTGAAAAAATGTATATATGTTACATTTAATCCAAAATGTATTCAATAATTATTCAAATGTAGTTGTGTGTTTGTGTGTGTGTGTGTGTGTGGGGGCAGTAAATGCTGGCCATTCCCACCACTGAGTATAAATACTATGTTGTACAAAATCTGTACAAATGTGGTCAAGTTCATTGTTGAATGTTAATGTACAAAGTTTATGAATTGTACAGTTTACAACATATATGAATCATAATTTTGTGGGCGGTTGCAGTTTATTCTATCCTTGAGCCGCTCCCCAGAGACTGCAAAACGCTCGAGCGCATGTTGGTTCTATTGCGTGTTGTGGTTTTATACAGTAAGTAGCATCACCCTATTTTTTACTTGCCTCCTTTGCCTCTCCCTGGGAGATCTCTGTGTTGTAAAAAGCTGCAGTAGTACAGTGTTTATTCTAGTGATAGCCCCCACTGTCTGACATTCTTTTGTACAAAGAGACTTCTTTGTTCACGACACTTCAGGGCTCTCACTTTCTTACAGAGTGCTTGGCAAAATGGCTGCTATCTTCCAACTTTCACAGGAAATAGTTGGTGTCTGGAGAGAGAGGCCGAGCCGATAGATGGACCAGAGAAAAGGGGCTGGAATTGCAACAGAATAACTGCTAGTTACAGCAGTTGTTCTATATCCATAGGGTAGGCAACTTAGGCTAAAAAGCATCCTGTGATACTGATATGATATTATGTGACATTTTAATTTGCAAAGCATTAATATCAAATACCTAACATTTAAAGTAGCCTCTACTTAGCTGTGACAATACTGTATATAATTGGTTCTGCCAAGGTCAGAATTGTGTGTGCCAATAGATCCTGAGGTATTCTTAAGGCACCGATATTCTAAGCAGAAACAGAACTTTAAATTGCTTAAGTTGGGGGGGCAGTAGCTCAAGAGGTAGAGCACCTCATCTAGTAAGTAGAAGGTTGCTGGTTCAATCTCAGGCTCCTCCTGGTAGCATGCTGATGTGTCCTTGAGCAAGACACTTAACCCCCTAACTGTTATTCTCCCTTGTAAGTCACTTTGGATAAAAGCATCTACTATATGTAAGTAAAACATTAAATAATGGAGAGTTTCAGAATAATTGAAGTTTTTCCAGGAGTTGAGAGGTGGTAAAGTTGAGCAGGAAGGGAGGAGGCAAGCATCCTCTAACATACTCAACATATAGGTTGTGCATTGAACTTGAGGTTACCCACAATGCACACCCCCACAATTTTTCCCTAACGCCGCTGATTCACTGGGAGCCCTATTGATTAAATCCTCATTCATGTCTAACCACCAGAGCCCCATACTAGGAAGTATTTAACCTATTTTTGTGATGCTGAGAACTGCAGAGCGTAAATAAAAAAAAAAAAAAGGTAACAAAGTTACGAAAATTTGAAAAAACTTCAGCACAACTTTATTTATATTTATTTTCTGGAAATGCATTTCTCTGTAGGACTTTCTGTCTGGACTGAACAGAACAGCACAGTGGTGTCCGGGTATGCTCGGGGAGTTTGTGGAGAGCAATTATTCTAGATTTCACACTGCGGCTTTGGTCAGTAAACATGACTAAGACTGCAATGCAGAACTCATCTAAATAATGCCGTCAGAAAACAGAGGGAGAGGGGGGCAATGGCTCCTTTGAATGAGAAGAGAGGGGCTTGAGATAATTACTGCATTTTCACACCAAAGACTCTCCTTCAGACCATGCCACAACGCACAGAGCACAAAAACAGAGTGCTGTTTTTGTCTCCTGCAAATTTCCAGTAATATCTGTGTGCTTTGCATTTTAAGCAGCCCTCACTGAGTTGTGGTTCCAGTTTTGTGAGTTGTTGCCGTTGTATTTATGGAGGTGCATGGCAGTTCAACCTCTGTTAGGTTTGGAAAGCATGCAAATCGTGGAAACAAAGATCAAGAAGTTGATCCGCTAAATGCTGCCAATTCGTGCTTGGCAGCAGCTGGTGTGGATGGCCCTGCATCGAACATCCTTTAGCAATGTGGCCTCCCAGCCTTGGTTTGGACATTTTACAAATCAACTCAACGCATTCATAATAAAGACTTGAAATGATCTAACCAAACGGCACAAAAGGGCTTGTGAGTTATAGGATAATATAGTGCAGGAGTTGACAGGAAACTAAACTGACAGGAGAGTTCCGCACCTTTTGGAAGTAGGCTTAGCAGAAGTAAGGCAGTGAAGAAAAGTCATTCCCTTGCATCAGACACCTCAGCTCAGAAACCAAGGTGGCAGTAACCAGGTTTGCATCTTCAAGGCTATGGCTGCTCCCAGACTGTGAAGGTGTTGAGCAATTTGTATTTCACTTTTGTCTTCCTAGAATCCATTCATCTGTGGTCTTTGAAGTCAGAGAGAAAGGAATAGAATGTAAGATCCAGCCACAAACTGTGTACATTGTGATTCGATGAATGGAGTAAACAGTGGGGGAAAAACAGTGCTCTTTAAAGAATGTAGGGATGCCTTAAAACACCTATTTATGGACATTGTGGCTTAGTTAATAGATATGCCGCATACAAGATTTTATCTTTATCTAATCTACGTACGCACATAGTAGTCCCAAGGAAATTGCTCAGCTGTCAGTGTTAGAACAAACTGGAGACAAAGGCAAAGTGACATTCCTGAAAGCAGCACTACAAGATATTCTCAGAAAATAAATAATTTGGGGGGGTGTCAGGATCAAATGTGCAAAGTGGGTTTAAGGAGCTGAAAGTCAAGTCACAGTGCGTGTATGTGTGTGTGCGTGTGTGTGTGTGTGTGTGTGTGTGTGTGTGTGTGTGTGTGTGTGTGTGTGTATATGTGTGTGTGTGTGTGTGTGTGTGTAATAGCATGACTGTGAGAATCTGGGAATCGAAAGAGCGGCAAACCCTCAGTCAACACTGCAGCTTATCACAAACATCATTACCTGTCCTGACCCTCATTGGTGGCACAGGCCTGCTGGGCGGTGTACGGCCGTCTCAGAGCAGAGGGGTGGGTGGTCCGGTTTGATAAAGAAGTCTACCGTTTACTGTGCGAGTGCTGGACTATGGCTTCCAGGGCTTACCGCTTAAACAAACAGGGAGGTGGGAGGGGGCTGCATCATTAGCGCTCCATCTTCTGCTTTCTCACAGGAAGGACCCTTGCAGACCGTTCACGCCCTCTCTGACTTTCCCCTCATCCTTTCAAAAATCCAACGCCTTGGGGACTTAACGGGCCAGAGCTTGAGCTAACTATGTTCAGGCAGTGTGCTACATTAAATGCATGCCAGCGAGTGGAGTGCGACGGGGAGGGGAGAAGTGGGGCTGGGCAATGAGACAGGATCCCCCCGGGAGCACCCCAGCTACATCCAAACACTTGGCTGTGACAAACCGCACTGATAACTTGCAAATGGAATGAAAGTTTGGATCTCTAGAATGTTTTTAACGAGTCTCCCTGGAGTGTGGCATAATGAGTTTGTAACTCTGGAATGGGAGAGAGTAACTGGGAAAATCAGAGAGAGAGAGAGAGAGAGAGAAAGAGAGAGAGCGTGTGTGTTTGTGTGTGTGCGCGCGTGCTTGTGTGTGCAGAGTTACGTCTGCATGCAGTTATCTGCCTTCTTTTGCTAGTTTCTGCACCAGTGGCTCCAGGGAATCTCGACACACAAGAAGCTTCTATGCAACTGTTTGTTTTTGGAAGGAATGGCGGAGCAGGATGGAGAAATCTCCTTAGTGTCGAATGGCTTGACGTTATTAGCCATGTTACAGGCAAAGGTTTCAGATTAGGCGTAAAACCAGCCTGCAAACACACAAAGAATGTCACTATCGCCACAATTAGAAAAGAAGAAAAACCATCACTACAGGCCAGATTGAGTCAGGGTGAATTTGATGATGGCCCATGAACTCACCACTGAATGCTTTCAAAGTGATGATTTAAGACACCCCAAGTATTACACTAATAAAGTGGCAGTGGAGCATTATTTGTCATAATTTTACCTTGAGGGAATATCTCAATCCCACTGTTTTCCACCCGTACAGAAGGTACTAGTATGGAGACTTGCAGATGGAATGTATTTTATACTTTCTCTTTTCATTGTCAAAAGAAATAACTGCCTGCACAGTGAGGACTTTATCTCTGTCAATGTCAGGTAGCTACTCTCCCTCTCAATTTCTGAAGGGCAATTTATTTCCTAATTATCTCGCTAGCTCAGGCAGGAGTACTCCATGCAAGTCACAAACAGAGTGAAAAAGCAGATGTGAATGTGGGACGTGTGTTTATGATTGTTTACGTGTGTGTGTGTGTGTGTGTGTGTGTGTGTGTGTGTGTGTGTGTGTGTGTGTGTGTGTGTATGTGTTTGTGTGTTTGTGTGTGTGGGTGTGGTGATGGAAGGAGGGTATCAATAACCTCACCAACTGTTTTGTTTTGATCCACTTTCCTTCTTTCATCTTTGTTATTTTTTTTCCCCCCACACACACAGACTTTCTGTCTGTGACTTTGAATCTGTCGACAGAAAATCAGAGCCACTGTAGCAACTCAGTTGGGAATCGGATTACGATAATTTAGGACATGTTTGAACCCAATGAGTATCAGCCAGCTAAAGATGTTATTGGTTGGGTCGATCGCTAGAAATGCAAGTTTTATTTAGGCTGTCTTCAACCTAGAAATAGAAACTGTGGCGTATGAGTAAAAGGTGGGATAAGTAAGCACATTCGAGGAAAGTAAGTGGGGTAAGAGGCCGTTCCGAGTGCTGCACGCCACCCGAGGGGCATTTTCAGGGCCCTCCGACACAGGGCCACAGGCAATGAGGATGAAAAGTTTTATTGTAAAGAGTGGCAAAGGTGGAACAAGCCCGGAGCGGATTGAAAACACGTCATGAAAAGGGCTTCTCTCTTGTGTGTGTGGGGATGGGGGTTTTACCTGTTGCTAGATTACTCTCACGAGTAACAGGCTTACGGCCACCTTGATCCTGGGCCCAATTACTCATACCCAAGACTGGGTATGGCTGCTTAAACCACACCACCCCCACACCACAGAAACCTTAAAGAAAGGAAACCTTGTAGCCAGCACTATTGGTTTCTCTACTGCCTCAGAATGAGAGAAATTACAATTTTCTGTCGTCATTGTTGAAATATCATCAATTTCTGGTGGGATGTTTAGTCCCATGGCTGCACTGCGTGCAACCTGGTCTCAGCTGACAGTGAAGGAGTATGGAATCACATTGTTTAGTGGATGTTTTTGTTCAGTAAGATAAACTAAGATCATTGATCCTCAGGGGGGAAATTAAAGGGTTACAGCATGTCAGTGAGGGAATTAAATACGAGTAACATTCATTAAGTCCCAGAAAAGAATGGAAGTCCTTCTTAGGTGAAGAGGTAGGGTAGGTAGGGTCCAGGGTAGAAAATCAGTCCCAACTGCATATGTTACCAATTCTTGTAACATTGCGTAAACATCACAACGATAATACGCAGATAAATTAATTTTAGCCACTGCTCAATGTTACGCCAAACGTTGGGGTGTTGCAAATTTTGTCAAGGAGGAAATCACACTCCAAACTGGTTTCATTTTAATTTGTGTGAGCATGGATGCACATATGGCTAACAAACAACTAACACTGAAAAACCCCAGTGCTACAAAGGCTAGAAGCCTTGTGGTGGACCAAGAGGACAATGTTAGTGTAGTTTTTATAGCTTCCTTTAGGGTTTGTCGCTAGTGTTATTGATTGCACCTTTAACTCTAAACAATTATTCATTATTAAGAGTAGTTCAGTCTTTTATAGCCCAACTCTGTGGCTTTATACCTGTACACTCAGTCGGTTAGGTTGTGCATACCTTTGAGAGTCCTTTCAAAACATTCACTTTATCCAAAGGGAAACTCTGTACATAAAGTGCCAGAACAAACAGATACGTTTCATTGTATGGATTTGTTATTCAAGTACACAATGCACTACAAATTGAACACTGATATTTGCAGAAGATTAAGAGAAGTGGAAAAAAAGTCTTCTGCATCTGACTGTGTCACAGTCAGAAAAACGCCCATTTATTCTCATTGTTCCTTTCAGTGAAAAGTGAAGAATTAAAGTTTGATGTTTGCCCAAAAACCTCCCTTTCTTCGTCAGACAATTTAGCCCAAACAGAGAGGCCTCTTTTCTGTATCAGCTGTACTGCAGGGGGCCTGACTCAGCCAAACAAAGATATCTAAATCAGGTCTGTTTTTTTCCACCATAGGAGGAAGGGGGAGGATTTGAATTAGAATAACTGTTGCAGCTTGTAAGCTGGTAAAAAAAATTGTCGAGAATGAGAATAACTGGAGCAGTCGGTGGCTTGGTGAGCACCAAACAAGGACTGATTTATTTCCACTGGCTGATAGGAGGCAGTGGGATTGAAGTCATGCAGGCGATGTGAATTAAGAGACGCACACTATGACTTCATTAACCACAAGTATATATATATATATATATATATATATATATATATATATATATATATATATATATATATATATACAGTATATGCACAGGCATTCAGTGCTCTGCGACTCGCACGTGCACACACTCATGCATCCGTTCAAGGCGATGGATGGAATCAGCAGAAATGTGGGCATTTGATCATGAGAGGTTCCAATTTATGTACCTCCTAAAGAATTTATTTGAAAACCAAGAATTTTTTCTGAATGTGCTTTCCGACAAAGCTCAAGAATGGCTCTGCTCCGCGAAAGCGACAGTCCCAGACAGGACATCATGTTAATTCTGAAGACTAATTCTGAAGCAGAATTTTCTTGCGGAAGGCTCTTTGCCTGAAATGCCACCAAAGCTGGAGACTCCAGATATGAGGGATTCATTCCGTTGCCTTGGTTGATAAGATAGAAATGCTTGTTCAATCAGCTGCATACCTCCCCTTAATGATACTGTCAAGTAGAAGAATATAATGGAAACTCCAGGTCATTAATTAGTTTGAAACTGTTACCAGGGCATGTTCATATCTGTTCAGGGATTTTGAACAAGGCGCACAATACAAGAACCTTTGTCCTGTCGTCATCACCAGGGAAGGGAAAGATTGTCCTTTTCCTTTAGAGTCAGGAACACTGGACAAAATGAACAGAAGCAATGTGTGTGTGTGTGTGTGTGAGAGAGAGGTGTGTAGCTATAGATACCACTGCATGAAGTCATCAGCAGGACCCATTAAAATCGCTCCTGTGACTATAGAGAGGCCAAACTCCCTTCTTGTTGAATTATACATTCCCTTTCCAAAGTGTGTATGGTCGGACTGGCATCGATGAATATATCAGACCTGCACAGTGGGTTTAAAAAATATGTGCACCCTGATTCTACCTTCCTCCCATTGCTATTTAACTGTCCATCAGATAGGAGATGTGAAATCTTGAAACTTATTATTTACTTACTCATTATTTATTCTCAATTAAAGGGGCCATGATTATTCTCGTAATATTTGCATCACAGAGAAATGTTTAAATATTGATAATGTTAAATTATCTATTATTGAAAGAAACAAAGAAAGTCTTTGCGGTAAACAATCACTCATTAGGTGAATGAATGGGTACAGACAGTTCCACTGCAGTGTATATCGCGCAAGGATGCAAGTCCCCTCTTGGCAATTTCTTAAGAAAAACTAGAAAGCACATTTGCAGTAATAATATAGGAAACGACCTTAAAATTAAATTTTCTCATTTTGTTTTTTCAAAATGACCAGAAACAGAGGTCCACACTTGGTCGGTGTAGAATAACCATTGTTGGTATGATAGGAATGTGTGTGTGTGGGTGTGTGTGTTTGTGTGTGTATGTGTGTGTGTGTGTGTGTGTGTGTGTGTGTGTGTGTGGTCATTTCAGGAAAGTTGATGGCGAACAGAAATGTTTACCGAATTTTTTAAAGTCACCCCTTTCTCCATCCTTTCCTCCTGCCCGCCTTCTTCCTCCTTCCTTCTCATTCCTGTCTTCCTCAGAAAGGAAGGAAGCATCCTTGCTTCATTCCTTCTGTACTCCCTTCTTCCTTCCCTCCTTCCATCTTTCCTTACTCCCTTCCTTTCCTACTCCATTCTTTTTCATTTCACCCCCTCCCTTCCTTCCCTCCCCCTTTCCTTCCTTCCCTCCTTCCTGCCTTTTCTCCTCCCTTCCTTGCTTCCTTTCTTCCTGCCTTTCTCCCTTCTTCCATACTCCCTTCTTCTCTACTTCATTACCTCATTCTTCTTTCCCTCCTCCCATTCTTCCTTCCCTCATTCCTTACTTCCTTTCCTCCTTCCCACTTCACTTCTGTCCTTCCTTGCTCCCTTTGTTCATTTACCCTTCATTCGTTCCCTCCCTCCTTCATTTCTCCCCCCTCCCTTTCCCTTTCCTATCATTTCCTCCTTCCTTACTCCCTCTCATCCTTCCTTCCTTCTTCCCTCCATCCTTCCCTCATTCCATTCTCTCTCTCTCACTCACTCCTTCTTCCTCTTTCCTTCCTTCCTTCCTCCCTCTCATCCTTCCTTCCTTCTTCCCTCCATCCTTCCCTCATTCCATTCTCTCTCACTCACTCCTTCTTCCTCTTTCCTTCCTTCCTTCCCTCCTGCCATTGCTCCTCCCTTTCATTTTACTTTGTGACATCAATTCCAGATTCCACATCTTGAATTAGTAATGCTAACAAAAACTAAAACTGCTAATGAAGTTATTATGTAAATGAAATAAAAATTTAAAAAACACCCTATGCAATGGTCTGACCCCTGAACAGTGTTTTGGCAAAGTTTGGAGGCGGATCAGAGGAATGGTGTGTGATCCAAATCCAAACACACAATGAGATGCAATGGGATGTGTTTGATTGGCAAAGTGTGTAACCTTGAACTATGAATTTTGCTGTTGTTGAACTGCCCTTGTATAGGCCAATTTACAGTAGCACTATTGCAAAAATGTATCTCAGGTAGTGCTCACCCTACCTTGGATCACGGAGGAAAGTGTTTTTTCAGTTTGGCGATGTGGAACAATTACAACATAGTGGAACAGAAAAAGGTTCTGAGTTGATTCTTTGGAAGGCTGTGTGCCTTTTAAAGAATTAGCTCTTTTACCTACTACAACTACTACTTCCACTATTAAATCATTAATTGCTAATTTCAAGTCCTAATGCATGGTAGTGGGAGGGCAGTGCTTGAAGCCAGCCCACACTGACATTATTCTCATGGCTCATTTTCACTCACTAACCTCTACAGAACAGCTGGTAGCCATAAGTCCCGGCTCAACACCACTGCGGAATTAACTCAAGTTTATCCATTCTTAGGAGCTATTTGATGAGGCTGACAGAGAATATTAGCATGGACCGATGTTCTTGGCAGGGAAAAGGTTTGGACTCGGAATAAGGAATAGAATGAATGAACACTGCAGAGAACCTCCAGCCCAGACAAATAAAATACCGATGCAGCAGCTTTGCGATGAGCAAAATCTCCACACAGTACAACAGATGCTTTAAATAAGCGACTTGCCAAATGGGTTGTGCCGGGCTATAACAGGAGTTATATCACTGACACACAGCGTGTGTGCGTGGGGCTCATATATGAACACCCGTGGCCTTCTAATGAATATGACTGTTGATGAATGGCCATCCTCTGCCAGTTCACGACTAGGGCCAAGGAAGATGTATGATCTTACTCTAAACTCAAATGTGAGCCAACATATAAATAAAAAAAATGGCGCCTACAGTACTATTTCTACTCAAACCCCCTTGGTTTCAATGCTGACCTATATACTGTACATTTGTGGTAGTCACCATGCTGATGTGCAGTGTTAAGCACTAAAGCACTGGCTCCTAATTGCCCAGTGACTTTAATTAAACTCCAGTTCTTATACTTGGCTAATGACACAGACCTGTGCTACCCACTCCCTTTTTGAAATGGTTCTTTTCGCCGATGTCAGCTTTCTGTTAACAGGGATGTGTCAGCGGCTGCCATTCCGACGTGTCTCCAAGCCATCGCCATGGAGTGTTTATCACCGTTTCTCACCATATTCTCACCATATTCTCAAATACCAACTAGTCCTTTTTTTGAAGCTGCAACTTATAGCACACTACTCACACCTCACAATTTGTCCTGTAACAAGCGTGGTAGGGGGAAATGTCCGAGGTGCAACTTGTTGTCTCCGAAGGTGCACCACCGCATTTGTACGCAAGCTCCATATTTTTACCCGTTAATGATTCAGATAAGAATATTCTCCCCTGCTGTCAGGCAGAAACGGAGACTCTCGCTGAACGCTTCTATTTGCAGAGGTCCAGGAGTTAATACCTCGCCTACATATTGTAACCTTTAAAAGGATGCCATCTACATGTCCATTCTGTTCACAAATGCATCTGCTCTGTCCGTAACCTTTAGAAAATTGCAAACTATTGGCTAAAATCATTCAAATAATTATATGTCATTGAGGATTTGCGAGGATTTAGAATGAGTTTGGGCACTGGGCAAAACAACAATAATAACAGCCGAAAGTACACGAGGCTATCTTATCTGTCAATATTTCAGTTTTAACTTTGTTTTTATCTATATTAACCTGGCATGTTGTACCTTGCAAATGGGTTGATGCGAGGGAAGTGGATTGAAAATGAATTATTGTCGCTTTTCACTGTCACATCATATATTTATATTTTTAAATAGGCCAAACTATTTTTCAGACACAGGTTATATGTTGTGTGTAGTGTAGTTGTGTGTGCTGATTCAGCAAGCAGCAAAACTTTTGCAGCTTGATATGTTGAAAAGTCCCTTCCCTTCCCCTTCACCGAGGCATAAAGAGAGAGCACAACGCACAGGGTGTAGTAATATTTCACCACCTGGTGGCAGACACTTCATTCTAAAACTGTGCCGCACCAGATCCAATTTGTTCTGTCTTACCCCCCACCCCAAATTGTTTCACCTCCAAATAGACATGAACAAAGTAAAAAAAAAAAAAAGAGTTTCTGGATGACTCCATATTTTGAATCACTGAAGCGAATTATGGGCATGTTTAAAGGCAGGTTAAGGTACTGTGAAACTTGAACGAGTTGAGCTCAGTGGTTTCCTCAAGCTGCTTAGCCTCTGCAGGCATGCCGCAGCTCTGCTGCTGGAAGGTGAAAATGAACATTGTTCAAGGCTGGGTGATCATTGCAAGCCAGTCAGTCATCCGGCCTGGGCACATCACAAGGATTCATCATTTATGCTTTCGCTTGGCTCCGAACATATTTCAATACACTGTTATTACATTACATTTCGTCATTTAGCAGACGCTTTTATCCAAAGCGACTTACAATTATTCAAACACCGACGGACGCAGCCATCAGGAGCAATGAGGGGTTAAGTGTCTTGCTCAAGGACACTACAGCATGCTAGCAGGAGGAGCCTGGGATCGAACCAGCAACCATTAGATTACTAGACGACCAGCTCTACCTCCTGAGCTACCGTCCCCTCCTCACAACATGCAAGAATGAATTTCGCACACTTTCGACTTGCATGAAGGGGGTGGGGATGGGGGCTTGGTCTCTGGAGCTAAGTGTCTCCTTCTCAGATTGCCTTTAGTGAAGTTTTATTGGCTTGAGGTTGGAAGTAGAAGCATTCCCTATCGTTTTGCACATCTTAGGGCAGTGGTTCTCAAATTATGGGCCCTGATCAAAAATTGGGTCCTGAGTCCATTTTGAGCGGACCACGGTGTATACTTCCGCTTCTTCAAAAATAGATTTTTAATTGCAACATCAAGGACACCAATTAAGCAAATTACTTAATTTGCTTGATTGTACACTCATGGAGTTCCTTGTGACTGTGCTATAAACCATCATATAATATAGAGGGGATCTTGTCAAATTTGGGATCTTCATTTCTCCTCTTGCTGGTTCGATCTGGAATTAGTGGCCGAAATTCTGATGGCTTCACGGAACCACCAGATATATAGGTGGAAATTCATTACAGGGGGAAAAAGCATACGTTGAAGGCTGCAGTTAGTTCCTGCCGGTCGCACTCCCTGATTTTGGGCACAGATTGATCAGGGTTTGATGCATTAATGAGGGAAGCTGGCGGAATGCGCTCTTGGTCGGTAGGGAGATGTGAATGTTGCGTGCCACGTGGTGATGCGGAAGGAATGTTGACGAATCTCAAGTGGGATCTTCCCCAGACCCAATAGTCTTCCCCGTCGACAATTTTCCATTTTTTAGAGTGAGCTGTGACACTCGGTCAGGGGAGGAAATTGCCCAGTTGCTGGTTCCGAAGGGAAATGCTTTTCCAAGCAGCTCACCTTAACCCGACGGCCGGTCAACATGGACACGATAAAACACTCCAGCGTATATCAGCCTTGTTTTATTCAGGCCAATAAAGTCCTGATTTTATTTCGGCCATTATTTGGCTAGACATACGCACACAGGCTTTTGGGCAGACATACGTAAGTGGTGCGTTATGTGGCCTGAGTGGCAGCTGGGCAATCCTCAGGCTACGCCTAGAGTGCCGTTGAGGCCCCTTCCCCTAATTGAGGCTACATTCGAAAGACTCACAATGGACCATGTCGGGCCGTTACACTGCAGTACCCGTGGGTATTGTTTTGTGTTAGTTCTAGCGGACTATGCAATCCGAATCCTGAAGCAGAGCCCCTGCGCAATATTATGGCTAAAAATGTAGCGCAGTTGTTTCAGATCATCATCCGAATTGGGAATCCAAAGGAAATCCTGACTGACCAGAGCACTACACTTTGGGAACTTTACTAATTTCTGGGCGGCTGCTCAATTCGAACCAGTGTTTACCACCCCCAGACCAATGGCCTGGTGGACTTGGACCCAAGAGGTGCTAGACAAGATTAAGGAAACTGGGTCGACAAACTCCTCGACCAAGGCTACTGGCAGATTCCCTTGTACCACTTTCGCACACTTCCATTTGGGTTGTTTGGCACCCCAGGCACGTTTCAGAGATTCATGGACAGGTTCTGCACCCCTGCGTAACATATGCTGATGCCTACTTAGATGACATAATCAGGGTGTTGAGGGTAAGTCAGGGGTATGTGGCAGACCGAGGAGCGTGGTTAAGCCGCGGTCTAAAAACGCTGGCACGGGCTTCTCCACACTTTGGCACACCTGCTTTGAGTCGGGTAAATCAGCACCCAAGCAGCACTGATTGGCTTGACTTGTGGCAGGAAGTATCTTTAAGGTGTATTTGTCTTTCAGTGAGGCGGGAAACTGTGAGACACGCAAGCTGAACCTTGGGCGAGGAGGACAGTGATGAAGTTTCCGGCCGTTATTTATGATTTCTGCTTTCAATGTATGGCCAGCGAGCCCTTTCAGTTTCAATAAAACACATGCCGGCAGGCAATGTTCACCCCCTCGCACCATTTCCTTGGGTATTCCTTACCTCACCGTGGCCAACCCGCCACACTTCCATTCATACATTGTTCGTGTTCTGGGATATTCAATGGGCCTTAATGACCCAAACCACCACACTAAAAGTTTAACTTATACTCTTCAGCTTGAAACAAATATTTAATATAATAATAATTTAATAATTTAATAATAATACTCTTTGCTTAACTAACACTTGCAGCCATGTGCAATATCCCATAAAATTGTGAGATGAGAATATAACTGAATTTATTGTTATTGGCCACTTCCATTACATCTTCTGGAGTGCCAATTATTCTGGTGTGTATGTATTTAGCCCTTAGCGCTCTTACCCAAAATTACTTTCAGCAAATGTGGCAATGGGGGGCGGGGGGAGTAATGTAAGCAGCCACACCTGCCTTGGGTCTAGTTAATTAGGCCCAGGAGCAGGGGTGGCGCCATTGTGAACTGTGAATTGTGAATTGTGAACCCATTGTTCATTAGAGTAATTGATCAACGTAAATTAAATCACCCATCCCCACACACATGGGAAAGTCTTTGCCATGACAATGTTCCATTTGCTCCCAGCTTGTTACATCTAGCCACTCTCTCCAATAAACTGGTGTGTTTTTACCATCACTGCCTGTGTCTCTGTGTTGGTGAGCACCTAGAAAAGCCACTCGGGTGGCATGTGGAGGGCAGAACGGCCACCCTGGCACCCAATGTGAAGCTCCTGGTACAAGGATGGGACACAGAAGGCCTGGCAGAAGATGCACCAGGGCCACCAGCAGGTCAATGGATGGCTACAGCACCAGCCCTCTCCCAACTGACAGCAACAACACATGGCAGATGTCCACAGATGTTCCAGACAGATGGACAAGAGAAGAAGCAACCGCAGCAGCCACCATGGGTAACCATGGGCAGCTAGCGACTCCTCCAAGCAGCCAACGCCACGACCATCAGCAGCCCAGCAGTCAGGCCATCCCTCTAAGCAGCCCCCGCAACAGACAAGCCCGGCTATACCTCCATGAGCCAGTACAGCAGCTCGAGGGCCCACACTCTGGAAGGGAGGAGGGGGTAGTCTGTTTTGTCACCCTCGGGCAGGGTCGCCCATGAACCATGCTTGTCCTGGGTTCCTGGTCTTCTTGAAAAGGGACTATTTTTGTGGGACACTTTTGTTTATGTAAGGCATTGGAACCCTGTTTCTAAGTCTGTTTTTTTATTATGTTAGGTATAGAAACCTTGTTTCAGAGTCCCGTCTTTTATTTTGTTAGGCTTCGGCCTTACCATGGTAACAATGAGCTCAGACAACAAACTTGTGGCTTCTACAGGAGCAAAAATGAATTATTATATAGATTGCATAATACTTACTCAATGAATTATAAACGTTTCAAACCCTAACGCTAAACCATAATCCTAGAAACTACAAAAACTTCAATTCTTCACGATTTTGTTATGCATCTTGATGCAATTGCCTCATGGTTAAAGTAGTTGTATTATTAAAAACCTGAGAATTAACGGAATTATTGGGTGAACAACGATATGCATGTGTTACATGTATAGTCAGAATTTGCATATGTAATTTGCAAAGCCCTTAACTATATGTTCGGCAATAGAAGTGGTGCCCCCTATTGACACTACCACCTCTAAAACCTCTACCACCACTGCCATGGCAGGGTTGGATTTTTTTTTACTAGGCCATACAACTTATACTAACTTCTTTACCCATGAGGCAAATGCATCAAGATGCATAACAAAATGGCAGTATTGTAGTTTTTGTCGTTTCTAGTATTAGGATTACGTTAGGCTTTGAAATGTTCATAAATAATTGCGTAAATATTAGGCAGTCTATATAATAATTTGTTTTTGCTTCTGAAGAAGCCACAAGTCCGTATTATATCAATCTTTTTTCAGAAAAAAACCCTTTGTTTAATACTTGATGATGTCATGATTACACTACTCATAATCCTAAGTATAACAGCCACTTCTCTGATTGGTGGAGCTCACTGTTACCATGGAAATCTTTACCGCACTGGCTAATGGGTACACAGGTGCCAAAACGCTTATTTATATCCAGTTAAATCGTATCTATGAATAAAATTCATACTGAGGGTATAACCTTATATCCTATTCTCGCCCAACCTTGAAGTTAATAGACCCTTCAATAGAGAAAAAGCAAAAACAGTATCCCAATTTTAATTTAGTGTTACTCAGAACGAAATGTAAACGCATGCATTTTAAAATTCAATACAGTACATCCACATTTTAGTTTTAGTGTACGTATCTGTGCCCCCCTCCTTCCCCACCCCCCCCCCCCCCCCCCCCTTCTAAAGTCAAACAAAATCTCCCTATCCAAATAAACTGGATTACATTTTGTTTTATGTTGCACGAAAAATATCCCCATTCAAATTAATAGGTAAAAATGTTGTTATTTGCAGCACAAAAAAAGTCGCACAGCTGCACTTCGGGACACGATTCAATAGATACATTTCCATGACTATGAGCATGAAAAAGTACAAGACCGGTTTGATCAGTCTCAGAAATGTCCACATAACCCCAAGTGACCTGCAGCGCCATTGGAGTGACTAGAAATCTCTTTGATTGCACCACTGTGCTGCCTTCTCAAGTGAGCTTGTACCTTAATGAGCCCATGCTATTTTTGAGTGCGAGTCTGTCACCCGCATATTCACACACACACACACACACACACACACACACACACACACACACACACACACACACACACACACACAGACACGCACACGCACACACACGCACACGCACACACACACACAGACACACACACACACACACACACACACAACCATGCCCACACGTCCTTGTACATGTGGGCAGTTGCCCGAAAAGTAATTATTTGCCTGCCACAGGCTGACGTTTTTCTTCTGTTGATGTATACACACTGAGCTGTAGCATGGTGGGTATCGCAGCTCCACTATCAACTCAGACACAGGATTAGAGCTGGCTTATGCTAAGCCTCACTTTCCATATGCCGGGGTTAGATGTACTCCCTCGCTCTATCTCAGTTTTTACCCCACACTGAGTAGAGATGGGCCTGGCGCCAAGGGGGTTCAGGTGGATTTAAGCTGCTGGTAGCTGCAAGCCAATTTACCAACAATGAGCTATTGCATACAATGCTATACTGGCGGAAGGTTAACATCTCAGGGTGAACAAGAGCTGTTTCAAATTATTTAAAATAGTGTGGTATCCATCATTAATCGACTGATTGATCAACTTCTTGGAGCAATAACAATGGAGCGCTAAAGAAAGCCTTAGCTATAGTGCATTGACAAGCATATCTCCTCTCCATGACCCCAAACTCAACCCAGACTTCTCTCGCACTCACCCTTCCCATTCGTATTTGTCCAGTCTCCTGAAATGGACAGAAAGTGCATTTAAATTAAATTCAATAATGCCAAGTGAAAGTCCAAGTGGAATTAAAATGCTGTGTTTATGTTAATGTTTTGTTAAGACAATTAATATACAGTACATCAGCTCTGTGTATGTCTCTCTGCTGTGTAATTTTATTTTGGGCAAAATCTGCATTACCAAAATGATGAAATTGAAGTTTATTTCACCCTTCTACAATAGATGATAGATAGATGATGGATTTTTTAGGTTTGGTGGATTCTGGTATCGACTGATGGTTGTGTTACTAATGACATTATTGATCAAATATTAACCATTCAGATTACTGTATATTATTTAAAAAGAAGTGGTTATATTACCTTACTTCAACCACAACATTGTCTAGATTCCTGTCTGGCAAAGGTTCTCTGTAAGCGGATGTGATGAGTATTTATACAAGTTGCCAAAGGATCCCATAACAAAAGCTGAATGGCTGGAGTTTTTGTGAGGGGGAGGTACAATTTGACACCAGAGAGGTTCCTTCATGTGTATAGCCTCCACTGGACATTTTTCCATGTTTTCATACCAGCCTTTTAACTACCTCCATGCTCCCATCAGGAGTTCAATTCGAGTAATGGTGGACAATTCCACAATCTGCGTTGTTTGCAAAAACTCACTGCATTTCAGGCAAAGCTAACATGATACCGACAGCAGTGTGGCTTTGGAACTTCGAGGAGTTCTTAAAAAAACCAAAACAACATTCGTCTTCATTTCTAAATTCCCCGTGACTGTCCCTTATTTTTCTTCCTCTTCGGGCTGCTCCCGTTAGGGGTCGCCACAGCGGATCATCTGCCTCCAATACCTTCTCTTCTGCGCATCGTCCTCCCTTACATCAACCACCTGCATGTCCTCCCTCACCACACCAATACTACTTTCATCAAATCGCTAATTTCAGAGGAGTGCAACATACAAAGAAAAACACGATTTAAGCATTGAGTTAAGATACAAGGAAATTATTCTACGGAAACTGCCATTTTTTATATTATTCAGGTATTCGGGAGAAATTAAGTTTCATAATCATTTATTTTGACTGATTTGACCTCCTTGCTTGATTCATATTTCAGACTTATTTGACTGACCTTGAATAAGGGTTGTTATTGAGTTGGAACTGTTTCTTTTCAGATGTCTAATATAACCAAGATTGAACCATTTCTGACAATGAAAAAAAAAAAAATGTAATTTTTACTAAAATTGTGCCAAATACAATCCCAATCTCTCTCTCTCTCTTTCTCTCTCTCTTCTCTTTGGACATCACACATTGCCTAATATCTGATGCCAACCTCCAACCTAGCAAAACAAAGTGAAACATAATTTCAGTTATAAATCTCCGGTAATATTTTCTTTCTTTATTTTCCTGAGTCAAATTCAGCAAAAACAGTTTCCTGGTGAATCTGGGGCTGTTGGCAATGTAATACGTGTGCATTTTTTTTTGTTGCATAAATTCAGGCACAATGCGAACTCCAAAATCACGAACTGAATGAAAGAAGTGTACGAAAGGGGTTTTGAAGGCTGTTCGTCTGGACGCTAAATGTTCATCCATGCTTGTACAAATTTAACTGAAATAAGTTCAGGGATGCAAGTGGGATGGTTCATGGGGCAGGGATGGAGTGGAGATTACAGTCCTGTGGGAGGCATTTCCTGTTCTTCTTCTTGCAACACCAGTTGTTTTGCAGCTGAATGTTCATCCATGCTTGCACAAAACTAAATTGAAACCAGTTTGACGTGTGAGGGTGGGGAACATTTCCGCCTCAACAGAGTTCGGTGCAGACTCCCAGTTTTGAGAGCTTTAAATCCCAGCAGATGTTGAGATAACAGTGGACTGACTGGCATTGAACAACATTTGTGCACCCCCATCCCTAAATCATGCTCTATTCGCCCAACAAGCAAATAAAAGATTACTGATTGCTCCTTTAAGTACAAATGTATTGATGTATTTGCCCCACTTATTCCGATGGCTCGTTGATGGGCCAGGGGGTGGGAGAAAGTAGGTGAGGGAACCTTAATTCCGGTAAGGGGGAACAATGGTGGAGAGGCACCAACATACAATCCACATTGATCCGCAATGGCCATCACCAAGTGCACTTTGTAATGGAGTGTAAAAGTGGAAAGAATAAAAAGTAGCAGATGAGAAATGATGAACCTGGCCGAGAGCACGGCCACCCAAAGACTGGATCCAATGCAACAATTGAATAGTGTCAATATGTATTACTGTAGCTCCATTAGCGGTGACCGTGGCTTGTTAATATGTATGAAGGCGGCTCTCTGTGACCTTCACCATTACAAAGTTACCTCTCGGGAGTAAGTCTATTGTGGCTGGATACACCCGCTTGAAAAATAATCAAACTCTGGAACGAAGATAATTAAAAAAAACAAACGAAATGTACTGGACACCTAAAATAGCCTTTTATTGTTAACAGGCATATGTAGTTACTGTAATGGCCTGACATTATCTATCAATCAATTCTTCAATGAAAATGTCTGTCGGGTGCAGGGGAACTGGGGGTGGGGTGGTAGCGCTGTTGACATAAATCATGGAGTGATTTGGCGTCCATCAAAGCAACAACAGACGAGTGGAGCAATGCCGCCTCTCGACTGTTTCACATCACTCCTCGTGACCGTGCAAGTCTGGGACTGTCTCCAATCAGCAAAGCCAAGGGTTCAATCAAAGGGACTTGTCAGACGATCTGTTGTAAAGTACGGCTCTCTGGAACAAGGTGGAGAGGCAATAAAGCTCTGTAACATCACAAGTGTGCTGAGGACTCCAAATCTTCCCGTGGGAGTCTAATCATGGCTTCCTTTTCTTTGGTCTGACTAGAAGATGCCTCGCGAGAGTCTGAAGGCGGGTGGGGCTGGGGGCGGGAGGCTGCTAGGGGGCATCTGACTGATGAGACGCATATGACCCAATCATGGATGTACCTCTTGCTGCATCAATGAGAGCAAAGGAGTGGAGAGGAAAATGAGAAGAGAAGAAAAGACGGAAGAGAAGTCATGTGCGAGGCTTAACCATTCATGTCTCCAGTTTCAGAAAGTTTGCCGTCACACAGCCTGCCCATCTAAATGGAAATGACCTGGGGATGGAGCCACACTAGCAAATCTGCAGGTGAAGGATTGGATGCACATGAGCCGTATTTCCGCTGGGATCACCCTACTATTCACACTTGCTGTGGTGCCACGAAGCTGAAGTAGTTTCTCTTTTTGTTTTTAAATCCGTTTCATCAAGTCCAGCCTCAATTCCTCCGTCTTGCCCTTTATTGTCAGGACAATTGCAGCAGCGGTGAGATAAGTCGTAATCGGTATAAATAGGTCGAGGCCCCCTTCGAGCTTTGTTTTCTCAAAGGGAAGAAGCGTTGGAGTGCACTTTAAACAGTTGATGAACGGAGCCACAAGGCCTTAAGTCAATCACTCTCTCCTGGGCCAGATGGCAGAAGCCAGGCCTGAGATGTTAATTAGTAATGACATAGTCTCATGGCTATAGCCGCAGAGGCAGGTGAGGCGTCTACAATAGAGTTGAGACACCGCCGGGAGGAAGCAGGGAAGCGTCCCAGGGCACGACACAGCTTTTGATCTGCCAGGATCTTTCTCATCTGCGGCTCGGTTTCATTTAGCGGCGTGGCGCGGTGATGAAAGCACAGCCCTTCTAACTTCTGCTTCACTGACTGCATCCTAAAAAGTTGCTGTACAGGGTATGAGGTGTTAGTCACCTGAGAGATGGTGACTGCTTACCATGAAGCCCCGAACTGGAAGCGTTGGCTTCCTGCAAATATATGTCATGGTACGATCGTATTGGACAAGTTCAAAGGCTCACTGACACATTATGCCTTACGGAATGTACAGTATGGCATCCAACTCCTGTGAATGCCCTGATTAAGGAGTGCCACAGGGCTGCTGTTCGATTTGGTGGCTATGCAGGAAATATAAATAATGCAAAAGCTGATCACAAGAAGGTCGCTCGCCTCTCTCTCTCTCTCTCTCTCCGGTAAAAGCTCTTAGGCACAGAAGAGCAATCCTGAGAGGTCCCAGACATGCTGACCTTTCATTACTCAGACAGCCATATTTTCTTGTGCTCTTAAAAGGGGTAATGCAAGCAGCTCTTGTGACTAACAGCAATCGGCTGTTAATTACAGCGCACCTCAGGGTGCATTGTTTGCCTCAGAACTGTACCTCCCTAAGACTGCCGACATCATTGTGTTGTGTGCATGGGAAGCCTGCGCTGAAACCCAGTAGAAACAATATTCCACTGACAACTGTGTATGGAATTTCTCTTCTTTGAGTCACTTGTCCACTTTACTGTGCTACCTTAATACCAGTCATCTTAGCGAAAAGAAACTGAAATATCAGTCACAGGGTTCATTGTTTGATGACACCCCTCGGCTGGAACAGGGCATGTAAGTGCAAGTGACTTGCTCATGCATGAGCATATTGCCTATTTTAAATTAATGTCGAGCGCAATGCTCTGCACTTGTTAGCAACTTGCCTCAGGACTTCAGTTGCGAAACCGCCTGGATGGCAGGGGGGATTCTTTGTTTACAGGCATGTGCGTTTGCGATTGCGTCTCTTTCAAGCCCAATTCCCACTATGAGGTTTGTGTGTGTGTGTGTGTGTGTGTGTGTGTGTGTGTGTGTGTGTGTGTGTGTGTGTGTGTGTGTGTGTGTGTGTGTGTGTGTTGGGTGTGTGTGTGCATGTGTGTGTGTGTGTGTGTACATACTTGGGCAGCGCCAGTGTTTCATTTGTGACAATGACCACTGTTCTTCACACACCGCCTCTTGCCGCTGACCCGAAAAACTCTTAATTCTGCAGGCCAAGGACATCCCTGAATAATGCAGCAAACTGTAGCCAAGCGGGCTACTGAGATATGAAAGTTATTGTGAATTCAGTGAGATGAAATTCAGAGGTACATGATTATAAAGCAGAGTGCAACCATTTTATTATTTCCATGAATATTAAAAGACACATAAAAAAAGCTTGTAAAACAGTGGGATAACCAAACATAAGGTCCACCTTGCAGATGATTTCATAAAGTGAGGTGGAAAACTTCATTTTTTTGGTCCAAAAAGTTTTTATTTGTATACGAGTATATCCATGCAGGTGTTTGCATGCTAAATATGCTTGTGAGAGCACCTGTGGGTGGACAGTGGCAACAGCACTGACGGAAGCTGACAAACCAAATTTAACCTAATCCGTTTTTTGTTTGTTTGTTTGTTTTCTAAATGGATTAAGAGAAGACTGTCCTCGTCGTTATGCAGAATCCTTGCTGCTTCTACACTTAGTATCTCATTACAACGCCAACATGCTCATGGGAAAAAAATAACCAGATGGATTCCCGCTATGAAAAACCTTGCACCGTACTTGTACAAATCGTATTATACTCCTAATTTAAAAAAAACATCATTAATACTAAGAATAGTTTGGATGCGGGAATACAGGAACTAACTTTTGAATTTCACTTGTTACTTGGAAAGGTTGGATCATGCCACGCTTCCCCAAACAATTCCAGATGGCATAGCAGACAAGCGGGAGGCATAATGCATGCAAAATGATATGCATCCCAGCATCTGACAATCCCTCTGTTCCCTTTTTACTCTGCGGCTCATCTGGATTTCCTGTTCATTTGTCTAGAATAGCAGGCATATGGGCGCACCGGAATGGCCTCCTAATGTTTGGGAAATCTTGCTTCATACAAGCTGTGTGTATACAGTTGCTGGTCGAAATTATTTCGCTGCCAAGGGAAAGTGAAACAACCGGAACTTTGCAGAGAAAGAAGAGAAAATATGTTGGCAGGCGTTCCCTGAAAGTGTAGGCAGAGCTGGTGATGGCGACCTGAGAAATGGGCATTAAACCATTGGGTTGTCAGATTGCCACCTGATATGACATAGGAGGGAGGAGATGAGCCTAAAATCCTCATAAACCAAAATGCGGCTGTCTATCATGAAAGCGAGATGGGGGAGGAAATGCTTCACGCAAGGTCACAGCGAAGCAAATGTGACATTAAAAACAGCTCAAGACGTTAATTCATTCTAAATGTGCCATTTATATGCCATGGCAAGCTTACCTGACAATATATGCCTTGTAAAGCTTTATTCAAAGGTCATTCTGAAGTTTCTCCGACGCAGTTGCAAACTTTCCGAGGCGACGGCTCCATTGTGAAGTGTTGACTGGAGAAATGAGAATAACATCTCTCAGTGAGGCACTGGGCCAGTTTTGACAACATCATTTTATGTTTGATTTGAAACTCAAAGACACATTCGAGGCACTAACGGGATTCACTAGCAAGCCGGCTAACACATCGGCCATAGATCTAACTCAGGTGGAGATAGGAATTTAGTTTTATGGCCATGCAGCCACAAAGACACACTTACAGTTAGATCCTGTGACTTTGCACGTAATAGTTGTTGGTGGGGCGTGCCCGTGTGTGTGTGTGTGTGTGTGTGTGTGTGTGTGTGTGTGTGTGTGTGTGTGTGTATGTACCGTAAGCGATTTGGAGTGTTGCAGCACACTGCAGTTCTCTCTTGTATGTAATTTGTTAAAATTCAGTAGGTGTTTCGCTCTGGGCAGGCTGAGGAAAATGAGGCTGAAATTCACATTTCCATCCGTCTTCCCCCACAGTGATTTGGCCCGCTCTTTTCCCGCACTGATAAAGTTTGGGAGTTGGGCCTAAGGCTCCTTGATCTGTCATGAACGCCAGTGCCGTTTAGAGAGATTAGCAGCGGGGGCGGTCAGGTGTGAGATGTGTGTCAGTGTGTGTGTGTGTGTGTGTGTGTGTGTGTGTGTGTGTGTGTGTGTGTGTGTGTGTGTGTGTGTGCGTGTGCATCTGAGCGTATGTCCAAGGGGGAGGTTGGCCTGGGAACTCTGCCGTGTATGAGCAAGACAATGCCTGACCTTGGCCTCACCATGAGTTGCTTGGCAAAGTAGCACTCTGCTGTGAATAAGAATTAGAGGCATACAGGAAGTAAATGGAGGAGGTGGTGTGGGGTGGGTGAGGGTTGGGGGTGGGGGCCTACCTGGACCATAGAGTCACTCCAGATTTTGCATGCAGGGTCGCATGCTTCCCTTCGCATGCAGTGCGTGCTTGTGCTGTGTTCAAACTATGTGTTTGATTTCTGACCGAAGGAAAACAGACGTTGAGTGGATACGAGAAGGTAAAACACTCTTAGTAGATGGAGGATTGAGTCCCGGAAACTCAGTTTAAAGTATTTTTAAGGATAGGTTCGTTAATTTTCAACTCGGCCTCATTAAATTATCGGTTCCCATTATTTATAACTGTTCTTAGAGCACAACATTGATGAACTCACATTATTGTTACGCGTGTCTTTTTGATTATGTTTTCAATCACAGTAATTTGAGATTTGATAGAAAATTACCTTTAAAAGTACCGCAGTACACCCAAAGCACAATGTTAAAGCAGTGCAGCTTCCTGTTACTCTTACATTAGCTGGGATTTAGCCAAACAAGTCAATAAAACCCTGAAAACCTTCTACAGCCCAACCTTCAGCAAGGTTGTCCTGTAAACAGTTATGTGGGAACCAACATTTTTATACATTCTGGGCTGAAAAATGGCAAACCTATTAATGTGTGAATTTATTGTCTTCTTTCTTTCCTGTAGTTTATTTTTTTTGGTTTGTCTTTTTAGTTTATTCATCACAGGAATATGAAAAATGAATCCAATATCTATCTCTGTTAGAACCTGAGTAAAAAACAAAAACAACAAAAAAATAAACTGAAGATACAATTACAAACTTAATAAACAGACCATACAAACTGAATTAAAAATCTGATTTGATTAGAAGTACGGGTACTCTGACTGTCTACCAAAGTTCTTTAAATATATTTATCTTTACCTCAGATTATAATAGGTAGATAGATAGTTAGATAGATAGATAGATAGATAGATAGATAGATAGATAGATAGATAGATAGATAGATAGATAGATAGATAGATAGATAGATAGATAGATAGATAGATAGATAGATAGATAGATAGATAGATAGATAGATAGTTAGATAGACAGACAGATAGACAGACAGATAGATAGATAGATAGATAGATAGATAGATAGATAGATAGATAGATAGATAGATAGATAGATAGACAGATAGACAGACAGATAGATAGATAGATAGATAAATAGATAGATAGATAGATAGATAGATAGATAGATAGACAGATAGACAGACAGATAGATAGATAGATAGATAGATAGACAGATAGATAGATAGATAGATAGATAGATAGATAGATAGATAGATAGATAGATAGATAGATAGATAGATAGATAGATAGATAGATAGATAGATAGATAGATAGATAGATAGATAGATAGATAGATAGATACAAATCTGGCAATATACAACAAAACATAAAAGTTAGCAATAAGCCTGTCCACTCACACGTATTGTGTGTACCAGAGTGAAAGAAAAAATGGTTATAACAATATGACATATACAGTTCCTTATTGCAGTAGATGAGAGTGTTGATGAGTGTTTTTCACCCTCCTTTCTGGCTCAGGTCAAGCCAGCCAGAGGAGGAATTGTACAGTCTTGCAGCAGCGGAAAATACTCGCTTCTTGGAGCACTGTGGTGTTAGCAGTCTATTGCTGAAAGTGCTACTCTGCTCTGCCAGTTTAATGTAGCGGGTGGGCGAGGTTGTCCATGATGGCCAGGAGTTTGGCCCTCCTCCACCGAGTCCAGGGTGAAACCAAGCCTTCATTATGAACGTGTTCAGTCTCTTTGCACCACCGCTATCACTGTGCTTTTCTCACCACGGGTGCCACTCATAGCGCTTTACATGTAACAGTACATGCCTCACATTCACCCACAGACGGCAGTGTCATCCATGCAAGGAGACAACTAGCTTGTCAGAAGATCTTAAGGAGTTAGGTCTCTTGATCAAGGATACCTCGGCAAAATGAACCACCAACCGGCAAATCGAACCACCCTTCAGTTGCCAGACGACCACTCTACCTCCGGAGCTACTGCCGTCCCTGACTGGTGCTACCAATGCCAGTACCAGTCCAACAGGACTAGTACTGCACCCTCCAACAGGACCCGTTCATCCTAGAGAGAGAACGCTGGCTATCGTGCTTCTTGGTCAGGGCTTCTAATTGACCAGTCCAGTCCAGTATGTGTAGCCCTAGGTACTCGTAATTTTGGTCCAAGTCCTCTCCCCGGATGTAGGCAGGGGGGCTTTAAGGTCCTAAATCCCTCCTAAAACTCATCATCTCCCTATTATTGCTGATGCTAAGAAGCAGGTGGTTCTGCATGCACCAAAATTACAACAAAACTTCTCTGTATTCCTGTCCTCCACTGATGCGTTCCACAATAGCAGAGTCATCCGAAAACTGTCATCAGAGAACTGTCTGAAGTCAGAGCTATAGAGAATGAAACTCAACGGAGCCGGAACTGTCCCCTAGGGGGCGGCAGTGCTGCTCGCCACCCGGTCTGATACCAATCCCTGCAGCCATACAAACTATCTGACCTGTTGGTCCGATAGTTTCTTGGTGAATCCATCTTAATCCATTTCAAGTAGTAAGGGTCGTATGGTGTTAATATGGCCAAGCATCGACCATGATTTGTGAAATTAAAAACTTTGTCTCACTTATAGTCAACACAAGGAGGAAAAATACCTTGCAAAAACGATGAAAGTGTGTTTAAAGATGATCAGAAAAGGGAAAAATTTGTGTGGAGCTGACTTCCTCTAAGTCTTTCAAAGTGCTATTACACAGGGAAATTAAGGTTGATTAATGGCAGCCTTTAGTCTTCGTTCCTTTAAAAGGAATGCGAGCAGACCTACTGTCTGTAGGGAATGAAAGCAGCGTTTTCATTTGCAAAGGGAAAACAAATATACCACATCTGAAGTGAAATCCAGGATCCCAAGGTACCATAAAAAAGGGTGTGTGTGTGTGTGTCTGTGTGTGTGTGTGTGGGGGGGGGGGGTTATTCTGGTAATGTAGGGATTAGCGGTGCGGTAGTGTTGCAAATGTGAATTTCTCATTAATAAGCCTGAAGATAAGTCGCTGGAGTGGGATTTTCAATCGTCGGCTGCAGAGACTGCATCGCGTGCAAGAGCGCGGACTAATCTTGCCTCCTAGAACTGTACCAATAAATGTTTTTTAATATTACATGGACATTCGATACTGTAGCCCCAGGAGCTATGCATTTCGTGCCTCGATAATGTACAGTTCAGGCGTACAGCGTGTGAGAGTACCCAGGCAAATTCAAGTGGCACAACCACTGACAGCAGGGACATTTTCAATGCATTACTCCCAACACCAATTTACAGAATTTACATGCCCCTGTCTGTTTCTGTGTGGTGGTAATGAAAATGAATGTGGGAGTGGGGGGTTATCTCAATCTCAATCGAAAGAAACAAAAACACGTTCCTTCGGTTTGTGCACATGGCCATCTTTGGATATGTAGCACTCTTAGCGGGTGCACTCAATACAATGAAATACAAAGAAAACAATGAATCCGTCAGATTTAACACCAGTCAGTCCCCTGTGAATGCCAGACTTTTAAGAACAGGATGGCCTCCCATTGATTGAAAAATATAGGGGCAGAGGTTCGCAAATGTTGTTGATCAATGTCAGTCCACTGATGCCTCAATGGCTTCTGAGATTTCAATCTCTCCAAACAGGCAGTCCGCTTGAGACTCTATGTTTAGGAAGAAATGCCCCTTGCCCCCAAGCCTGTCAATATCTTCTCAATCCCTCTCGATCGACTGGCGTTGCAAGACCCCTCTGCTTCAGAGCCTAAGAAGCTTTGTGGAGGAGAGGTCTGTTCTGTGACTTCCTTTAGTGGTCAGTAGTTGTTGCTATTTGTCCAATGTTACCGATTGCACCGTCAAGGAAAAGTCATTAGGGACGCACCACCATGTTACGCGACTGCTTACAGACAATATTCTGTATCTACATCATTTTATTTATTTAGGTGTGGGCAACAGCGTGAAATATAAATAGAAAAACATAATATGTTGCAGTAGCAAAGATTATTCAAAGTTATTCTTCACCATGCCAACAACTGCAAAGTAATTAATGCCAAATCAAATAGTCAAATTAAGTGGCACCTGGAGATGTAGGCATATATGGATGCACCATGTGCTCGACAAAACTTTAAAATAAAGAATTTGAAGTTCTATTGTTGAAGTTGAGTCCAGTCATGTGTAACCGTTTTGGCAGTGCGACCATTGGAGAGTGCATCTGAGAAGCTCTTCACAGGGCAAAACTGAATAAATTGGAGATAAATCTTAATAAAAATAAAAATAAAAAAGATTATTAATCTCGACCCCACATTTGTGAATCTGACTCGAGCAACGTCAGAGACATCACATTTTGAATTCACAATGGAAAAACCCTGTTAACCCCCCTAGAAGATAGCTACATAAATCACCAGAATTTACTCAACACTCCCTCATATTTCCTGCGGTGTACTTTGATATTTAAAGAGGGTTGGGGTTGAGGTCGGGGTGAGTATGAGCTTAACATTAAATTGTCTTGAAGAACTAAGAAAGCTGCCAATTCAGCCAAAGAATAATGCCCCCTCCAAAGCCATCTTCTGCTGTCAATCACCTGATTGCTTCTCCCAGCAGACACCTTTTATTATGCAAAAGCCAGGGAGGGAAACCGTGTAGCCTGGCCCTCTATTTTTAGAGGTCATATTGATGCAATCAGGGAGATGACACACATTTTCATAGCTGAGTGGTTTTTGCACAGTGAGGTGAGTACGGAACGGCTCCATGGAAGACCATAAAATCTTAGCGCAGCAGTGTTCCGTCACCTCGCAGGAGCGGAGAGGTTTGTTGTTGCTGTTTTTGTTGTTGTTAAAGGTCTGCAGTAAACCAACATGAGCATGATGTGCCATTCTGACACTGCTATTACAGTATGACCCGCGTTCTCCATGGCAATTTAAAAAAAGAAAACCGAAGTGCGTGAACGTATGAGCACAGCCCTCGCCGAACCGGAAGCGAGCGCTCACTTCCGTGAACTTGTTATGTAGTCGCGTCAGGGTTTTGGAGGCAACGCTCCCGTGACGCTCATTTTGACCAGATATTATCATAGCCATTAATTGAGTGTGTTGGGACTGGGGTGGGGTGGGATGGGTGGCTAATCAATTCAAGGGATTTGAAAGTCACCTTCCCTGATCATTTATGCAGCTTGTAAATTGTAACAACGCAGGGTTGATTAGATATGTTGTGTTAACATATTTAGCCGACAGCTTGTAATGAGATAGTTAGCAGAGAGGTCATTCAGTTCGATATCCCGTAAGCTATAACATAGAGAAAGCCAAATATGCTCATGACAAAACAAAAAGCCGCATCCAGATTTTAAAATAAATTTGCCTTAAATAAATACATTTAAACTACATTTGTTTGTATTTTTCTTGATATACTATGCCTTACTGAGCCATTGTTTAATTTAAGATGAATTTGTTCTAGACTAGGAAGTCCGAGATTGAGGTCATTAAAGACTAGTCAGCTCCTGTCGATAACAACCTGTCTCGCCTTGGTCCTGGTTTTGGTCGAGATAATCAATTTTCTCTGTTGTCATGGTTGACCTAGAGGCCTACATCCATTTATCCAAAAATAAAAAAAAATAGTCTAAGATTAGGCCTCAGCTGTGTCTGTGAATCCGCCCTCACATTGCGACAATGCTCGTAAAGGAAGTCACGTTTGGCAATGTTGGTATAGTTAATAAAGCTTCCTTTAGCGGCCCCTATTTGTGGTTAAATATCCACTGCCACTGATCTGTCAATGCATCTTGAAATATATCAGCTAAGACGGTTCACGGGTTCCCTGCTCATGGGTTCATCTGAGCTGCCGAGAACCGGGCTTCAGAAACAGAAGTTATGCAACTTATTGTGCGGAGTGCGATGCTATTCAATTTGTTGGGGGCATTTCTTTCATTGGTACAATTAAGCGATCTTGCCAGGGACATATTATGAATCCAAGGCCTCGCATAGCTGCTGGACAGTCTTTCCCTGACTTACCTCCTGAGGTGTCTGAATGAGGGCCCTGGGTTCTCAAGAATCAGAGCCCATTGTATCGTGATTTTATGGTATAATTACTAACGTATGTTACTTTTAATTTATTGCTTCCATGTCATACGGAGATCGACAATAACAACGTGTCTATTCAGAGGCCCTATGGGATAGGAAATGTTTTGATGCATTCAGCCTCGTCGGCAGAGGAACTGTGTTGATTCCTCCAGCCTAGCCAGAGGAGGAAATGTGTAGATTTACGTTGGACAAGTGCTGGACTGTGACCTATGTATTGTGACCAGATGGGCTACGTGATCTCTGTACTAGTATATAGGACAAGTCTTTTACTTCAGTCGAGAGAGAATATATCTGGCTCCTGTTCTCTCCCAGACAGTCCATGGCAAGTCTGGTTTGATGCTGATTTGTGTAATAAAGCTATTATTTTAATCAAGTCAGCTTCAGCGGAGACTCCTTCTTAATCAACACATCAAAATCATCCAGAAACTACAAAGTGGCGTCATGAACAGGATCTGTTGGGCCTTATCTGACACTGCCTCCCCGCTTCAGAAGTTACCACACCCAACTCCTCAAGGGTGAGTCTTTACTTACAATATTAAAAAACAGAAAAAATGATGCAGAAGATTACTACACCCTTATCACATACAGCATCTGTACAGAAGCCCCCGCCTTATGAGAAGGAGGTGAAGTGCACTGATGTTTATCCCCAGCTCCCAGTGATTACACAGGAAGGCAACTATCTCTTCAAAGATGAGGATGAGCAAATAACAGAGATGGGCAAGGCTAAACAACCATAAAGATGTATCCGAGCTCCAACAGTATCAAGAGAAGGAACCGTCTGGGAAGCAGACAACGAGTCATAAGTCTGAAAATAGGAGAAGAGATTGGGAGTGACTCTGACGAAGCTATTGGACGATACGACCCAGCAGTCGGACGGATGTTGGCTAAAGCGGAGAAAAAAGGAGACCAGTGAGGAAAATGGCTCCAGGAACAGACGACACGGATGAGAGTGAACAAGGTAAAAGCGATGAAGAATCGGAGAAAGAAGGTCCTCCCTGTTTTCAGGAGGTTACAGAGGTTACACACTTCACAGTCTTGGATTTGCGTGGAGTATTTTTCAGTGTTCCACTGAGCGAAGAAAGTCAAGGGTTGTTTGGATTCACATACAAAAAAACCTTCAAGTACAAGAGGCTCCCTCAAGGATTCAAACATAGCCAACACATTTTTAATAAAGTGTTGCAGAATGACTTGGCTGGGATTGATCAGATCTTGAAAAGTACTGTCATTCAGTATGTGGACGACATCGTCATCTGTTCACCAGATAAGGAAACGTGCCATGAGGACTCAATCAAACTGTTACAGCTATTGGCAGACAAAGGACACAAGAACACAACCTCTCAGAAGAAGCTACAGTATTGTCAACAAAAAGTAATTTATTTGGGTTAAACAATAACCCATGGACACAGACGCATCACTGAGAGTCATTTGGAAGCCATTCGAACGGCACCAAAGCCTAGAACAGTCAGAGAGATGATGACATTTCTTGGCCTGCCTAACAGGGCCTTTGAGAGCCATGATAAAAGAGACTGGGAATGCTCAACTCCATTGTAACCTCACCTGGACGCAGGGAGGTCTTATGGCATTTGAAACAATCAAACAGAGGCTAAAAGAAGCTCCAGCGCTAGCGCTGCCAGACTACTCTAAGAACTTTTTGCTGTATGTGGCTACGTCCACTGGAGGAAAATATGCATGTGCAGTTCTTTGTCAGCCCACAGGTACAGGGACAAGTCCTCAACCTGTTTCGTATTTTTCTACTGCCTATTCAGAAGAAGATTTGGGGCTACCACGGTGCTACAGAGCAATGGTGGGAGTTCATCTAATGTATCAGAAAGCATCATCAGTAACTATGGGTTACCCAGTGACAATTCTTACCCATTATAGTCTCAGGAATCTTTTGAATTTTGGTAAATGTACATTGACTATGTCTAGGCTTAGAGACCATCATAGGCTCTTAGAGCAGGAAGATTACCTTAGTGAGGTGCGTCACGGTAAATCCAGCTGAGAATTTGCCAACACCAGAGAATTGGGAGCCACATGATTGTGTGCAGGAAGTAGAGAGATATGCAAAGCTCAGATCAGACTTGCAAGCTTTCCCACTGCTTGTGTCAGATGTGGAGTATTGGACCGATGGATCCTGCTATCGAATAGGAGACACATTGAATGCTGGTTACACCGTAGTCAAAGCCCAGGGAACTGAATTTGTTGTTGAGAAAGCAGAAGTAATACCACAACCTGCTTCTGCACAGCTTGCTGAGCTTGTGGGCCTGAACGAAGCTTGTCTATTGGCCGAAGGCAAGAGAGTGAAAATATATACAGATTCGGCATATGCACATAATGTGTGTCATTTATTTGGATCAGTGTGGAAAAATAGAGGATTTAAGAAAACCGATGGTTCTCCGATACAGCATCATGCCCAGATGATGAAATTGTTGCATGCAATGATGAAGCCAAAGAAAATAGCTGTAGCTAAGTGTGCAGCACACAAAATGAACATGTCAAGGGTCACACAAGGTAACAAAGCGGCTGATGAGGCTGCAAAAGCAGTTACAGGAGCAAACAAAGCAGGCAAGGTTCTTCTGGTGACCCATGAAGTGGACTTCGAAGATAAAATCACGCTCAGAGATGTGATCTCGATGCAAGAAGCGGCGTCAGCCATAGATAAACAATTATGGTTGGACCGAGGGGCCACACAAGATTCTGCTGGTCTGTGGAGAAATCATGAAGGACTGACGGTTGCACCCCCCGACCTACTAGGTCTGATGATTCAGGAAGCACATGGGTTAGCCCATGTTGTAAGGGGGGAGGTAAGGAAAAAAATCACGAAAGAGTATGGTTTTTGGGCACCGTACTTGCTTGAGCAAATTGATTATGTCATAGGCAGATGTACAATCTGTCTTAAAAACAATGTTAGAAGGGGTGTGATGAGCCCACCCGGTTACATTCCAACTCCGACAGGTCCTATGCGTGAGTTGGTTGTGGATTTTGTTGACATGATAAGACCAACAGGAGGTAAAATATACATGTTAGTCGTCGTGGATAGATTTTCACGGTAGCCCGAGGCATGTCCAACCAAGTGTAAAGATGCTCAGTCAGCGGCCAAGCCAAGTTCTTGTGTCGTGAGGTCATACGCAGCTGGGGACTTCCAGATCGCATATCCTCAGATAATGGGAAAGAGTTTGTGGAATAGAACAGTAAAATTAATTCTGCAAAAATTGGGAATCAAACAACGTTTAGGAGCTGTTTATCATTCGCAAAGCCAAGGTGTTTGTGAAAAAATTAATGGTGTGCTGAAAAATCGATTTGTTAAAATCTGTCAGCACACAGGTCTGAATTGGGTAGAGGCGCTTCCGTTGGCATTAATTGTGTGTCGTTCAAGTGGGCTCCCTGATTTGGGCATGACACCCCATGAGTTGGCTACGGGTAGACGGATGCCAACACATTGTTTGTGCACAAGTGGAAAGGGTCCAAGTTTAGCCCTTTTAGAAGATGAAATGCGAGTGTATGTTAACTATATGGCTGCACTGCATAAGAAAATACACACATACAGTATGTCTCTGACAGGCAAAAACAAGAGGAGGTGCTAGAGAGACTTGATGAGCAAAAGAGGAATGCAGTGCAACCTGGAGACAAGGTATTCGTGAGCGTGTTTAGGAGGAAGTGGCTTTACGAACGCCGCGAAGGACCATTCGATGTTGTTCTCAGTACGGGAACTGCGGTTCAGGTTGAAGGTTCTCCTACATGGTATCATTTATCGCATTGTGTTAGAGCACCAAAAAAAGAGGCGCCACGATCACTGAGCAGAGATGTTGAATTCAAATTGTCCGTGTGTGGTGAGAGTTCCAGCTCCGGGCACATGGCGATCAATTCTTAGAGACAGTACTGGAACCTTTGACGCCTGAATGTCAAAGTAATGCATTATCGTGGCTGCTATTCAAACAACAAGCAGCGAATGAAGTATGGATGGCTCTGTTGGTCCATCTATTTAGACCTGGACTTGGGTGTTCCTGGTTGAGAGAATTACCATATTTAAATCTTCTTGCTAAGTAAGTAGATATTAGAACAGCAACACCTGATGCTATGGAAGTGACACCTGCGAAAGGTAGAGATTGTTTTTGGTTCTAATGATACTCCTAAAGGAGATGATATGTTTATGGGGATATCAGAATGTGAAATCTACATGATGGAATTTGAACAAAGTACACAAAGGACGGTTGGTGAAACATATACAGTGACCTTTCATGCACCACATCGTCAACAGAGTAAAACTTTGAGCGTAAAGAATCAAACTTTACCGAGTTATGTGACTATAGGAACATTCAAAGATATTTGGTGGGTATGTGGAGATAAAGCATACTTATTTCTGCCGTATGGATGGATTGGATGTTGCTATATGGCACAGTTGAAACTTCCTTATGATGTTTTTGTTATCCAGAAGGGACAAAAGACAGATGAGGGTGATTCTGCAAAGACTTCCAAAAGTAGGAAGAAAAGAGAAATGGCACAATTCCACAATTTGGAGTCTTATCATTGGAGGATATCTTTAGGAGAAAAATGGGCTAAAGGATTGTTTCCATGGTATGGGGTTACATTCTCAGCTGGTCATATTGATAATATCACATATATCATATATATCACATATTCATATACATCACATATTTCTAAGACAAAGGAGCTCATAGTGGATCTGAGGAGGGCAAAAACACCCGTGACCCCTGTTTCCATCCAGGGGGTCCCTGTGGACACTGTGGAGGAGTACAAGTACCTGGGGGTGTACTTCAATAACAAGTTGGACTGGACCAGAAACGCCGAGGCAGTCTACAAAAAGGGCCAAAGCCGACTCTATTTCCTACAGAGGCTGAGGTCCTTTAACATCTGCCGGACGATGCTGAGGATGTTCTATGAGTCTGCTGTGGCCAGTACGATCTTCTTCGCTGTCACATGCTGGGGCAGTGGGCTGAGGGTCGCAGACAACAACAGACTAAACAAACTAATCAGGAGGGCCGGTGATGTCGTAGGAGAGGAGCTTCAGTCCATCTTGGACAATGTCTTACACCCTCTCTACAACACACTGGCCCAGCAGAGGAGCACCTTCAGCAGAAGACTCCTCTTACCCAGATGCACCACAGAGGGCCACAGGAAATCATTCCTGCCTGAGGGCATCAATCTCTACAACGCCTCCCTCAGAGAGTCAGACACCCTCTCTCTGTAACCTGGCCTCAAAACACGGACTTCCACTTCTGCACCTTCTTCTTTTTGCACATTTTAACTGCACATTTTACACTTTACCATGTGTATATAGATATGTTTATATATATATTTATATATAAATATGTTTCTTAATAATTATTATATGTTGTATGTAAATATGTTGTATGTAGATTTGGAGCTGAAACAAAAGTAATTTCCCCCTGGGATTAATAAAGTATTTCTGATTCTGATTCTGATTCTGATTCCCTACAAGGGTTGGCGACTGAGACCATAAGAGGTTTTGAATATTTTTCAAATGCCCAGAGGAGTCATCTATTGACGTTGCTGAAACACGACACGGCTCATGATTATATTTTGGCCGGACAAGGTGGCCTCTGCATGGCATTAAATCTAACCGGAGATGCCTGTTATACGTTGATCCCTGATGTCACCGATAATATGACTAATGTCATAAATGCGTTGAAACTTATAGGAGATGCGTTTGGGCCATCAAAAGGAGCTGGGTGGTCAGCTAATGCTTGGTTGCAAGATAAATTAGGAACACTAGGAGCTATAGTAGTTCAGGTTCTAGTGGCTGATCTTCTATCACTGTGTGTGATGTTTTGTTTTTATACGGTGTTGTTGACCTTTGCTAAGGCCATGACATTGAAATGGGTAGGAGTTGTAATGCCGGGAGAAAGCGTTCAGATGCCACTATTGGGTGGTAAGGACATCAGTGAAGATGAGGAGGAAATAGTGATAAAGGAGAAGCTAACACTGGCAGATAAATATCCATTCTAAATATCTGATTCCGTCATATACTCAACACTATTGTTAACAAGGCAAATGCATGGACAAAGGGGGGAAAAGAAAAATGTTAATCATATATTGGAATAATGTTAAAGTACAATGCAAAAGTGAAATTATTATACTGTATTGGATGTTTGTGCAAGATACTGGCTGGTGATTCTTTCTTTCAGGACCAGTCAGAGGGTGGCCGTGTCCAGAGATCCTAACAGCCTAATGGACTTGAACACTCAAACATGGACAGACGAAAATGGAGGATGAAAATGGACGGGGGACCCTGAATGAGGACATCATGATCAGGGGTGTTGAGTGAAATATCATCAAAAGTTGATGATGTTAAAAAGCAACGGTTCAATACATACATATGTGTCCTGAATATTTTTATAATATTGGAGTTTGTTTATTACAATGTAATCTGTATTATTGATGAATATCCTGTACTCTACACTAGATATTTTTAGCAAGACATATTACTTTGATTTGCTATTGTTTTCCTTGAGTTGTTGTGTGTAATAGGATGAAGTGAATACATTGGGACCTCAAGTATTTTTTTGCGGTTTTTGAGGGACATTGGTGCTTGATTTATTTATGAGGTTCTAAATGTATGCATTTATATGTAACATCCTATACAGTTTTTTCTGTTAATTGATTTGGAGTACCTTAGGTGGTTACCTGGGGCAGAGGGACCATGAGAGAATTTTCCTGTCTTGATTGTTTGCTGGATGTTCTAAGAGAGGAAGCTGCCAGATGGGTTTTTCGCTCTCACACTACACATATTTTCTGTATTGCTACGACTAAGCATGGTCAGAAGGGTATATTATAATCGATTTTGTTTGTTATTAAGTGATTTCTATTAAGCCAATTAGCATCATAAGTTCAATTACTCTTCTCTCTGTCGAGACTTTGTATAGTCTCAAAAGGGGGAATATGAGGTGTCTGAATGAGGGCCCTGGGTTCTCAAGAATCAGAGCCCATTGTATAGTGATTGCATGGTATAATTACTAATGTATGTTACTTTTAATTTATTGCTTCCATGTCATACGGAGAACGACAATAACAACGTGTCTATTCAGAGGCCGTATGGGAGAGGAAATGTTTTGATGCATTCAGCCTGGCCAGAGGCTGAACTGAACTGTTACCTATGTATTGTGACCAGATGTGCTCTCTGTCTGTACTAGTATATAGGACAAGTCTTTTGCTTCAGTCGAGAGATAATATATCTGGCTCCTGTTCTCTCCCAGACAGTCCATGGCAAGTCTGGTTTGATGCTGGTTTGTGTTATAAAACTATTATTTTAATCAAGTCAGCATCAGCGGAGACTCCTTCTTCATCAACACATCAAAATCATCCAGAAACTACACACCCTAATCTACATCATTCACACCAATGAAAGACAATGATGGACAGAGAGAGAGATGGACAGAGAGAGAGAATATCCCACTTTTACAACAAAAACATCTTCCTTGTGCCAGACATTGCTTTGAGAAATGAAAATGGAGATCAAAACTATAGTCTCGTGGCTTAACTAGACCTCCCCACCCACCACTCTCCCACCCTTTACCCCCCTCAGATTTAACGCACTGTTACGTCTGGGTTGGATTTCTTAATAGCAGTTTTCCAGGAAGATTAAGAGGTTCGCTCCAAGTGGAACGTTTTGGGGGTTTTTTTGCCCACGCCCCCCCATGGTAGGCAAGAAGAAGCATGAACTGCTATATTCACCTGTCCACGTCCCCACCCCTTTCCTTTCACAAGGTAATTAGAATTATGGGAAGAGGATTGCTTGTTGGAGCGCTGTTGGTTTGAGAAATAGATCAGTTGAAGTGAAGATGAAACTCTGCGCCTCAGAACAGATCTAGCACACACCAATTTACTGTTAACAGCTGCAAGCGCTTTTTTTTTAGCTGAGCTTCAAAAATGATTCCTATAAACAGTCAAAATGTTCTGATACAGCCTAAATGTTCTGCTGATATATGAAATAAATCTATATAGAGAGACTAACCAGAGACTTGCAAACCAATGACCAGCTTATGTTACATGTGATGTTACATTTGAGAAAAAAAAACAAATCAAATTGCACTGTAGGTGTAAAAAAAACAAAACGTTTTACTTCTTATGTTCAGCCCTATAGCACTTTACTTTACAATAAAAAGGCTTTTTTTTTTTTAACAACTATTCGATACCGCAACTTCAAATGCTTTGCATGGATCAAAAGCATGCTCCTGGAACAGAACTCTGCATAGCTCCTCAGAGCTGGGGGGGCTGATTGCATGTGATTTGGAGCTGTTACTAACTATTAAATATGCCTCCGATACTGTTAATCACCACATGCTTTTTATCCATCAGGGCAAAGCAGACCTAGTACTGGGTGATATATCGTTATAATATTGATATCCCGTGGTTAACTTAACGCCACGGAGACTCCCTAAGGTAGGTTTCATTCTGATTTATTTAAATGTATATTTTTATACAACACTGACAATTAATACTATTATATACATTTAGAACCCAGAATTGCGATTGTGACGACACCCCTTGCGGTCGCCTGCATGAGCACCTCTGTGTTGATTACGCACATTTTAGTATTTTTGGAGCTTATTGTGCGTAATCTCTGGGGGCGTTATTTCACTGCATATATGTATGAACGTATGTATATGTATATGACAAATTCACCTCTTGAATCTTGAAACAAGACATACTTACAAATATGATCACTTAACTTAAAATGTCTTTGACTTTTGCCATGACTATCAAAATATCTTCCTCCTGTATTCTTCATGTAATAATTGTTATTGGTTTTAGTCGTAGTTGTTATCAGTGTTTTGGCAAGTAGGACAAAGATGCTTCTGATGCCTGGAACTATTATGGAAACTTTTACGAAGGTGGTGACAACGATGTATAGAAACTTGAAGGGGAAAAGAGTTGACCACTGCATTGTCATCGAAGGACGAGAATTTGTACAGGAGCAGCTCACCAGCCTGGTTTCCTGCAAGTCTGAGAATTTTCTCATGTGTCTCATTCCTCTCAGCCGTCAGGAGACAGTGATGGGTTGCCCGCACAGCTTTAAGAAAGAGGAGAAACAATACCAGATAAGAAAAAAAACAGGGTGCCGGAGTGAAGCCTAGTCATGTGGAAGGATCTATTGAGGGAGGTGACTGATTTAAGATGCTACATGAATATCTTTCTCCAAAACAGACTAAACTGAGTGGCAGCCCCCATCTACATGCCAGAACCCAAAATGGGATTCCTTTGGGAGTTTCAAAGATTCCTTTTCAGACAAATAGTTAATCCTGATGCATATCTCCTCTTTTAAAGAACTGTGAATGGAGTTATTGCTTTGAAAGGTGAACAGATTCTCCACAGACGGCAAATAATTCTTGCATTAAAAAAAAAAGAAAAAAAGGTTTTATTTGTTGCTGCTCTACACTGTAAAGACCTGGTTTATGGTCAAAGTGGCAACTAAGAAAGAGCTCTGCAGCCTGCACAAGTACCGGAATGTTTTCTGCGCCATATGCATTTATATGTGGCACATCAAAACAAATGTTTCATGAAAAACCACTGTTGTCTTCCTATTTGAAAGTAATTATCGTAAGTTATGGATGGCTATTACACATAAAGCGGGTAAGCAATTTGAAAACCTAATTTGCAAAAAGGGAAATTAAATGATCAAACGCTAGTTGTTTGTAGGATGGCAACTACATGATAGTGTGTTGTTTATGTACAACAGTGAAACAGTTAAAAGCCATTTTTGAGCAACTTACAACTTGCTTGGTAAGTGGTGTACAGTTACATCAGCTGCTTTAGAACTAAACATATTCAAAACTTGTTTCTAAACCGGTTGACCTTACTTCATTATCATACTTCATTATTATTGGCATTGGAAATTACATAATGTCCATGAAGTCGACAAAATGTTCACCACATTACACCTGAATGGCCACGATGTGACCGAGTAACAGTTGGGATACACCAAACTCATAGCTCGATGAGTCCCAAAAGTTTCAAGGAGTGAAAAAGTCACAAATTGGTTCTTTGCCAGTGTGTAAATAGGCCTAGGTTGTTTTGATTAGACGGTGCTTTCATTTTCCCCACCGCGCAACCGACCTGTTTACCAGTCCTCAGCGTTGTAAATGGATCCAATGTCAACATCTTGATTACCTTTCAATGTAATTATTCAGCGCTAATTAGAGGGAGAACCTGGGTAAGGGGTTCTATACATAGGGCCATTACTGTGTAGAAAAATCACAGCCGCATGGTTCCATAACACATAGATTTACATGAGGTAGAAGAACTAACAGCCCATATATTTTTAAAAGCCCTTGTTAAATGTTACAGGATGGTTATAGTCTGCCTAAGTCCGATTAACAACTCCGGTAACTCTGCCTTTAAACGGTCAGGTGGTGAACCTGAACGTGCCCTCCTTAAACGTAAAAACGTCTTAGACACATCATTCTCTCTGCTTGGAAAATGTTGTATCTATGTGGCCCTTAAATGGTCAGAATTGCAAATTTAGCCTGTATTTCAATTGAACTGGAGTTAAGTGTCTTTGCCCTGTGATAGACCTGGCCAGGGTGTACCCCGCCGCCCAATGACAGCTGGGATTGGCTCTAGCCCCCCCACGACCCCCCACGAGGATAAGCGGTATAGATAATGGATGGATGGATGGATAAGTGTCTTTGTGATCTAGCTCCTAGCTTTGGGTTAATGGTTGTTAACGTCAAATATCAATTCAGTCATCCTGGGTGAGATATGTAAGTTCTAAAATTTGTTTGTGTTTCCCTTTAAGCTACAAGGCCACCACTCTGGTGAGACAATCCAAATTCCAAGCAGGTTTTCGCTTTCTCTTTATCCAATTCCTGCGAGCCTTTGTTCCAAACATCTGCGCTTTATTAAAGAGAAATACTATTACCGTCTGTAGAGCGCATACTTCATTGTCTCAGCAGGCTTTTTGGTACTATGTGGCATTGGTAACCGGCGGTAAACTGGGGCTGAATGGTGCAGCGGAATGCAAAGTGCAGTGCCTTTTGCTTAAAAAAAATAAAAGAAAAATGAAATACTGTGTAGATCAGGACAGAGAGAAATCTAATCACCTGTCAAATCACAGCCTGGGGACAGGTTAACAGCACTTTAATTTTTCAGCAAGGAGGTAATCAAGTCGGTTCCTTTGGAGCATTGAAAGGTGTCTCACTTGGAGTTTTCTGCCGTGCTACTGCTGTGATGTGCAGCTGAATATTTCTACAGAGCACCTTTCAGGCAAGCTAATGCAATTCAAAGGGCTTAACTTAAAATAAACAGATTACAATATGGTCATTAAGAAAGTAAGAAAAAACATATATTTTTTCATAAAATAAATTATATAAAAAATAAAATAAAATAAAATAAAAAAGCAATATAAATATATACATCAAATTAAAATACAGTGAATATACACAGAAATACAATACAACCGTATATAACGTATATAACCACTCCATATGTAAAAGCCAGTGTGGCAGATTTGCCTGTGATCCACTCCACAAGTGACGTTTTCAGGGCCCTCCAACACCGAGACAAGGCTGAAATGTTGAAAACACACCATTATTGTAGAGAGTGGCAAGATGTAACAAGCCGGGAGCAAATTGACACGTCATGACAGAGGCTCTTTACATTCTCAAACCAAAGTTCTGCCCTTGCCTGACCCAGGCTGCTTAAACCACCTCACCCCCCACACCACAGCCAGGCTCAAAGGGTATGTTTAAGGGTTACGTTGTCTATATGGTAGTTCCGCCTGCTACACGCCACCCAAGTGGCGTTTTCAGTGCCCTCCGACACACAGACAGATGACGGAGTAGAAGAACACCAGATTATTGTAGGTGGATTGCTAGGTGGAACAGCCTGGAGCCTGGAGCCTGGAGCCCCAGAGCAGATAGACAGCATGTTATGATAAGGGCTCCATTCCTGTGTGTGAAGGGATGGGTGTTTTACCTGTTGCTCGTTAGACCAATCAAAGAACAAACATCAAGCCCAATTAACTACACCCAGGACAGGTGTGGCTGTTCAAACCACACCACCCCACAGCACATTCCACTCAGTGCTGGTTCTGAGCATATGCCATATAGGCGCTCGCCTAGGGCGCCAATCATCCATGGGGGTGTGAAGCCAAAAAGAGGAAAAAAAAATGAAAGAAAATGAAATGATGGAAGAAAATGGTAATATATTTTTAGAATACAAAATATAAAGACGTTGGGTTTGTTATTTTTTTATGCTTTAAGAAAAATTACGTTTTTGGCCACCCCAAATGCCCCCCATGGGTTTTTGGTTTTGCCTAGTTGTCGTGTGACTGGTGGCCCCACTCTGCTCTGATCTCAACCAGGGGTGGACTTTAGTGGCAGTACCAGGCATTTTGCTGGTGTGCTGCTTGACACTGGGTCCGATACAACAAAAAATATTGTGCTGTTTGGCAGTATTAACTAGACAGGACTCAGTGGAGGCCACCCAGACGATAGTTCTGTTGGTAGCCAAAGCCTGGTTCTATTCCTTGCCGAGTGGTTCACAACCACATGAGCTGAGGTGTCCACATGAAAAGAACAATGGGATGACCGTGACCCCTTTGTGAACTTTTCTCTTTATCTCGCTGTTTCTTCACACTACAACCAGCAACAAGTTAACATCATTGTATCCCTCTCCCCAACATGACCCATCAATCAACTGGATCCCTGGAACCCCCTCCTCCACAATCACACACACACACACACACACACACACACACACACACACACACACACACACACACACACACACACACACACACACACACACACACACACACACACACACACACACACACACACACACACACACAGCGTTACTTTACTAAAATACAGACTAAAAGAAAAAAACAGGAACATCCTCCCACTACAGAAGATGACAGGGCCTCCCCTGTTGCCACTCGCGGACCCCTGCATTTCCTGGAACTACAGGGATTGCTGCTCCTGCATTGTAGGGAGGACCGCCACCATCTGCTCCAGGGAGGTAGGCGTCTGGGATTCTGCCTCGCGCTGTCCCATATTGTTCCGGTGCCGGTTGTAGTGGGGTGTTTCGGCCCAGGGATGGGGAATGAGAGGGCTGAGGCAGGTGTAGGCAGGAAACAATGTCACTGATGTGTATTTTATTGATAAGATCTGTAGCATATGTTTGCTGAGAGTGATCAATGGTCGTTGGAATGGCGAATACAAGCCCTTCTATATTCATGTGATAACCTGGAGCTACAACTCCGTCACCAGACCAACCACTCCCACCTGATAACCACAACATATTCAAGTTCTCCCCACCATCGACTTCCGAGCTACAGGGTTATTTCAGAGGGCAATAGGACACTGGGCTGGGGTTTTTGGTCACTCAGACTTTTGGAATAGCCAAACTATGATCTGCACCATCCAAAATGTTACCAATGACCATAAGGCTGATGCCTGAATAATACTCCCTTATAACAAAGATCCCCAGACGGCTGAATTGAGTAGACTTTACTCATTCCACCTCCATTAAATTTATAAATAGAACAAATTTACTCTTATACCAACCTACTTTTTTTTTTACTTCAACCAAAGAGTGAACCTCAGGGGACACAGCATTCATGGTTGTTGTTATAGCCCAAAACCAATCTTACCTTACCTCGCACATCACTCCAGAAGAGATGCTCATATTTTACTATTATTAAAACAGGGGCTATGGTTGACTTTTTCAGTGTGCAATATGAGTCGTCTCCTCCACTTCTCTATGTATGAGGACTATAACTTCCTTATATGGAGAAATCCAGGCATAGTATTATGCAAATTATAAATTTGAGAGCATCCACCTATCAAGTTGTGAACATTATAATTCACAAAAAAATGCATGTAGGTGAGAGCAGAACTTACTGGTCAGTAAACATATTGAATCTGGTGGTGTATTGGCGGCACACTTTTTCTGTGCCCAAATTAAGTTCATTTCTACACACATGTGAATCATACCAAATGTTGCAGTCCATGTGGCATGACAAATAGCTTGTATATAATATTACAACCGCACAAGAGCATTATTTTCAAGACGTGTTCAATTGTGTGGAACTTTTCTTTTTGCCAGCACGAATATACAATATACCATTGTAATGTACTGTATGTAATAAATGGAATACAACATTCCATAATATAAATAAAATAAATGATTCTCAGACAGGGCGTTCCGTTATCCTCTGTATTGATCAGAAAAGGAATCAAATGGCCAAATGTAAAAGGTTTCACAAGCCCTCTCTGCGCAGGGGATGCAACCATGATTTTGATATCATCGGAGGAGCTTCTCTGATCCTCCGTGCCTACCCTCTAGATCGGTCCAGTCTTGCTCCATGGGGGGCCGACCCCCAAACCACGTTTCATTAACTGATAGCAACGATGGAGATGGCAGCAGGGGTGCAGAGACACCAGATGGGGCATCCAGACTGTCAGCGACAAGATAGTGGGACAGAAGAGGACTCACCATCAGAATGACAGTTCAACATGTTGAGGATCCAAGCGAGGTGGTTTAAAATGTTTAATTAAAACCAAAAAACATATAAATAACATAAAAAGGAATTTGACTTGGTGGGTTGACACATGATAAGACAAAATAATATATATTCTTGTAGGCAGTAGGAGCTGTATGAATTATACAAAGGACTGAATAACAGCAAGGATGAAATGACAGAGAGGATGAAATGCTTTGTTCCATTTAAAGATGGCGCCAGAACTTTTTCAGTGTGAAGAAGGCGATGCCCGTCTCAGAAAAAAACAGTATTGTATGTTCCCAGGGAGGAATCAAGGCAGGGAAAGATTCTCTTCAGGAGGAAGAAGAAAAAAAACCAGGGTGAAAGATGTGCAACTCATTTGCAATGACAATAATGGAGGGCTCAACACAAGCTTTCAGGAGGAGATGTGCCAGTAGAGAGAGTTATTTTTTCTCCAAGGAGACAGTTAGGTACCATTCAAACCTCCCTTGGTATTTTTCTCGATTTGTACTAGGGGTCGACCGATTTTTTTTTTCAGGATCGATACTGATACCGGATTTTTTGTAATCAATAACCAATATTTGGGGCCAATACATATTTGCAGTAAAATTTTTAATTTGAACACAAACTCCAACAAAACTTCCTTTACATGCCTTTAAACATACATCAGCCACATAAAACATAAAAAACATAAAAACGCAGACATGTGAAGTGAATAACAATGATCATCTCGCTCCAATGGCACCTGTCAAGTGGTGGGATATATTCGGCAGCAAGTGAACAGTGAGTTCTTGAAGTTGATGTGTTTGAAGCAGGAAAAATGGGCAAGTGTAAGGATCTGAACCACTGGCTAGACAACTAGGCCAGAGGATCTCCAAAACGACAGGTCTTGTGGGGTGTTCCTGGTATGCAGTAGTTAGTAGCTACCAAAAGTGGTCCAAGGAAGGAAAACCCATGGGTTCATTGATGGGCGTGGGGAGTAAAGTCTAGCCCATCTGATCCGATCCCACAGAAGAGCTACTGTAGCACAAATTGCTGAAAAAGCTACAGGAAAAAAAAACGCTTACAATGCACAGGTGAGACTCAGAACTTTACCATGGAGTAATGGAAGAAGGTGGCCTGGTCTGATGAATCACGTTTTCTTCTACATCATGTGGATGGCCGGGGTTAGGGTCCAGTCTGATCGAGCATCTGTGGAATGTGCTGGAAGAACAAGCCTGATCCATGGGGGCCCCACCTCACAACTCACAAGACTTAAAGGATCTGCTGCTATCGTCTTGGTGCTAGATACCACAGGACACCTTCAGATATCTTGTGGAGTCCATGTCTCATTGGGTCTATTTTGGTGGCACCAGGGGGAGCTGCAGAATATTAGTAGCTATTAGTGGCGGTTTTTAATGTTGTGACCGATCGGTGTATAGTATATCGACAACCAGCGATACCCATTTACCTTTCTGCCAGTTCTCCTTCAGGATGGGGTACAGGACCTTCCGTCAGTTGTTGATCTCCTGGGTGAATTGGTCATTCATGTCCAAAGTGGTTCCCTTCATTTCCCATTCTTGGCTTTTAACCAGCTCCTTGTGCTTGAAGTTTTCAAACTTAGCAATGATGGAGAGGGGATGGTTCCCATACGGTTTCCCAGTCTGTGAACCTGGTGAAAGGTCATCTGCTTCACGGTGTCCATAGGGAGCTTCAGGGCAGTGTGGAGGATGTCTTTCATCATGTTTTCTTGGGTCTTTGTTGCTCTCAGGGATCCCGGAAAAAGATGAGGTTGTCCTGCATACTTCTGGATTGGATATTCAGGATAGTCTCTTTCATTATTTTATTTTCTTTCTTTACAATCTCCATCTCTGTTGTGACAGGTGTTTAGGTCTGCATTGTCTTTTATAGCTCGTTGACTGCGAGGTGCAGGAATCTAAGGCTGGCTTTCATCTCGGTAATGTCTTGGTGGAGCGGACCAAGCATAACCAGCATACCCGGCTTCATGTTAAACTCATACAAGACATAAACCTGTAAAACGGTGGTAAGTAGGTCTCTCGTATCGGTGGCTGAGTCTGTCTTCTTCCTCTTTGCCGGGTTGTTATGGTCCTCCTCCATCGTGTACTCGTTATCGTACTGATCGATATAATCCTCGGTGTCCTCCACTTCGGTTGCTGGTCGGTTGGTGGTGGCTTGCGGAGTGAACTATTTAAGTGGATTCTTTTTTTTTTAATTGCTTTGTTATTTGTCTGAATTAGAGCAAATTCTCAGGATTTAGATCATGCAGCTGGGCGCCACCATGTTGGATCTATACTCACCTGCATGTTTGCGGGATCACAGCATGCTCCCTGGATCATAGCATGCTCACTGATAGCAAGCATTCTGAGAGTTAATGTCAGTTAAATTGACAAAGGGACATGTTCTACGATCTGGCAGAACACATACAGACCACCTTGAATAGCAGAACCACTTCCATTTCACGTGCACTTTTCAAAAAAGAAGAGACAGGAGGAAACAAGATTTCCGTCTTTAGAGGCGCATTTGTCTTTTTTCTGCAGGTTGCATTGGTAGTCGCCTGGCGTGGGTGATGAGCAGAAGAGTGAGGGCACTGGTTGGATACTAGTTTGTCTCCTTTGACTCCTGCTATTGTATGATCTTGTACTACTTCAGATGTAAAATCATGAAATAAGAAAAAAATATATCTTAAATATCAATGTCAATGTGTGTACACCTTTCTTTCCTCTGAGCTGTGCTTTTTTGTAGGCGGGACCTTATTTATTATCTGGGCTGATTTCTCCTGTACCGCAATACAAAAGGCACACAAGGTTGAATAACAAGTGAGCACCTGGCTGAGGGAATACAATAAACAAAAGGCGATACGCTGATCTGTTTGCTTTGCCAGAGTTGACTAATGGTCCCCATTTTATGCACAGGGATGTTTGTGTAAGTCATTTAATCAATGTATTCCTGATACTGTGTTCTTGGGGGCCATTACAGAGGATTAAGGATTACCTTCACTGGCCATGAAGCAAAGTCGTCATTCAGCACCGGATGCATTTAAATCAAGTCATGCTAGCAGGTGCTGCTGAAAACAGTGAGCGCTGAGTGTTTATATGTGTGGCAGATATTCCACATTCATGATGTGGCTCTGTATTGATTGTCACTGCCTGCGGTGTTGCAGGGGAGTGGTTGTTGCAGGAGGCCAATAGGAGACAGAGGAAGAACCTGAAGAGGGCTGGGTTATGTCCCCAAAGCCATGCACACAGCTCTGAAGGGGGGGGGGGGGGGGTCAATTTAATTAGATAAGCTTAATGCAGCCCTTTTATGAGGCCTGTAGAGGCTTCTCCCTTCCACCCCCTCCTTCTGCCACATATTCACGATTCCTGCTTTGTTGGAAGGACCAAGAAAAGAGCACCCGGATCAGAGCGTTGGGATCTCTGGGCTGTACAGGCCAATTCCCTTTCATAGAGGTACACTGCTAATTAATCTGAGCAATCGACTGGAGCACAAAAGGTACAACATCACAGGCATAAAATCAAGACGTGTGTGTGAGCCTGGTTGCCCTGTTGATATACTGTGCCCCTGCTATGTAATGATTCGCTGATGGCCCATTCGGGGTCGAATGCTATTGACCAAACCTTTAGTGCACCATAGCACACAGCCATAACCCGTGAAACATCAAACACAAGATCATTGACACCATTACAGAATTCATCAAACCTTTTTTGTTGAGGTGGGGGCTGGTTATAAGATAAGTAACATGGTATCACTTACGAGATGTAAAAAAAGTTTATCAGCCTTTAAATGTGTTGCCAATTGCTCCAGTAGGTGTGAATGTGCCCTTAATGATTCAGTGAGATGGCAATGCGCAAATACTGGCACAAGTAGTGAGCACAACCACAAAGTCAACCATACCAGTCACTTTTTTGTGACTGGTATCTGAAAAAGAAACTGTGGCAAAGAGACACAGACAATGGGGTAGAAAACACAAGTTTAATGTAGAGAGGCGGCTAGATGGAACAAGGCCCGGAGCAGATGGACGGCATGTCATGACAAGGGCTCCTCTCCTGTGTGTTGTTGTCCTGTTTAACCTGTTGCTCATTAAACAGATCAACGAGCAACAGGTATACAGGCACACTGATTCTGGGCCCCAATTCCCCTGACCCAGGACAGGTGTGGCTGCTCAAACCACACCATCCCAACACCACAGACACACAAGTGACTGTTACACATTTGTATGATGAGCTAGTATCATAGCCTAATCCCTAAATAGACTATTTTATTACCAGCTCATAGACCAGGGAGAATCCTGAGATGAAGCCAGAAGGGGTTACCACATGTCACGCAATGTCTGCGCCGACATGATTCTAATTGATTTCAATGACGCCGGTCGGATGATAATCACCAGCGATGTTCGGGAGAAGTCAGAAGGAATGTGTTGTTCTTGTGTGAGTTAGTGCTTTTGATATGAAAGGGGGCCCAGCTCTGTGACATAAACCGTGAAATGCAGTCATATTTGCGTATGCAAAGCTCTGGTTAAAGTGCACTAGAGTAAAAGCCATCCCATCGTACTTCTCAAAAAAGTGTGATACGCTTGCATAAACAGCACTTTAACTGACAACCAAGGCTTCTCGCGATCTCCAAAGACCGAGCTCAGACATGACTGAAACTTTAGTCTTAAAATAAAGCGGCGCGTAAGTAGTTCAAGTTCAAGTTCAAGAGATTATTTGTCACATACATATACATACGTTCATACATATATGCAGTGAAATGTCATGACACCCGGTGATTACGCACAATAAGCTCTATAAATACTAAAAAATACCAAAATGTGCGTAATCGACACAAGGTGCTCGCGCAGTGAGGGCGATGCAGGGGGATTTCTCCAGTTTTTGTCTGACGTAGACATGCCTGCAGTTTGTACCGCTTTCCTAACATCTTGGTATCTCCCAAAATCTTGTCAGTCAGCTATTATTCTCTTGGATAACTGCTGGATACACATCCACATAGTGTATGATTAGCGAGCATGCCTCACTCTCTCTCTCTCTGTCTCTCTCTCTCTCGTTCTCTCCCTGTCACCCACCATTCTCAACCTCCTCTCTTTCCCACCTGTACAAAAAGAATAAAGAGAGAAAGAATAATCTCAATATTCAAGTGGATGAAAAGGACAGAGAGAGAGAGACAGAGAGAGAGAGAGAGAGAGAGAAAAAACAGAGGAGATTGATGCATGTGTTCTCTGTGATTTTGGTTTGAATTGATAGATCGCAATATTTTAATGATAATTTTTCGAACGAGTGAAAAGAGAGATCAGAGTGTCCAGTTGGCATGAAAACTGTGCTATTGTGAGTGAATCGGCGTGTGTGTGTGTGTGTGTGTGTGTGTGTGTGTGTGTGTGTCTGTGTGTACTGTGTGTGAGAGACAGAGACATGTCACAAGGGAGCTCTGTCGGTTAAGATAGATAAGATTACACTATTAATTGCCGGGGGACATTCAAAAAATACAAATTAAAATGATATACAAATAAAATGCCCCTAATAAAGTGCCACCCTTCATCCAATTGAGTGGGCTCAGAGTCCTGTTGTCAGCTACAGCGGTTTAGCCACTGGTTGGCGAACTTTTTTTTAAGAAGAGGCGATGGTCAGTCCGCTATGCTGCGTCGCCCATCCTTTAATCTCCCACGCAAAGGATCGAAGTCCGTCGCCAAGCAGCAGGGGCATTAAAAGACAGCTCTACCCCCGGCCGGTCCCCGAGGAGGTCATTACGGCAGGGATGAGCAACTCTTACCGCACTGCAAGTCAGACAGGAGAGTGACAGGATGGGAGGACAGGACCAAAACACGGGAGACAAATCTAAATTGGAATGTGCTGAACTGAAAAAGATCAGCCGCCGCGATTCTGTTGAAGAGGAAACTTTTGACAGTTGGGATCTTGCTCGCGTCAGCAATCCTCCGTTTCAATACATATGAATGCACCCCCCCACCCCACCCCCCCTACCTCACTCTCTAAAATTCCACTCCTGTATAAATGTTAAATGTCAACAGTGGCGTTTCGCTAGCACCTCAATCCTGTAGTCAATTCCCTTCTGTTGTAGTTGGTTTGATTTAGCCGGCCTTAAACGATAAAGGGAGCTCCGTTTACAGGGGATGCTGAATGCAAAATACGTAGATATGTGGAATTTATTAAACATATCGATTATAGTGAATTGATTATATTTATATACAGTATATATTTATATTATTATATTCATATATTATTTTACGAGGGTGGACCTGCCATGACAGTAAACCTAGCATGGGGTTCCCCTGTCCTCCGTCTCCCGGGAGGTTCTGACAGTGCAGTTCAATAAGATGCTGAAGACCAGAAACTAGGAGGAAGGGCCTAGCACCAGTAAGAAGGAATTTCAGTATGTTATGGACCTCCTACAAAAAATAGACTCGCTGGGGCACTTGTCACGGGATAATTTGCACAAGGCTCAGGAATGTCCGCACTGGTTATACGACAGAGGGGCTCGGATTAGGTAATTTGCCCCGGGAGACATGGTGTCAGTGTTGCGTCCTACATCCAACTCTAAATTACTCACTAGGGGCAAAGGCCCCTGGTCGTAACATGCTGGGTTGGGGAGGTCAATTATGAGGTTGAGTTGTCAGACAGGAGCGGGGCGACTCCGATTTATAACCTGAGCCTCCTAAAGCAGTGGAAGGAGTGGGTGTCCATGTCTCTGGCCACCGCGGTGATCGAAGGGGATGAGTTGGGGCCGGAAGTTCCAAAAATGACCAATCCCACCCTGGCCCTGTCCAGTAACCATCTCTCGCCCAGCCAGAGCGTTGACGTGGCCGCGTTAGAACATCAGTTTTCTAATGTCTTCCCCCCCATACCAGGCCACACATCACATGTGGCAGATGAGGGGGCGTGGTTAAGCCATGGTCTGCAGGTGCTGGCTTCTTCCCACCACGGCACAGCTCTACCGGTTCCGCCTGATCAGCCTCATTAAGCGCTGATTGGTCGGACCTGGCCGGAAGAGCTTTCTCATGTGTTGTTTTGTCTCGCAGTGGGAATCACGTGTTGCAGGAGACGAGACCCTGCGGACTAGATTGTGAGCCACACGGATCCTGACCCTGATTGTTATGTTGCTGTTTTATGTCCCATTTTTGTTTGCAATCATTCATAAACACTCACACCATGTCGTTGCCCCACTGCCAGAAAGACTCTGTCTCCCTCCCTAAACCCATACCCGTGGGTAAAGACTCCCACATTCTACCTGAGCGATAAACATATCCGCTATATTACATCATGAACACATTTGGTTTTGTCGTCCCAAATTATATTATTTCTGTCTGCAATGATGGATCATTTTGAGGATGATGTAGAAGAAACTTCTGACCAAATTCTTGGGTCAATTGTCATCGACGAACAAACATTGGACAGGGGTTACTACACAGGCATCCATCCCGCAGTTTATTGACCTCAAGGAAAGAAAATATGTCCCCTCCATTAATACCACTTTTCACCACACAGCCTGTCAGGCCCAAGGCCGCTGAAATGTCACAGAAGCACAGTCACTTTGCGCTTTACAAGAAGCACTTGGGCTTGGGCAGTCAGACAGACTCTTCAGATAGCTACCTTGCCTCGGGAATGGCTCCTGGGAGAGGATTATTACAATTACAAAAGTAAGGCACAACCCTCTCCTTGCGGGGGAGAGAAATATTTCCGTAAAGCCCACTCCCATCTGGACCTTTGCTTTTCTGAATGCTCTTTCAGGATCAGCTAAAATTGCAGGGTCAGACGGAAGTTCAAATTTTCTGTGCACTTAGCATGTTCAAAATTCACCCCCTATAATCTCTGAGTTGATTCAGGGATCTCTGTTCAGTTTGAAATCAAGCAAAGTTGCTCAATGGTCCTTGGCAATTACAAGTTTCGGGCACCTATCTCGAGGGAGACCTCTAGTAAAAAAAAAATAGAAGCGTGGCTTGTAAAAAGCCGCTGATCTTTATGCAGCACGCCTCTGAAGGAACAGTTGAAACACACCAATTAATTCCCAGTTTCTGTACCAAAACTACAGAATCTACTGCATAGGGCTTATTTTATTTGCATATTCATCAGCTTTGTTTGAATTATTTTCAAACACCGTTACTCTAGAAACCTGGGTCACATCAGAAGAGGAGATAGTTAGTCTTTAGCTTTTATGTTATTTAGGAATTTCGACATTATATTGCAAAGAAATACATCTTCCAGGTGAACTATATTCAGTATTTAGAGTGTTTCATGTTGCTCTTTGGACTGTTCTCGCCTCCTGAATGCATTAGTTGTCAAAATGGAATACATCAGTATGTAGATGGTTATGTTTTTCCCGGAGACCATCCCACAGGCAGACTATCTGTGGCACAGAGGCACAGTGGTGGTAAAAAAGTACTGGAAAGCTACATTTTAGTAAAAGTAGAGATACTGTATCTTACTAAAAAAACTTAAAAACTCATAAAAGTGATTACGTTGCTTTACATTAGAATACTACTTGAGTAAGAGTCTCACTGCTGGTACTAAATCTACTTAAGTATCAAAAGTCAAAGTAAGTGCTGTAAGCTTAGTTTTATTTATTTTTTGCTCTGATTTTATTTTGGTTGCCAATATTTCTATATTTTTCGGTAAGTATAAGAGGCACTTCATTCGGTAAGATGCATCTTTCACTCCAACATAAGAAAAGTAATGCCAAAACACGGGCAGGGTTGCCAAGTCTCCATGACAAATCCAGCCATTCCCCAACCCACGGACAAAAAAAACAACCCGCTTTAACATTTAAAAAGTAGCCCAGTTCCACGGGAAAATCACAGACTGGGCAACTCTAAACACGGGCTCAAGAGTGTTTGAGCTTTCTGGCTGGATATGACCCGTGATTCGCTAACATAAACATATAAGTACTTAAGTACAGTAACAAAGTAGTAGTTGTAGTTACTTAGTTACTTTACACCACTACGAAGGCACCTCCATTTGTTACAAGAAGAATGTGTCTTGGTTGCTGGGCGAAACAGAGGTCCTTATCTCGAAAAAAACACCGCTCTTGGCCAGAAATTGCCCATCAACATCGGGGTCCAAGTTTTTCTCTGTGTATCATGGATTTCATAAATTATACTCATTTCTTGCCACCCCACAAACCTTTAATGGATGTCAGATTACGACCTCGCTTCCCTGCAGTGATACGGAATTGAACTGTGCTGCGGGGATTTGGCGAGGGTGAGATTGCACTGCGGCTCCGTAACCACAGTCAAGCTTGCCTCATACTGTTATGCTTCCATTTTAGAGTTTCTCAGCGGCTGATTTTTTTCAGTTTTTTCTCCTCGGTTTCACATCGACAGATAGAGCGACTCTATGCAACCTAGCATTAACGGCATCAGATGTATCTGCGACTGGATTGCAACAAATAAAGATTTATTGGCCTTTGAATATGTAAAATTTAATTATGCAATATGGTGTGCGGCTTGGATTTAATGACGGGTACAACTAGGCACTCAAAGCGTCAGTAGTGATATCTGTCATTATGTCGTAAACGTTTGTGAGTTATAGGGTTCACTCCTTGAGTGAAACCACAGTTCACATTCGCCAATAGTAATCTTGACTCTTCACCAGCTCCCGCAGAAAGAAAGATCGTTGAAAGGTAGAAAAGTGGCCTTGACCTGGCCAGATACAACGCCACAATAACCACAAGAGAGCGTGTGGAGATTGTACAATATTGTCTTGAGGGTGTGAGCTTAGTAGTTTCTCAAGATGAGGTAAAAAAAAAAAAAACATGACTCTTCAATCGCAAAAGGGAAAATTTGACACAAGTAGACTAGGCGTATCAGTGGCAATGAATGAATTGAGTGTGATCAATTTATTTTCAACATAATTGGGATGTTTGAGCAAGCCAGTCTCAGAAAGGATCCTGTGTGTTGTGTTTTAAGTGCTTGAAGGTTTGCTTTAATGTGTTCTTGAGATATGTCTTCACCAATACAAAGAAACACTCCATGGTGGAATCTCAAACACACAAGTGAAAACGGAATGTTGAGGCCAGTTATTCCCTAATACTTAACTTTTGTTTAGTTGGTGGTGATCCTCTTGATGGATGCAGCTTTCAAATGAAGCGATGCTGTTTATCGATTCTTTAAGAAGGGGAGTTGATGGCGGTATTTTCGACGTATACGTTTTTTTTTTTATGGAGATTAAGGCCCATGAATGCCCAGGGGGATATTTCTAAGCTCTCGTTTCCCTCCGGTCTTGCACACCATAAAACCCCATTAAAGGCTGAATTTCACTTACCGCCACATTTACAGTGGGAATAAATGGTCGCAAATAAGTCAGTTTTGTCTAAGGCTAATGTGGTCGCAGTGTGCCAGTGTCCCGGGGTCTTCACACTCTCTCTAGTCTCAAAATGAAGCCATCTATGTGATCCTGCACCATCCGTTACCGAAATAGACTAGAACTGTCAGGGCAAATGATGTCGGAAAAGGGAAACGCGAAGCTGGGCTGAATGTCAATGAGATATGATTGCCGCGACGTTGCATCAAAATGATGCGAGCACAGCAAAGTTCTCTTGAATAAATCTCTCTTCCAGGTGATCAGCACTATTAAAGTGTGTGGAATAGTTTAGGTCAAAATTTGTAATAAATACTATCCCATTATTCCTCAATCTTCAAACATTTATTATTCACGTTTTAACCTTCTCAAACCAATTCATGGGTTCCATTTTTTGTACATCAGATACAATTTACCCCTTCGATGTTCTATAACTCACTTTGCCAAACTGAATGATCAGTATTTGTTTAATGATCTGTTGAAATGAACATTGTTTTTAAGTCATCTAAGGTGTTTCAGTGAGGGGATGATGTAATAATGCGGCAACATCCAAGGTTTCATTCGAACAAACTAAAAAGTCATTTTTTTGTAAACCAGGCAGAAAACATCCACCCATCTGGAACATACACAAGATATATACAGTAAAACAAGAATTTTTATTTGACTTTTTCTAATCTCCAAACATTAAGTACTCTTGGTGATATTGGTTCATTACGTCATTTAGCATTTGCCATCTATGTTTTTGTCCAAAAGATTTGAAATAAGTACATTTGTCACAGTATTGAATCACACATTTAAAATAAAATGTATATGCATAAAAAGAATATGCATTAAAAACATATCTGTATATATAAATAGCCTATCTGTTACGACCGGAGCTAGGAGGGACCCAAACGCACGACACAGAGAAACGGGAGGCAGACGAAGGATGTTTATGAGACCACACAGTAGAGATGGCCGGAGGGACCCAGACAGGTAGGGATGGAGCAGGGCAGGGCAGGGATGATGACGACCGGGAAGGAGGGGTCCAGGATCCGGGTGGAGAGACGGGGTACCGGGCTGGATGGAGAGGGACGGACAGACTTGGTCGACGAGAGGAGACAAGCAGGATAGGGGAAGACGAAACAAGGAGACATAAACTACGAACTTGGAACAAGCACTAGGACTAGGAGCTAGGAACAAGGAACTGGCCAGTAGCAGTACAACTTGGGTAAGCTAGTTGACGGTCTGGCAATGAGTGACTGAGGAGCTGGAGAATAAATTCTGTGAGAGTGATGAAGGTAATTGAACCCAGGTGTGTGAAATTGGCCTAAGGGAGGAGCCGTAGATGGGTCAAGTGCAGCCTCTAGTGGTGCTGGGAGGCCTTGGGCCAAACAGTACCCCCCCCCCCTACAGACGGCCCTTTGGCGGACATCTGGAACCAGAAGGGCAAGTGCGGTTGAAAGCCTGGATGAGTGAGGCATCCAGGATCTGTTTCCAGGGGACCCAGGAACGTGTCCCGGGCGGCCGCAATACAGACAGGCGGTCTGCATGCGGTGGGCTTGCTCCTTGGGGGAGGTCAGGGAGCGACCGAGTTGCATGGGCTCGGCATCGGAGTGAGTCGGGGGCTCCAGGGGCGCCCGAGAGTAGTTGGCACTGGAGACCGGGGCATGGCGGGGAGGAGGCACGGGCTGTAGTCTCCCCCCCCCCTTACGTGCCGGCGCTCGTGTAGCCGGTTGTCCAGGTGGATCATGGTATCTACCAGTTGGTCAAGGTCCGTCGGCTCATCCCGTCGCTCCAACTCGTCCCACAACTCGTCGTTCAGGGCGCGCTGAAACACGTCCTGCAGGGCTCCATCGTTCAAGCCGCTTTCCGCAGCTAACGTCCGAAACTCGATGGCGCTACGGGGACCCTGGCGGAGGGAGAGGAGTCTTCTGGCGGCCTCCTTGCCGTGAACTGGGTGATCAAAGATTCTCCTCATTTCGTGGGTGAACAGGAGGTGTATAACGATGGCTGCTGCTGTAAAACCACCGCGCACTGCACTAGGAAGGTGCGGCAGGCGCCGAAGTCCCCGTCGTAGGGCGCTGGCGCTGGAACGTGGGGCTCACAGGGTACGAGGGGGGCACTGGGAGCCATGGTGGAGGGGGGAGGGAGGGCCGGAGGAGCAGGGGGGCCACGGGAGCCGGAGGAGCCGGCGGAATCTGCAGGCTGCTGGCGAGCGCCGAGATGGTTCGGAAGTGGTCCGCGATGTCCTGGAGGGCCTGGTCAGGGTGACCAAGCAACACTCCTTGGTTCTGGAGTGCGTGGCGGAGCCCCACTGTGTTGGTTGGGTCCATGTCTTTTGGACAGACCGTACTGTTACGACCGGAACTAGAAGGGACCCAAACGCACGACACAGAGAGACGGGAGGCAGACGAAGGATGTCGTCTGGATGTCCCTCTCCATCCAGACAAAGGGCTGGATGGAGAGGGACGGACAGACTTGGTGGACGAGAGGAGACAAGTAGGGTAGGGGAAGACGGAGCTAGGAGCTAGGAGCTAGGAGCTTGGAGCTAGGAGCTAGGGGCTAGGGGCTAGGGGCTAGAGGCTAGAGGCTAGGGGCTAGGGGCTAGGGGCTAGGGGCTAGGAGCTAGGAGCTAGGAGCTAGGAGTACAACTTGGGTATGCTAGTTCACGGTCTGGCAATGAGTGACTGGGGAGCTGGAGAATATATACTGTGTGGGTGACGAAGGTAATTGATCCCAGGTGTGTGAAATTGGCCTAAGGGAGGAGCTGCGGATGGGTCAAGAGCGGCCTTTAGTTGTGCTGGGAGGCCCTGGGCCTAACACTATCCCATATACAGAACTCTATTCCCTTCTATTTTCTACCCCCACTTTGTATTATCTCTTTGAGTCTTATTTTATTTTTATTTTATTTTATTTATATTATTCTATTCACTTTCTGCATTATGTTTTAGGAATCAGTTAGTTTCAGATACATAGCTACGTAGGAATTATGTTAGCTATTCTGTTTGGTTTAGTAACTATTGGCATAATCTCCGGGTGCGTTGTAAAGACATTTCACTGCATATATGTATGAACGTATGTATATGCATGTGACAAATAAACCTCTTGAATCTTGAATCTTCAAAAAAATCATATACATTTAAACCAAATAATATGTATGTAAAAGATAATATGCAATATCTTCTTTCACACACTTGATTAAGTGATATGCTATCGCTGCCACTATGTTGTGGCATTGTGAACAATATATTTTAAACTATCTGCTTAATTCTGAAGCTTTGTTCCAATGAAAAGTTAGCTTAGCTGGGAACAGTTTGTCAAGTGCTGATACTGCAGCAATAGTCAAGCTTGTTGATTGGATTTTTTACAACAAATCTCCTTGTAGCAAAAACACTGTAATCCTACAGATGCTAAAATAACAATGGGATAACTCCTAGAGCATACTGTAACAATCAGCAAGTAAGTATTGCTATTGCCCCCGCCAATAACTTCCAACGCTTAAGACTGAGACGTGTGCCAATACTGTATCCACAAAGTAGTTATAAATATCTGTATAAATAAATACCTTAAGCAGTAGGCGATAATTATAACGTCATATGAGTATTGTAAAGGCAATAAGTGTTTTTAAGACAACAAAGTTAAAGTCAAAGACAAAGTGTTTTATTTATCAGATGCACAGTATAACACAGGGTCATTCTGAACAGTGAAATGTTGGTGACAAGGCAAGCCACAACTATGTAGAAGGCATTAAACATTTTTTTCAAAGAAGGTATTCAATTGTGAAAATTAAAAGTCCACCTAATATAAAATACACATAGCATAAAAGAAAAACACAATAATAGAACATTAGCAGCAGTACTGGGGAATGTAAAATGGGGAATATGCAATGAGAGTATGACTGGACAATAAGAATAGAAATATTAAATACTATGATATAAAGTGGAAGTGTTCTGATGTACATTATGTACGTAAGAAGTAGTCTGTAGTAGGTACGAGTTAGGTACAGAGTGAATCGTCCTGGTCCTCAGCTAGCCTCAAAAAAGGGATGGTGTTGCTCGCCTTGAACCGTGTGTAGAAGGTGTTGAGTTTGTCGGGAAGAGAGGCCGCTGGCTGGGCATCACCACTATTTCTCCATTTATAGTCTGTGATGGAACGCAGTCCAAGAAAATGCGTCTGGCATCAGAGCTGTGGTAGTTAGACTCCAACTTGACCCTGTAGTCTCTTTTTGCATCTTTGATGGCTTTCCGTAGGTCATATCTGGACTTCCTCAGGGCCATCAGGTCCCCAGAGCTATAGGCAGAGGACCATGCTCTGAGCTTAGCACAGACATCGCCATTAATCTAGGGCTTTTGGTTGGAGAAAGAACTAACATTATCATTCGGGACAACATCATCAATACACTTGGAGATGTAAGCTGATACAGAATCTACATATTCATCAATGTCCCCATCAGCTGCAACACAGAACATCTGCCAGTCTGTGGTTTCAAAACTGTCCTGGAGAGTGACAAACGCTTCCTCACTCCATTGTTGAACTACCAGAATAACTGTTTTTTCTAGGTCTTGTCTGTAGGTTGGGAGGAGAAGAATGGAGGTGTAATCTGCCTTATCAAAAAGAGTGGGTGAGGGGTTTGTAGCTGTCCCGTAGTTGAGAATAACAATGGTCAAGAATCTGATCACCAAGGGTGGTGATATTTGGGCATGTAGAATGCATTTGGGTATGTAGAATGCTGTGATTAAAGCTGAGCTGAATTCCCAAGGGAAGTAGAAGGGGCAGGCTTTTACAGATAATAGCTCCTGGTCTGGTGAGCAGTATGTTGAAAGTACCGCTACAACTAAACCCCAGTGAGAGTTAACCATAATACAGACCCCCGCCTCTCCGTTTACCTGACTCCATGGTTCTGTACAGCCGGAAGATGGAAAATCCAGCCGGGGTAAAGGCCGAGTCAGGCATCCTAGAATCCAGCCAGGTCTCAGTAAACGCCAGCATGCAGCAGCTCAGAATGTCCCACTGGAATATAATCTGTGCGTGTAGTTTGTCAATTTTATTTTCCAGGGATTGAACATTTGCCAGTACAATTCTCTGTAAAGGCGGATTGCAGTATCTTGTCTGAGATCTGCATACGATAATTCACTGTGAAGGTGTATACAGTGTATACTCTCATAATGCATTACGTACATATTAAAATGCATTATGAAGGTATCTATAAGACCATTATACAAAGGAATGCTATATAGGTAAAGGGAGACGATTCTGCTGAATGATGAAAATGATGAATTATGCTTAGGTCCAACTTTCCCTCAGTTGTTTCCCAACTGCACAAGAAAGAAAGAAAGAAAGTCGTCCCTTCATACTGCCTAAGAACCAGGCAAGTGAGGATGCTCAAAATGTCAGAATAAAAAAAGAAATTAGAAAATGGGTGAACAAGAGAGGATTCCACAATTCCACCTGTTATAAGCCTCAAAAAATGTGGGATTACAACGTCTCATAATTAAATTTGTGATGGCTTGTCAACCCGCATACATTGCGCGGTGGCCAATGTGTCTGAGAGGCCTTGGGACAGGGGCCTGTGTGTGTCCCACACATCAATTATGGATATAAATAGTGATTTGAATCACTGCTGAAAGGTTAGCCTTGACTTAAGGCTATTTACGAAGGGCGAGGTGAAGGTCACTGCTGAAAGTTGCTATTGGCTGGGTGTACCCCGTTTTTGCTGTTTTCTTTTCTTTCCCCGTTTGTTCTCTGACACTCATGTGCACGGCACGTTCATCTCTTGATGAAAGTTGGGAAAAGTGCAGCCAGTGTCATGATGTCGGTCCACAAGATATATGCTGTGTCGTCACACTCTTATCGTTGTGTGCGTGTACAGTGTGATGCAGTATTGGTTTTGTTGATGGGGCACAAGATTGATGTCTTTTGTCTTTTTTTTCCCCCTTTATTTTTCAATAAAGCAGTATGTTGTCTCTGCACTGCAGATGCACATTTTCTGCCTTGTGTGTGCGTGTATTTGTGTGTGTCTGTGTGTGTGTCTGTGAGTGTGTGTCTACGATAGCGTGTACCCCAGTGGCAGCTCCCCCCCCCGTGGTTCAGACCTCAGGTTCTTTCTGGGAGGATCACATCCTCACATCCAGGTATGACAACAGCACAAGGGAGACGGCCATTGCAAGCTGGAGAGGGCAACGTCTCCGACGGCTTCTGACGGAACAGGATAGACAAGTGGGTCGCCGTCCAACGGGGCGCATGTTGCACGATACGGGTGGGGCTTGAACCGCCCTGCTGGGATGGGGGGTGGGGGTGGTGGTGGTGGTGGGGGTGGACTCGGACTGAGGTCAGGATTTAAAAACATCAATTTGTTCGGCGCAGTATGTCAAGCCCGTTGTTTGTGCTGTGACACAGCGGTGGATGACTGTCAAGTTGATTCTAAGAGCACTGCTTTGTGCACGCTGTCCAAAATACAAATGTTACTACGACAGGACTAGTTCTGCTACTGCAACTATTAGTACTACAACTGCTTATACTGCTTTTACTACTGCTATTACTGTTTACTAGTACTAGTACTACCACTACTATTGCCACTACTAACTGCTACTCCTTCTGCTAATAATACCACCACTGTTACTGTTACTACTAGTATTACTGTTACTTTTACTATTATTTCTTCTCTTGCTACTGCGTCTGCCACTGCTACTACTGTCACTACCATTGTGACCACTACTACTACATCTACTGCTGCTACTGCAACAACTATAACCACTACTTATACAATACTGCTATTACTACTGCTACTACTACTACTAATACTATTACTACCACTGTTACTACTATTACTGCTACTACTGCTGTTACTACTGCATAACTAATTCAACTACTCTTACTACTACTAGTATTACCACTACTACTACTACTGATGCCACTACCCCTGCTAATAATACCACCACTGTTTCTACTACTACAACTACTAATACCGCCACCATTACTACTACTACTACTACTACTACTGCTACTACTACTACTGCTACTGGTACCACCACCTACTATTCCTACTACGACACCAGTTACTACAACCACCACTACCAATACCGCCACTGTTAGTACTACTACTACTACTGCTACTACAACTACTAATACCACCATCGTTACTACTACTATTCCTCCAGTTACTACTACTACTGCTGCTACTAATATGGCCACCCTTGCTACTAATATTACTACTCCAGTTACTACCACTACTACTACTGCTATTTATGCCTTCAAGGTTGGTACTACTACTGCTACTACAACAACTGCCTGTAATACTACTACCATTACTACTACTACTACTACTATTACTCCAGTTACTACTACTACTATTACAACTACTCTTCCTGCTATTATACTATACTATACTATAATTATAATATTTATCCATATTTATTTGCGGTTCTATATTAACAGTCTATAACAATTTCCCGCCGCATTAAGAGGGCTTACAACTACAAGTTTACAAGCAAATAAGAACATGAACGAAACTCAACTAAACTAAACTGAAGCAAATCTAGTGTTTAAGCGCGTATTCCCACACACCCGTCTGGTACCTCTCAGTTGCCGGACTGTGAATTGCAAATGGTCCATTGATGGTCCAGTTCCAGTTTGAGAGTGAATAATTTGTGGAAGCGTTATTGTGTTTTGGGGTAATTGTGTGCAGAAACAATGAGGTGGCGGTAGGTGATGGATGGGAGTGCAGTTTTTCATTGAGCTGCGTTGCAACGGGGTTAGTGCAGACTGACCCACTTAGGACATGGAGTGAAGGTGATGTATGGAGGGGTGCTTTGGAGAAGATGCAGAGAGCTGCTGGGATTACCCCCCCATGTCTAATTGCCGATGCTCATTGTTATGGCGACAACGATTTTCATTGGGGTAACCTCTCTCCCCCCTTTCTCAATCTTGCCACGATACTCATCATTCCGATGGCCGAAGGCTGACCCTAAGTCTGTATCGCTGCGCACCTACCACGGCACAAATGATAACAAAACTCAATAGACTACTATCAACAACCAACTGCAACCATTCAATTTATATTCCAATAGGACACCCATTCAACAAAACAAAAAAAAAAAATCATAAAAATAGAGAAAAATAATTCATAAAAAAGGCCCTGCAAAACATCCACCATACCAGCGCTGGATTGTATTAGAAATCAGAGACTGAATAAAAAAATCAGTGACTCAAGCTGCCGGGTCATTGTCAGTGTGAACAGAATTTTTAAATGTATGCTGATAAGTGTACATTGGCCATTGCGTGTCATTGGATGCAATGGCCATTGTTCATTTTTTTGAATATATGGGGATATAATGTCATGTATGTATTGAATGTGCGATGGAAAAAATCGCAAATTCACGATCGCATATTTAGTAACAAGCTGAAATTTCCTAAAAAATATCAATTGCAACTGTGTTCTTCAGCAAACTCCAGCAAATTGTATTCACATATGCAAAGGAATTCTCTTTTCCCCAAAATCCATCTGAAATGGAGACTGAAAGAAATAAAAACATACAATCAATTGTAGTCTATTGGCTAGTGTTAGTGCTTTGAATGCCGGCATGTTTGGCTCTCATGTGAGAAGTTAAAGATATTGTACGTCAGTCATGTTTGTACTGCACTTTGCACTTTAGCAGAGCTCTTCATTGTAAGTGGTAAAACGGTTAAATAGTTGTCATTTCTTCGTTATTCAACCTGCACTTTGTTCATTTGTATTGTGGTGTGACAAGAAAGTTCAAATCTTGTGCCGGGATGAAAAAAAAGGTGTTTTTATAAATTTGTGGTATTTCCAGCCATATACATATATATATATATATATATATATATATATATATATATATATATATATATAAAAGGTCAACCCCTTATATGTGGTGGCTAGGTTTGCCCTATTTCGGATCAGCTGGGATCTGTGTGGCCCACGGATGGCTACGGGGAGTCAATGATACATGATGCCTATATGGATAAGAGTAAATTGCCGGTTATGAGCGAACATGACAAATTGCCTCCACTAGAGTATGGTCCCCCAAGTGCCATGAGCAACCACAAGGTCACACTTCTGTTAAGAGCATGATAGGCTCTTGACCTTGACTCACTCTCACTTGATACTCAAGGCGAGGGGTCGTCGGCGGGTTTGAGGCCGGCAAGGCTGAATGCCTTGCTTTTGGTCTGATTCAAAATGATTAGAAGGGCTTAACCCACAATTTCATCCACTGTAATGTGGATTAAATTGAGTACACTGCGCACACATGTTGTGTTCTCTTAACTACACAAAGCCTGCATTGAAATTATTCCCCTATGTTTGATTGTATGACACTGTTCATTGTCTGTTGCAGTAAATGCTTACGCTACAGACAGCGAAACTTAAAGCTTAACGATTTACCATCAGGGTTACATTTTTTCTTATTCAACAATAATTCACAGCTGACCAGCAAAAAATCTGTAAATATATAACATTTGGATGTTTTATTTATCTTCGAAAACGGAAATCACACAGCATCAACGTTAACTTACCAAACATTGCCTACGTAGCTCTTTCCGTGGCCATCAATATTTCATTTGTCCACATCAAATTCCCTTTTGGTGCTTGTATTTTTAGATCAGATTTGTTATGCCGTATATTTCAATGGATGGTGCCCTGTGTGTATCTGAATGCGCAGCGCACGGACGATGACACGCAAACTCCCCTGATCTTAGCTTGCTGTGGCTTGCTGGCTGCTCCCCGGTCCATAATGGCTGCGTGCTATTTTAAACAAACCATGTGGGATGGATCTATTTTGCATTCAACTACTTCATCCTGACAACCCTCCCTGGGCCGCTGACAAATCCGAGTTTCACAAGCTGACTGGGTGTTTAGCTACCCGGACATATTGGATGTGGAAACTATATTTCACGAACAGTGTTTGTGTTTTCAGTGTATGTAGGTGCACATCCATGGCAAATTCTACCTTTTCCTATTCTTTGTCCCAGGCAAAGAGAGGATGAAGGGGGGGGGGGGACGTTGTTATTACCTTTCTCTTTTTGCAGCTATCCAGCTAGTTAAAATGAGACAGATAGGGCAATGCCTTTGAAATCAGGTCTGTTGCCTAAATATAACTCACTGACTCGTACCTGCCTGTTAGTGTAGAGGCAAACACGTTTCTATGTGCAGAAGGCAATTATTTGGAGAAACCGACTTTGCCACAGTTGGTAGGCGAGGTGTTAATTCCCTTAGCGAATTCACAGGATGCCTCCGCATCTTTCTTATGTTTTGTTGAGAGCCTTTATTGGCTAATTAATTATGAATCAATGTGCAGGTGATTCATCTGCGAGCACCAAATCTTTGAACCCTCCCACTAGCTCCTGCATGTCCTCAGAAACCCACCGGAGAGCTCTTTCATACATCAGGCTCCCCTAAACTGCCCATAATGTATTGTGCCGGAGGAATTTAGAACCGGGCATCTTAATGGCACGGGCCCTGCTCCTGGGAGGGATTCCTTTGAGGTGCGCACATTAAAAGAAGCTTGTGTCATAGAGGGGAAAGAGAGGGAAAAAAAGGAAAAAAAGTTGGTTTTACAAACTGCGGGGAATTGAGAATATCAAAGTGGAACTCGACTGCGGCGCGGCGACCGCTCCTTACCGCGATAGGCCCCTGAAGTCAGATGGCGAGCACCAAAGAGACACAGTAATGGCTGAAGATAAATACACCTAGACGCAGCTGTCTGCCTCCTCCTCTGAACCAGACTGAAGAAACGGTTAGATGGGATCCTCTCTCTGTCGTCGTGACAGAGAGAGGATCCCATCTTTTTTTCTGAGAAAAAAAAAATAAAATATCTGGAGAAGATGTGTCCCTGGAGACTGAGAGGCCTTGAGAGAGGGGCAGCTCTTCATCACCGGGGACCCACTTCCACTGGGGTTTTTTTTCCTCCTTGTCAGCTGTCGGAGAAATTTTGCTGCATGGTCAGCAAGGTAAACCTGCTTCGCTATCGGGAACAAACTGAGATCCTTGTTCTATTAACAAAACGTATTTTGCATAATATATGAGACAATAAAGTGATGCACTCTCAAGTAGTGAAACAGCATTGTCTGGTTATACTTTCTGAAGCACACAAAAAATTGTGTGTCCGTGTGATCAGCCTCTAGTTTCATACAATGATACAATACATGATGCAGTACAGGTGCAATACAGGAAGGCAAACAGTTTCATGAACACTGTTACAGTCTCTTTGTTTCAGAGGGATAGGGGAATCTTCTTTTTTGTTCAGCTGCTCCCGTTAGGAGTCGCCACAGCAGTTCATCTGCCTCCAATACCTTCTGTTCTGCGCATCTTCCTCTCTAACACCAACTGACTGCATGTCCTCCCTCACCACATCCAGAAACCATCTCTTTGGCCTTCCTCTTTTCCTCTTGCCTGGCAGCTCCATCCTCAGCATCCTTCTCCCAATGTAACTCTCATGGCTCCTACACACGTGTCCAAGCCATCTAAATCTGGCCTCTGTCACTTCTCCACCAAACTGTCCAACCTGAGCTGTCCCTCTTATAAACTCATTCTTAATTCTGTCCATCCTTGTCACTCCCAATGAAAGTCTCAACATCCTCAACTCTGCCACCTGCCTTTTTGTCAGTGCCACCGCCTCTAAACCATACAACATAGTTGGTCTCATTACCGTCCTGTAGACCTTCCCCTTCACTCATGCTGGAACCCTTCTGTCACAGTTCACTGCGGACACTCTTCTCCACCCACTCCACCCTGCCTGTACTTTCTTCTTCACCTCTCTCCCGCACTCTCCGCTGCTTTGGATGGTCGACCCCAAGTACTTGAACTCATCCGCCTTCTCCACCTCCACTCCTCAGCTTTTCGCCGCCCTCCCTCACATTCAGGCACATGTATTCTGTCTTACTCCTGACTTTCATTCCTCTTCTCTCTAATGCATGCCTCCACTTCTCCAGGCCCTCCTCAACCTGCTCCCTACTCTTGGTACAGATCACAAAGTCATCAGCGAACATCATAGTCCATGGAGACTCGTGCCTGATTTCATCTGTTAACCTGTCCATCACCATTGCAAACCAGAAAGGACTCAGAGCTGATCCTTGATGCAATCCCACCTCCACTTTGAATGCCTTTGTCACGCCTACTGCACACCTTCTACTGTCTGACTGCCCTCATATATATCCTGTACCACTCTTACGTACTTCTCTGCCACCCACGACTTACTCATGCAATACCACACTTCCTCTCTCGGCACCCTATCATATGCTTTGTCTAAATCCACAAAGACACAGTGCAACTCCCTCTGGCCTTCCCTGTACTTTTCCATCAGCATTCTTAAAGAAAACATTGCATCTGTAGTACTCTTTCGTGGCATGAAACCATACTGCTGCTCGCTGATCCCCACCTCTCCTCTTAACCTAGCCTCTACTACCCTTTCCCATAGCTTCATGCTGTGGCTGATCAACTTTATTCCCCTGTAGTTACTAAAGCTCTATACGCCTCCCTTATTCTTGAAGATGGGTACCAGAACAATTCTTCTCCACTCCACTCATTAGGAACGCCACTGTCATATCACCTAAACATTTCCATGCTTCCCCAGGTATGGCATCTGGGCCAACTGCCTTTCCACTTCCATCTTCTTTAATGTTGTTCTCACCTCATCCTTGCAAATTTGCTGCACTTCTTGATCCACTATCCCCACATCATCCACTGTCGTCTCCCTCTCATTTTCTTCATTCATCAACTCCTCAAGTACTCCTTCCACCTTCTCAACACACTCTACTCACTCGTCAGCACATTCCCATCATTATCCGTCATCACCCTAACCACCTGTACATCCTTCCCAGCTTGGTCCCTTTGTCTTGCCAATCGGTGCAAGTCCTTTTCTCCTTCCTTACTGTCCAACCTCTCATACAACTTGTCGTATGCCTTTTCTTTGCCTTTGCCACTTCTCTCTTCGCCTTGCGCCGCATCAGCTTGTACTCCTATCTACTTTCTTCATCTCTCTGACTATCCCATTTCTTCTTCACCAACCTCTTCTGCTCTATGCTCTCCTGTACTTCCTCATTCCACCTCCAAGAGTCCTTGTCTTCCTTCCTCTTCCCACATGATACACCAAGTATCTTCTTGGTTGTCTCCTTCACCACTTCTGCAGTTGTTTCCAAGTCATCTGGTAACCGTTGATTCCCACGAATTGCCTGCCTAACCTAAATTGCACTCAACACCACTCTTTTTCAACTTCCACCATTTTATCTTTTGCTCTTCTTTCACCCTCTTCCCCTTCTTTGCCTCCAGAGTCACCCAACAGACCACCATCTGATGCTGCCTAGCAACACACTCCCCTGCCACCACTTTGCAGTCACTTATCTCTTTCAGATTGCACCTCCTGCATAAGATGTCGTCCACCTGTGTGCACCTTCCTCCACTATTTTATGTCACCCTGTGTTCCTCCCTCTTCTTGAAATACGTATTCACAACAGCCAATTCCATCCTTTTGGCGAAATCCACCATCATCTGTCCTTCCACATTCCTCTCCTTGACACAATACCTACCCATCACTTTCTCGTCACCTATGTCTCTGATCCCTTCGCCAACAAGCCCATTGAGATCTGCTCCAACGACCACTACATCCAACTCACTAAAGAATTCTTCTTTCTCTTCCATCTCACACCCAACTTGGGGAGCATATGCACTGACCACATTCATTATCAGCCCATCAATTTCCAGCTTCATGTTCATCATTCGAGAGTGTCGGACATCACTGTCCGACACTCTCGTCACCTCCAATACACTCTTGATATATTCTTCCTTCAAGACCATCCCTACCCCATTTCTCCTGCCATCCACTCCATGGTCGAAAAGCTTGTACCGGGCACCGATACTTCTGGCCTTACTCCCTTTCCACCTGGTCTCTTGAACACAAAGTACATCTACCTTCCTTCTCTCCATCATGTCAGCCAGCTCTCTCTCTTTATCCTTCATTGTGCCAAAATTCAAAGTTCCTCCTCTCAACTCTACTCTCATACGCTTCTTCCTCTACTGCTGTCTCTGGACACGCCTATCCCCCTCTTCTTCTTCTTCGACCGAGAGTAGCACAATTTCCACTGCCACTCTGTTAGAGAAAGGGATATCCGTAGAGGGATAGGGGAATAGTGTCTGCAATCAATAATCAGTAACTGAGAAGCCAAACAAATGTTCCTGGGTGTCTCAAAACTTATGCACCTGGCAATTGAATCTTTCTGTGGAAACAAATAAATCTTGTTCGAGCTGAAAGTACACAATGAAGCCTAATAGGATAAAGGATGACAATGTGGTCATGTGAGCTAAAAAGAAAGAAAAAATGAATATAGGATATTTTTCTATCACGCTCCTCTCTTTTGTTCCTATGGAAAAACACCTTAAAGAAAATGCCGTAATGATAACTTACAATGTTATTGAGGCAAAAAAAATAATTGATACTGTATGTATTGAATACGATGCAATTTATACAAATAATCACCAAAAATCTCTGATTTGATGTAAACCTTCAGGCCCGCCCGGAATCATCTTAACTGCAGAGTCCAGTCTAACTAGGAAACACACTTTAATCCCTGCGTACCAAGAAAAGACTCAGACAGACAAGGGTCATAGGACATACTCCACCCCAAATTTGACAAACCTCCCATGCTTGAATAGGGAAAAGTAATCATCCATCCACCCACCAGCATCACCCATGCACCCATACCACCAATCCAACGGTACATCAGGGGGCGCCTACAGGTTAGGGAACATGTGCAGAAGCATAATTTGATACGATGCAATACGATGCCGAAAACTAGGAGCATAGTGTTAGGGCCAAAGTGATCATGGAGCCACATATTGATACTGAAGCCGACTGAGTTTGACTGTCCAAAAGCGTTGCAGTTGCAAACACATGGGTAGGAGGATACATGAGCAGGTATGTGAGGCTGTTTGATGGGTTTGGAGTAGGCAAAGTCTGTGGGGTAGGGTGAAATCTGCAATTGAGCACAATATCACTGGATGCAAGCATGAGGTTCATCTGAAAGTTAAAATTCCACAAACCAAGCAGTTGACCGAGTAGTAGCTGCCCAATAGCACATAGCACATTCTTCAGGGAAGTTGGTAAGGGTGAGGGAAATTCTGGACAAATATTTGATTATGAAGAGCATTTATGTTAAACAAATAGTTGGAGTAGCTTATAGGGAGAAAATACTTGACCATGAGCTTGGGACGGCCGGTATAGCCAGTACAGGATGATAAGTACCATACATGTGTCCAGTTATATAGGCAAGGAAAAAGTACCAGGAGCTAAACTGTTCTGAGGCTTTGTCTTGGAGGTCGGTGGAGTCAAAACCCCATGGCTTCCATTTCGTGTTCGTGTCTGGTGTGGGTGGGATGGAGGAGCCGCTGTTGTTGAAGTCTCACTGTTGGACAGTGTTTCAAGGTTCGGCGATCAGCAGGATGATGGCGATGGTGATGAAGAAGATGATCATACAGACATGACTGATCTTTTCCTATTGGTGGGGCATCATCACTTCACTCTATTGGTTGGGACCGTGACTTCAATTCATGTCTGATGATTCTCTGTCTGATGATTCTCTCCCAATCTACTCGTTGGTCCTCTGGAGGGTCGAGGACTTTCTTGTAATGTGATGCGTGCACCCACATTGGTCATTCTGCCACCTATGCTGCAGCGGTAGTAAGGAGGATCTGGAATGGTGCCCGGAATCTGGCAGAGTTCCAGCTCTTTCTCTGGAAGTCAGGGATCACCATCCACTGCACTCTCAGTACCAAAATTAATGCATGCACCCAACTGTAACAACAGAATCATATTATCACAATGTCTTATATGTAAGGGATAATGTTCATAGAATAACAATTAGTCTACAAAATAGCAGACACTATGTAAACTGTACAGGGTCGTTACATTTTCTGGCATTTCTTGAATGTTGCCTGAACATAATCCGCCTACACAATCCTTAATTATCAAAGAAAAATGGAAAAATTGAAAAGTAACCTCTGGTTTAAGTATAATTCATCTGTGGCTTTGACGGAGGAAAACAGACCTAATCACACTGGTCTCCCTGTCAGTACTTCCGTCCGGTCACACCATGTGATTGTCCTCGCATTCCCAATATGACAGCCTGTGTTTAGAGCTAAACAAGGTTAGTGAAGAAACCTGTGCGCTCCTCATCTGTGGGGGAGACAACCATTCTCAGAACATGAGCAATGGCAAATACAGCGGCAGCTTTGGTGGCTGTGTCATCTCCAGTGTTTCCTTTGGAGATTGGGTCAGAGGCATTAGTGTGAGCAGCACATTTCCAAATAGAAAATGGAGATGGGAGGGTTATGGCATCATAACATTAAATGGATACTCTGTAAATCCCATTAGTCAGCTTCACTACATCGTATCACATTGGCCCGCACCTATTCATGCAGTTAAAATAAACAAAGACAGATTACAACAGTGAGAGAAACAAAACAAAACTGGCTCCAAAATATAGACAAACACTGGTTAAAACAAAGCCAGATAATGAACAAGACAGATAAAATGAATACCCCTAATAGTACTAATAAGTTGAAATCATTGTAGTTGAATTTTCAAGAGCTTCAGTAGCAAGATCTGAGCGGGGCGAAGCCACAACGGTTATCGCTGCCAAGTAGTCATGTGGATCTCCATCGTTTGCGGCGGGGAGAAGAGTAGCTGAATGAAGAACGGTGCATTGCTTCAACATGACGTGACATGAGGAAGTCAAAGTAGAACATATTGATGATGGAGAGCTGTTGTTGGAGAGAAACGAGCTGTTTTGCTCTCTAGCAAGATGGAGGCTACAGCACGTGATACTAAGGCAGTGAGCGGGCGGTAGGCCACAAGTGAGGCAGATGCAGCTACGGCCATAGATGCGGCACTCATACCACACAGTTATTTATAAATCCAATTTTATTTCACAGTTTACAATTTGGTTACACTGCTGCTTCATAAAATTAAATACTGGAACCCATTAGTTGTATCTAAATTTAGTCAGTCTACCCATCTAAATGCTTGCATGCATTTCATCAAACAATAACTCCAATTTAGCCTACAATATAATTGTCTTTGCAAATCAGTTAGGTTCAAATAGCAACAATATCAATAATTTACAGAATTTGAAAGCTGGAAATATTATGGCTCCACCCAAATGTAAATCAATTCTCTGTTGACGATTCCTCAGATCTTCCAATCGGTCCCAGTCAAATGCAAGCTAGCGAAAGGTTTCATGCTGCAGCTCAGTGGATTCTTGTTCAAATAATTAATAATAATCAAGGCTTCGGAAATAAAACACTGTAAAGACGGATTGCTTATATCTATCGATACACAATTACAACATTAATTGATTTACTTGGTGTTTTCAAATTAAATCTCAGAGCAATTTAAACACTGGGGTAATTATAATAATTCACATTCATGACTTTTTCGATATCTTCTAAAACTCTTTATGAAGGTATTAGAAGGGTGGGGGCTGCTGGGCTTTTTGAAACCCGCCTGTGTGTGTTGTGAAGCAAGGGGGGACATTAATCATCTGATGAGTGGCATTACTCTTTTTCCTTTTTTTTCCCTAAAGTCCCTTTAGTCAGAAAAAATGGAAAAAGAAGAAAACAAGTTGGTCAGTCAGATTATTTTTCACACGTAAACATTTTCTCTCTCTCGTTATTTCCAAATTATTTGAGGCCTTTTAATATTCTTTCCCAGCAATCCCAACAATATATCTTATTCGATACCTCTTAATAATTTAAAATGCTGCTCTTTTACCAGGGGCTCATGTGTGTGGCTATTTGTGACACACACCACGCCTATATTAAAAAAAATATTAAAAAACTATACTTAACAGAAACTTGTTGATGTTCTTTTCGTGTTCTTCAGCAAATGCAACACCACTAGTTTAACCATTATCACACAGAACACCATTTAACTATTAGTTAAATCACTTGGTCCTGCAGCTTCCTCCACTACACCTCTAACCCTCTCACTCTAAATGACCTTCTTTGCTTACACACACACACACACACACACACACACACACACACACACACACACACACACACACACACACTCTCTCGGCCGCGCACCTTGTCTTATCTACACACTCTGACTTGCCCTCTCCTACACATACACAGAGAGAAACAGTTCACTCTGCTCTTGTTTTTAATACACCCCTAATTGATATTTATATCAAATGTATTTACATATTTATATTTTAATAATTCTTAATTTTACTATGTTTACTTTGTTGATTTATAAATTAAAATACCACAAACTCCCAATTGATGCAGTTTAAATAAAAATTCTTCCTGACTGATGCTTTTTTACCACAATCCTTCCCAAATGAAGCTTTCTTACCACGACATTTCCTACATAGGCAGCTAGTAAATGGCAAACTGTCAGCCTGTGGGCTGATATCAGCTTTTTCCCACGATCTATACCGATCGATGCGATTAATCTCAGCATGCCCTCTCCTTAATTTATCTGGGATCTCGTGTTATGACTTCCGAACCTGCTGTGACGTCCAGACGACTCTGTCTCATCGATGAACTCTCTTTGTCGTTCGATTTAGTCCATGGATGTCTCATGGTCGGTCCTGGACTGCTGTTGTGCACTCAACCTGAACACGGAGAGGTCGGACATAGCCGAACCAGAGATCCCATCCTTGGCGCCAAATTGTCTGAGAACTTTTGCTGCGTAGTTGGTGAGGTAAACCTGCTTCTCTTTCAGGAACAAACTGAGTTCCTTGTTCTATTCATGAAATTGATTTGACAACATAAATGAGACAATAAAGTAAAAGTGAAAGACTCTCAAGCAGTGAAACAGTATTGTTTGGTTATACTTGTCCGGACGGAGCTCTTAAGCACACAAAAAATTGGGCAGTCCTTGTGACCATACTCTAGTTTCATACAATACATGATGTGTTTAAAAAAAAAATGAACAGCAAAGTCCAAGCGCAGGTGCAAGATAAGAAACATGCGAAGGAAAACAGTTTTCTGACACTGTGACTATCTCTTTGTATCAGAGGGATAGGGGAATAATGTTTGTAGTAGACAAGAAAGCTTTTCCGAGTTTAAAGTAGACAAAGAAGCCGAACAGGATACAGGACAAGAATGTGGTCATGCAACCTTAAAAGAAAGAAAAAATATATTTTTCTATCATACTGCTGACACACACACACACATATACACACACACACACACACACACACACACACACACACACACACACACACACACACACACACACACACACACACACACACACACACACACACACACACACACACAAACACATACACACACACACACACACACACAAGCCTCCTCTCACACAAATGCAGGTTCAGTTGAACATCGTCTAAAACACTTAAACACACTTTTATCAGAAATAACACAAGCTTTGGCCGCCACCGGCTTCCGGCCTAAACCAAAACCTTTAAATAGATGTTATTTCAAATATTTTTTTTACAAATTTGCTGTGAGTTGCTGTGAGCTGTGTGTTGGAGAAATGGGAAAAAGAAACACAAGATGTGAATATTCCTTTGAAGATTCTGAAGTAATTTGACAACCGTTGATCACCACGGCAAATTACATGCCCGCGCCGTGTCTTGTGTGTCGCGTGTGTCCGCCTTCAGATCAGCACTCTCATTAAAAAAAATGCCTCAGACACTGTAATCAACCCGCTTTTTCAGCATTTGGCTTTTCCACGGCTATTCTCTCCACGGCTGTGTATAATATATTTGAAATTATACAATATGGAAATAATTGAATGGCTTCTGGACGGGCAAAAAAAAAAAAAAAAAAAAAAAAAAAAAAGTTAGAAAGAAACACAAAGAAAAATAGAGACAAGCCCTTTGTAAACATTACACTATTGGGCAAAACATGCTGCCAGTGCCCGGTCACTATTCCTCTGGATCAGCGTTTCCCAACCTGTACACTTTTTACAATGAATGAATCCCACGGCGCACTGCTATCCTAACCACTGAAAATGTCAGAGGCTGTGTAAACTGTGCTTATAGACTGCTGCAGGAATGCACCCAGAAACCCAGAAATGACTTTGCATTTCTGCACGACCGGTTCCCTCGTCTTGAAATCACTGGAATTAAAAAAAAAAAAAAAAATTAATACATATACAATACATATATATATCACCAGCTTTTACGTGTCTTAAAAAAGGCGTTTGCTTACAAGTGGCGAAATGAGACTAAAGCCCTCCTGAAAAATCCCACTAGAACCAGCTATACATCTGGCCTGGATGGATTTACCTGGTGGGCCAGCTTGTTCAAGCTGGTTTAACTGGTGATAACTGGTCAATTGATGGTTGCAGACCAGCTTGGTCATGCTAACAGCTGGTTGTGTTGAAAGAACTGTACTTAATAGTGCTTAAGTGCATGCTTTTGGTTGTGGTACGACAGGGTTGGACTTCAATCAAAATGTATTGAACAGGTAAATACAAATGCCAACATTGTAAGTAAATGTGCAATGGTGTCCTCATGCAATAACCACTTGCACTCTCACACCCCTTAAATTTCCCCATAAGAAGCTTCAGAGTCAGTCATTTCTTTTATTCATATTGTAAGGCAATGGAACATGCTGTATATACACTATTCTGCTGGTCGCGACGTTCCCTGAAGCCTCCATCTTGAACCTCCTTTCTCTTTTTTTGTGGCGTATTATTTTTCGTCTTCTGTGATTGGCTGGGTCGACAAAATCCTGCAGCCAATCACATCGCAGGTTTTTTTCCTCTAAAGCGAAACTGGTGAAGACGCAGATGTTCCCACAGTTTTTACCACGGTCTCCAAAAGTATATTGTTATGTTCACTTTGTGGAGGCCAGCCTGAAGGATACTGTCAGTATTAGACACCGTCCTCTTTGACTTTATTGGATTCGTTGGAAGAACACTCACAAATTATTTAAGGGACAGATTCTTGTGATGAAAGGTAATATTAAGTTAGCCCGTTGGTTATGGTTAACTTTAGTTCATATTTTTTGATACGTAACATAAATGAACCAAGCCAGTAAAACTACAGCGGTCAGTGGTCTGGCTCACATTTTGACCATTGGCACTTAAAATTAAATGTTAGCATAAGCATTAACTATACTGCTAACATTATTAGCATTAGCCACACAACGAGCGTTGTTAGCATTAGCCATACTGCTAATATTTTAAGCATTAGCCACACTCGATTAACTACTGCTGTTGGCATTAGCCATATTTCGAACATTCTAAGTATTAACTACACCGCTAACACTTTTATCTGAAAATTTATGGTCTCATTTTCCAGTCCGGGAAAACACATGGAAAATTTGAAAACTGATAAAATAAAATATCCTGGAAACATTAGAGAGATTCTGGAAAGTTATAAAGTTCAGCTGAGGTTACATATCCAAAAGTCATTCATGTTTGACTTTGTTTGATGGCCAAATAAATAAATAAAGATTTTAAATTTTGTGTGTGTGTTTTTCTAAATAGCATCAGGTGGTGAATTGTAGACAAAACATGTGTCTTGCTGCAAATAAGTATTGTTAGAGAATGTATGTTGTTTTTTTTGGTACATTTTTAAAGACATTTGAGAAGCTAGGCATAACACTTCCTTTGTAAACAACTGGAAACCAAAAATATTCTCACAAGCTGGTGAATTTTACTGGGCGCAGGTATCACCATTAGAAACTGGCAGCAGGTAACAATAGGATCTGGTAACTGGTGTCACCAGTAGTAGCTGGTAGCTGTGAAAAAAAACAAGCTCAAACTGATCACGTTGGACACCAGCTCCCAGCTCAAGCTAGATTTTTCAGTAGGGAGAGGCTGTCGGGGACGTTTATGGTCATCACGCCGAACACGGAAAGTATCTACTCACTCGTCCACCTTTACAGCCTCTAGTTGTGTTTATACTACTATTCTCAAACTAGTCTGACTCAAACTCCCCAGGCTTGCAAAATCAAATGACAAGTTGGAAGCTTAGTGGCGGTGAGGCTGAAGTCATGCCACCGGGGTGTTGTTGCTTTATCGCCTAACGTCAGCTTTTCACTTCTGCAGATTGCATTTACGCTTCAAAAATCACAAGACTGGTGTGTGTGTTCATTCGTGAAGATTATCTTTCTGAACAAAACGTGTAAGTATTATAAACTTTTGTTTTCAACGGAGATTATTTTCTGCACTAACCCAACATCCAATGGACAAATGCCATTGGCTTTTTGGTCGAGGGAATCAGGGTTGAGTTCCGAATTGGCCTCTAAAAATACCTCCGCCCTGCAGCCCTCCAGTATTACATAGTACAACAACTGAGGCAAACGAACCAAGAGTCGAAAATCGAGATTATACTGAGTGACTCGGCAAGAACCGAATCGCAAAAATAAGTTGAAATGATATTCACCAGGTGTAGTCGTCACCTTCTGGAAACCGTTGTGATGAACACAAAGCTGCTGTTGTGAGTTGCTGAGTGAGACTGGTGAATACGGTGAATTATTACAGCCTTGCAAAAAAAATTTGAATGGAAGTTGAAAAAGGTATGTTGTATATTATGTGTTTTTATATGTATGATGTGTTATATATAATACTCATGGTGTAAAAACACTGCTCCGCCTGCAAGCTCCTTTTCCTGCTCCACCTGCAAGCTGCTGCCGACCACTTGTGGGCTGTTTCGTCTGGGGCTGCAGGCGCGGGGACGATCATTTGTAACCAGTCAGTCACGAAGCTCCAGACCACATGGAGACGGCCGGGGTGGAGGGAGGCAGAGGTGTGTGTGTGTGTGTGTGTGTGTGTGTGTGTGTGGACTGTGTTCAGTCTAATAGACAGATGGACAGCGCACAGGGATGGGGTTTATAAATTCCTAATCAATTGACTGATGACTGGGACTGAGGGAGCTTGAGGGATTGAGGGACTTAAGCACAGAGAGAGAGAGAGAGAGAGAGAGAGAGAGAGAGAGAGAGAGCCAGCGATCGGGAAAAGAGACGGGGCGGTGTGGGACGGGGGGTAGGGGCGTGGTCGGGCACGAGTCGGGTAAGTGAGCCAGATTAAGCTCTAACCTGAGGACCGCCCGCGCCTGCGCCTTCGACCCCCGCCCCCGACAGCTTCTCCCGATCTGCGGCTAATGTCGAGACACCTCGCCGCCGAAAAACAGATCCTGAAACATTGATGCCACCGCACCCCCCTCTCCAAAAAAACCTTGTGAAATGCACGGAACATAACAGGAAAGTCATATATTATTCATTTCCATCTTGTTTTCGATGCCACCAGCCTCGTCAGGAGTCGAGGTTCCGAGAGCAAGTGTGGAGCCACCGCCGTGGAGTGTCAGGTTCCCTAAACACTGCGGTAAAGAGCCTTCACTGTTTATCCTGACACCGAGCGGAGGAGGGGGTGCAGACACCTCCTTGGAACCGGAGACACCGGATTAGCCTTTCCATTTGGAGCACTTCTATCTATTTCCGTATTTTGATTTCAGTTGAGCTTGTTTTTTTTTTGGGGACTCGATCCGTCTCATGGCGCAGCAACGCACCGACTCTCACACCCCAGACAAATTCCTCACTTGTGAAAATGAACGCAGCAAAATTGGAGCCGATTCCTTTTTTTTCCTTTTTTTAACCTGTGCTGTCAGCATGCTGGGCATACAACACAGAGTATTTGTTTGCCATTGCATCGAGGACAGAGTTAGTCTGCAAGTGGAGTTCAAGTTCTCCACCTGCAATGCAACTCTTTATTAATTCTTAAATCATCAAGAACTGCTGCAATAACTCTGTCCTGTGGATGCCCTGTAGAATGACAAGAGCACAGTTTTTGGTTATGGAGAACCACCACCAACCCCCCTCTTTGGAGAACTATTCATCATGTTTGGGTCTATAAACAACTGATCACTACTCTAAGAGGAGGAGAATCACCACCGGTGAGACAAATAAATATAGAACCAAACAACATTTACACAAAAACATATTGGACGACATGTATTGAAAAACAATGAATTAGGTCCAGGAAAACTGGAACTACAACTGGTCACGTGGCCTCTTCCTGTCATAGTTATGGCAGCAAATGAGGGAGGAAAGGAGAGGAATGCAACCAGGAGGGTGCTGGGGTGCACTCCAAGCAAGTGTGGGGGTGTGTGCGTGTGTGATGGGACCGCCTGTATATGCGTGCGCGTGTGTGTGTGTGTGTGTGTGTGTGTGTATAAGATGTCCACCGGTGAGTGTACATGACTTATCCTCATTGGTTCTGGTGTAGAAGGTTGGTATTATGTCGCGGCGCCTCCAAGCAGCGGAAGGGGCCCCGAAGCCCCCCCCGAACTCCGCAGTCCTGTGGACACCCTACGGCTGCAGGAAAGCCCCGAGTACCCTGCCCTGCGGCCACAGAAGACCCCCGGGCCCCCAGAGAAGCCAGAGGGCTGTGGAGCAACCCCCACGCCCAGCCCCTAGGAGCATGACCCAGTACAGGAAGCCTAGGAGACCCCGCACCCCAGGGGCGGACACATACAACCAACCCCTGGGTGCAGACAGAGGAGGCAGCCGCCGGCGCAGAACCCGGGCCACAGGCGCAAGGCACGGACCTCAGCGACCACGGGCGAGCCGGCAGGACCCCCATGTCCACCCACGCCCCACACAAGGGGGAGGCCCGTCCTATTGCAACCGACCAGACGCTCCACCCGCCGTGAGTGCCCATACATGTAGCAGCGTGTGCCCAGTGCAGGGCACACGCTGTTACCCCCCCGCCGATGCCGGCAGGCCGCAGGGTATACAGGCCCTTACTTACCCCCAGCACCCGGGGTGCCCGCTGCAGGGAAGCCGCGCTACAGAAGCAAAAGGCCAACAGCCGCCCCCCACACCCCAACCCACACCCACAATGGCAAGCAGTCCCCCCAGGGTCCCGGAAGGCACCCGATGGCGCTCTCCGCAGCCCCGCCAGGTCGCAGCACATCCCAAGCCACCAGGCGCAAGCCGTCAGAACTCCAGCCAGGCCGGGAGGGGGGCCCACCTGACCGCCCCCCCCGGCCAACCACGGCCCCACACCGACCCGCCAGCGACCGGCCACCCCGGAAAAACCCCAGTGCTCATGTGTGCTGTTGGTAATTGCAGTTAAAATTGCGTGGTTGGGGGTGCGAGTCCTTCAGGCAAGTCGAACCCGAATCACTGGAACCCCTCCTGTCCCGCAGACCCTGGTCTGATGGAGTGCTGTTTGGAGTAGGATTGGTATGCCAGTGTATGTGTTCTAAGCTAATGTGAGTGGGATTCAAATTTTGGGACGGACAAAAGCAGGCTTGGGCAGGAGCTTGACAGACAAGATGGCAGCTGCCCGCCCGCATAGCCTGCACCCCACCCATCCCGCAAGCCCTCGGTCTATTGTGTGGTGTATGTTCCGAGTATGAGTTTTGGCACTGGGAGAGATAGGCGAGTCGCAACCGGATCGATCCAGCGGCGCAGCAGGCCGGGGAGCAACCACGCAGACCCCCCCATCCCCCCGGACCCGACCGCGCCCTAGCATGCCCACCTCCAGTACCTGGTGGCAGCCAACATACAGTGATCAGCCAAGGGCGCAGAGCGGTCCGCCATGTGCCTCCGCCATGTCGGGAATCTCCGCGCCCCCTTCAGGCCGCTGTTCAGCCCCCAGCCGCCGATCATGCGGACCACAGAACAGAGGGCGGCAGACGGCACCTCCACCCACAGCCCGACCGCACAGTGACGAGGGCCCCCCGCATCGGGAGCGTCAGAGAGCAAGTACCCCGGCAGCCCGGTGTGATGATAGGAGAACGCCCCCCACGAAGGAGGCCACATGGTGAGCCCCGCGCATAGCACAGCCAGCCAGGTTCAGGACCCTGGTTGACAGGACTCAGGACCCAGGTTGACAGGAATTGAATTGGGGCAGATTCCGATCAGGCGCTCACCCGAACGGTTACGTGCGGGAAAGCAACGCTCGCTTGTTGGCATGAAACCCTGTTTGCTCTTATTAGTGCCCCTCGCAGGAAACGCCGTGGCTTTTTAACAGAACTTCCATCTCGAAAAGAGTGCTCTCCACTTCTTTATCATATTCCGTCTTAAGACTCTCTTTCCCTTCCCTCCCCCTGCATGTTTTTCTTTTAACCACACACACACGCATGCACGCACACACACACACACACACACGCATGCCTGCAGATAGACATGCTAATTTTCGTGCGCACGCATTGAATCATGGAGTTTTGATAGGTAATTACAGAATTGATCGGGAGCTCAGAAGGCTATTATCAATGCAGAGCTCTGCTGAATATCAATCACACGGCTCGTCCTGAGCAATTGCAGAAAGGAAGGGGGAAATCAAAAAAAAAAGGGGGCCGCTGTGCGTCGAAAATCCCCGCTCGCAGCGCAATTCTAATACTCTCCATTGTTCTGGCTGCTCTGATACCAATGCGGCTCGGTGCCGCGGGGGTGAGAATTTCCAGATCACGACCGTATTTGATTTCCCTTACTGATCAAAGGAAGCAATTTCTGACCTTTCACACAGCGCATGATAAAAAATAGAAAAAAAAAAAATAGAAAAAACCCACAGCGCACAGTATTAGGCTGCAGCCTCCCTTCCAGATCTTTTATCTCGCCATTTCCCGTTCTCTCCTCTGCTCTCGCTTTTTTCTCTCCATCTGTCCTTCTCCTTCTCCTCCTGAGCCTGCCTCCACCCAGCCTCCACCCTGCCTCCTCGCTGCGCAACTCCCGCCCATCCGTCTCACGCAGACCTTCAGGGCTTCATTTATATTCTCGATTTTCACAAGCGTTCATTGTTCGTACACTTGCGAACTTTGTCCACTAGGGTGCGGATCGTCTTTGGTTAATGTTGCGATCACAGCAGAAAAAGCCACAAACTTTCTGCCACACTGGTTGTCGTTTGTTATACTGCCCCCCACCGTTCATGTGCTTAATTGTATCTTGCCTAGTGTTGATTTTTAGCATTAGACGCTCCAGTAGAATGCAGGTCGTCACCTTGACTGGCTAGAAGCAAGTACGTAAAGGGCTTTATAAATAACGTGGGTTCGCGTAGGCTCATTGGACGCGTAAAACAAACAAAGACGCCCGTGCTGTGACCGTAGATCTCCCGAGACACACACACACACACACACACACACACACAAACACACACACACACACACACACACACACACACACACACACACACACACACACACACTCAGTTCCGCTCTTTTAAAATGGAAAAGGCAATTAATATTCAAATGTATGGTTGTTTGATAATCGTGTGAACTCCACTGGCTACCATCTCCCAATTCGCACAAGTCAGATAATTACCTATTTAGATGTTGCTGAGGAACTGTGAGTGTGCGCACATACATGCGTGCGCGTGTGTGTGTGTGTGTCTGTGCGTGTGTGTGTGTGTGTGTGTGTATGTGTGTGTGTGTGTGTGTGTGTGCGTGTGTCTGTGCGTGTAAGCATTTGCAGCCCTCTGCCACAGCTGGCGAAAAGAAGCACCGCAAAGTGCATCTGTCAGTTTTAGTTAGAAGCGGAATATGGCTGCCAGCAAACAAACAAACAAACAAACAAACAACAACAACAACAACAAAAAACACTTGACATAAATTGGACATCTTCACACAGACATCTGTGTCATTGGCTTGAGCTGTTTATTTTATGGCTATTTTATCGCGTGACGGTAATGTCATGTTAATTTCATTAGGCCCAATTAAAAGCCGGTGTGGACTGTCGGGATAATGGGCTCAGCGTGGAGGCAGGTGGGGGGTGAAGGGCTTTCAGAAAGGTCGGCTGACTCACCAGCGTGGCTGACCTCCCTCCGGCTCGGCCGGCCCACACCTCTTAAATCTCAATCAGGGAGCGGCCGCCCGCCTATTACTCATTAGCCAGGTATCACCAGCAGCTGTACCTCTCTCTCTTTCTCTTCCCTCCCTCCCTCCCGCCGCCTGGCTCATTCCTTTGCATCCCTACCCCTCGCCACCCAGACTTCCCCCCCCCGCCTACCATCAAGCTCTCCCCCCATCACCCTCTCTCTCTCCCCCACTGTGTCTATGCCTCTCTCTCTCACTCCCTCTCTCTCTCCCTCTCTCTCCCGTTCTCTCTATATCGCACTCCTCTCTCTCCATCTCTCTCTCTCTCTCTGAAAATCTGCCATTTGTACTTACACCGATCAGCCACATCATTAAAACCACCACTTATAACCGCTAATATTTTGTAGTTCCCCTCAATGCCGCCAAAACAGCTCTGACCCATCGAGACATGGACTCCGCAAGAATTCTCAAGGTGTCCTGTGGTATCTGGCACCAAGACGTTAGCAGCAGAACCTTTAAGTCCTGGAAGTTGGAGCCATCCACACGATGTAGAAGAAAACATGATTCATCAGACCAGGCCACCTTCTTCCATTGCTCCATGGTCCAGTTCTGATGCTCACGTGTCCATTGTAGGCCCTTTCAGCAGCGTACAGGGGTCAGCATGGACACTCTGACCGGTCTGCAGCTAGGCAGGTCCATACGCAGCAAGCTGTGGTGTTGACACCTTTCTATCATAGCACCACTGACTTTAATTACAATTTGTGCTACAGTAGCTCTTCTGTGGGATCGGACCAGACGGGTTAGACTTCGATCACGACCGGTTGTCCTTCCTTGGATGACTTTTGGTAGGTAGTAACCGATGCATACTGGGAACACCCCAGAAGACCTGTTCTTGGAGATGCTCTGATCCAGTCGTCTAGCCATCACAATTTGGCCCTCGTCAAAGATGCTCACATCAACTTAAAGAACTGACTGTTCACGTTCTGCCTCATATATCCCACCCCTTGACAGGTGCCATTGGAACGAGATGAGCAGTATTATTTATTTTACCTGTCAGTGGTTTTAATGTTGTGGCTGATTGATTTATATAGCCTGCCATGGCGGAGTCTGACAGTGAGAGTTTGTGTGAGTGTGTGTGTGTGTGTGTGTGTGTGCAAAAGAGAGAGAGAGAGAGAGAGACAGTGTGTTTGTCTGTGCTTTTCCTTTTTGTACACATCACCGCACCTGTGCTCATGCCTTTGTGTGCACGTCAGTCCACGCTGAGTGAGCTCTTTTGTGTGTATGTGTGTGTGTGTATCTTCGGGCAACAAAGACTTGCAATAAGGTGAATGCGGCCCCAGTCCCCCCTGTGAGGCAGAGCTGAGATTGGGTTCATCATCGGGTGGGAGTGGGCTCCAGCTGTGATCTGAGAGCCAAGGCAATAATCTCTCTCGCCTTATTGTCCGCCAGGATCCAGAGATAAAGAAGAAGAAGGAGAAAGAGAAGAAGAAGAAACACTCATTGATGCTTTTAATTCTGGAATTTGGCTTTAGTTGGCATAGCATGGCACATTGAGAACCTTTGGATTGACAGACCCTTGTGTTTGGGCGTACTGGATAGTACACTGGTGGGAAATGATACCTCTACCTATACCACCATCTCTAAATATATCACTACCTATTACAAATATCAAGAAGACAGATAGAGGGCAAACCTTGATTACAGACAACAGCGTATGGTGATAATGGTGATTTGTATGGGCATAGCAGCTAGACCTCCAGGGCCTCCGGCAGGGGGGCCAACGTATTGGTTGGGGTAGAGGATGTATTTTCATAAGGGGCCAATACGCCCCAATACTCCCGAGGCCTAAGTTACGGTAGATTTCCGAATTGAGGTCACCTGCGGGAGATTATGCTTTCTCCCAATGGTTGCGTGTTTTTAGTTTTTTTTACCAGGTACTCTGGTTCTTGGCTGTAGTGTATTAGAAGCCATTCCAGTTGACTGGCAACCAATCAATCAACACCGAAAGATTTGCTTGTTTTTATATTGGTGTTTTTGCCACTGTATGTATGAGCATACATATTAATTGGGCTGTAATATGAGATTGATCTCCACAGCACATGGGATATATTTAGCCAACAGCTTGAGGTATCCCTAGATGGCAGTAGTAAGTTGGAGATCAGAATGTATTGCAAGCACTGTGAGGAAGTGTGTCTGTGAACGCACATGCGTGTGCACCTGTGTGTGTGTGTGTGTGTGCGTGTGTGTGTGTTTGTGTGTGAGTACCCGTGTGTATATGTGTGTGCATTTGTGAGCTATCAATTTGTTGCCTTGAGGTCGAAAAAATAAATTAAAACGGCATATTTCAAACATTTTTTTTTTTTAAATAGACAAATATTTAATAATATAAATGTTTTCCTCTCCTACCGAGATCATGATAAGTCCCTGGCACCTGAATATGAAAAAAGAGGCTTTTGGAGATCTTTTTTTATCTACTATTGTTAATGCAGGGGTAATTAACATAAAATGTCTTTGTGTTTTCAAACCGCCACAGGAAATGACATTACAGTTGTTCTGTATTTGTGTGAATTATAGTGTGACGCTCATTTCCTCTTGAGGTGTATGTTTCAGCTGCAGGGTAAAATGGAGCCTCGCACAACTTACCCACATCTTGGAGGACTTGCGTTACAAAATCAATTATGTTTATCATTTTGGAGTGATAGCGAACGGCTTAAGACGCAAATTCTGTATAAAACAAATGGCTTGCTGCAGGAAACAAGGTAAAAAATGTGGATTGCTTTATTTATGCGCTATTGAGTGTGGCTGAAGACTCCTAATCAATGTGATGGTGGCTTATCCCCGCAGCGTGTTGTCTACCATTGCTGACAAAAAAAGCCTTCATGAGCACACAGACTATGTCGCGTTCACACGGGCAAGCACGTTTCAACAAATGACACACAGACGTAGTGGCGCGTCCCTCGTTTTCTCCCTGAAGGAGCAAAAGGGTCCACTCCCTGTTTGTGCTTTTCCAAAGAATGCAGCCAAATTTGACATATTTCTGATTTATTTTCCCTTTTCCACGCCAACTGGCTCTGCTGTCCCGATGCTTGATTAAAAATTCTCGCTGCTCCTGGATCCTCCTCAATTTACTGTCTTGGCGTGGCACCATACTCCCACACCATGCTAAAAGCGAGGGTGACGTTCGTCCATTGGATTTTCTACTCCTCCGTTCAAACAACTGTCAACTACAACAACAACAGACTGACAAAAAAAGCAAATGTCAACCCGTATTTGGAAAAACATATTCCGGCTGATTCCTCCCCACAGATGGAATTGGTTTGGACGTCTGAAGGAGCTGGCGTATTTACCCTGTTCGGGAACACGCGCCAGCTTTAGGCCAATCCACATATGGGGGATTATTAAGTTTGATGGTAAACCTGAATGTATGGTGGGGTTATGGTGGAGTAAGGCTTGAGCGGTTGCCTCTGCTCCTCAAGGGCGAGGGTCTTGCGAGCCGCTGTAACTAAGTACAATTGAAACACTTAACATCTCTCAGTTAGCAGCGGCTCATCCAAGGGAACTACCATGAAAACACCAGAGCTTACAGCCCTCTTTGTGTTACGTGAAATTGTAGAGAGAGGGGTGTCCAGGGTTCAAGTAGTGATGTCTCAGCTGGGAGGGCCATCCACTCCTGTATGTACAGTATGTCAGAACCCGGAACGCGAGCAGGTGACGCATACAATGTGGGAGCAGTCACAGTAGGTCGCCTCGGCCGGCATGGTTCCATTTGCCAGCTTGTCAATGCGACCGCACTGTCTGTTTATTTTTCCAGACACATCTGCACGCCCACCAAGCCCACGTGTCCGACGCGAGCATTACGCTTATTGACAGGTGCAAGACCTCTCGGTGCACGGCTGTGCTCATTATTAGCATAAGGGCTTTGGACGTGAGCTGATGTCATTGTGTATAGGTGGTCATCTGTTGCTAATTAGGGCTAAAGGTGAGCAGAAGAGGCAGATGGGGGAGAGCAGATTTTTGGAGATGACACGGCTTCGGTGCAGGAGAATTTGTATCACATGGGAAAAAAATGAAATAATGAGGGTCATTCAGGGGATCAGGAAGGAAGGTAGAGGGCTGGACAGTCATTGCCGTTAGTGTGAAAGACGCCGTTCAACCTTCAATACCTGAGGAAAACGCTCAGACTCTGGCTTAACACAGTGGGTCAATCAAAATTTGAACTTTAAATCCACTCTTGTTTGCGATCCACATGTCAAGTAATCTTTGGAGTGAGTCAGGAAAACATATTTCCCACAAAGAGCTGGGCTCACTCACTGCAACAACTCTATTCTAAAATACCATAAAATAAAACATCTAAAATAATCTACAATTATATTTCATATTTTGGATATTACCACATACTTACACAATGTTTTGTATTAACATACATGCATTACATGAAACATATACTATCATATACAGAGATAATAAGAAGATAACAAATAATCATCTTATGAAATCTGTACGACCTGTACATAATCGAGAAAAAAACCACCCCAAAATACTCCATTGTGTATGTTGACATACAATACAATACATACACGGTTTACAGATTGCAACATGTATTCTTACGCATTGTATAATATTTTATTGACAGTCATCAATAAATATTATGCTGTTTGGGGTTTTTGCACAGCACTTCCCTAATACTAGGATAATTACTTCTGCTGCTCGAAGAGTTGAGCAGTGCAAACCTGACCGTGATGTATTTTCTGTGGGTGAAGGGGTTAGCTAAGATTTTCAAAACGTCCAGTGAGGGTATGCTAGCCATGGGCATAGCCATGGGCTGTCTGGCATGTGTGGGCTGTCTAGCGTCTCTTTAAAAGGCTGCACTTTACTCCCCTGCATCCACAACTTGGATTCTTCTCACGTCAGAAATATATCTACACCTACTCGGTGTAATACTTTCTACTCATGAACATATTGGTAACATTTGAACACTATGGTAAAATGATTAATTATTAGGCAAGCACCACTACTATTGTAGACTAATAATATCCAGTTCAAATCTATTTACTTTGGTCTATTTATCTTGATGTGAATTCACTGACTGAGCAATATTTCATGAGTTTTCTATCTATCTGTTCTGGTCAACCTGCTTGGTTATAATATCCACATGGCAAACGATTGTTTCTTGTGTAAATCTCTATACACTGTCTTTTGTATATATCTGCAAAATATCGTAAACTTGTCTATAGCAATGTATCGGCAAAAAAAGTACCTGCAGTTATACAACAATATGTTTAATAGCACCAGAACAAACCAACGAATGCTCTCAGAATTATGGCGGCATTCATTCATTCTTTAATTCATTCGTTCCGGGCGGCGTGCGTCAGCCTTGATAGCGTCCATCATTGGAATAAGACAAGAGAGACGCACTCATCCTTCATCCTCCACACTCCCCACCCCGCCTCCCCGCCGCTCACCAGCCGCCTGCCTCCCGCCTCCCCGCCGCCTCCCCGCCGCCTCCCCTCCTCGGACGGCTCCGCCGCCCTCACACCTCCAGAAGCTCGGGACCGCTGTGGATGTGCGGACCCGGGGGAGCGTCGTTGCCGGTCCCTTCCGCGAATCGGCTGCAACTGACGTCCCACCACACGACCGAATAACGAGAGAGGGAGAGAGAGGGAGGGAGGGAGGGAGCGAGACAGAGAAAGAGAGAAAGAGAGAGGGAGCGGGAGGGAGAGAGAGACTCCACCGGATTCGGTTGAGAGACGCGCTGCGGCTCTGTGGCACAGCTCCCCGGCAACCATGTCCGATTTCCTCATCGCCCTCCTCGCCGTATCGGGATTATTTTCGCGCGTCGCGCCCCCCTCGGACGCCGCCGCCGCCTCGGACGCCGCGGAAGGTAAGGGCACCGGCGGGCTCCGCGTAGGTGCGCGGTCCGCCGAAACTTGGCGCTCCGGGTACTTCGTTCTACCTGCTTTTCTGTTGGATCGCTGCGCTCTGTCCTATCTTTTCATGTGTGTTACTTGTGCATTTGCCTTTTTTTTTTTTTTCCCTTCCACAATGGGAATACGAGCCTACATCGCCTATATTTCGAGTTTGCTCGTCATCCTAACGTTGCGGTGGATTTTCTTTTTGGGGCGGAGGGGGGCTTGCGGTTGACGAGCCAGGGAGGTGTCCGATCTGAATTGTGACTCATTAAACTTGGCACAGGCTTTGCATTTTCAGGAACGTCCCCGGTGCTGTTGGAGGCAGACCTCACTCGGCACGGGCTGCAGTATCCTAGAATGCAGCAGGTGAAATTCCGAATTTTGCCGTGAGAAGTCGATTCCGTCCGTCTTAAAGCACCGCAGTCTAAGTGATGGAGGGATGGAGCTATATAATTGACAGCGTTTGGAGGCGCGTCCTAAACGCACGCATCAAATAGAGGCAGACCGCTCTTTATCAGAGGTGGAAAGTAACTAACTACAATAACTCTTTACCCGAGTACCTGTCCTGGACCGAGATTCTTGACGGAATAGACTAGGGCTGGGCCAGATATCGATATAATAGCTTTATTTCAATACGACACAAAATATCCTCTGGGATTTTTGTTATCAGAATATCGAGATATAGTTAAATGTTGTTTTTATGGCTGCATTACGGTAAAGTAATGCCATTTTCTAACTGTTCTAATCAATGCCTCTGGTTGCAATATCCACATTACCAATCATTGTTTTTCAAGTATTTCTTGTGTGTGAATATCCTAAAAGCACTGATAGTCATCCGAGACATATCGTTGTCAAGGTATTCATCCAAAAATATTGTGATATTCGATTTCGGCAATTCCGCCCCTATACTGAAACTACATTTCAGTATTGGCTCATTCTGCTATTATGAGAATAAAAGACCTGGAACATTTTAGCTGCTGTTCTGTTCCCTGTGTCTGGTGGTTTATTGCAATCATTATTCTAGATGGCTGTAATGACTGAGCTGTTTTGTTCTTACTGTAGACGTGTTCCTCATCGATTGCCCTATTTTGATTTAAGTGAATTATCGCTGATGTAATTGTACTTCTGTTAAGTTCTCTTTATGCAGTTTGTGCCGTTGGATCTTGTATTCTGTCGCTGTAACATGCTGGGTGTCTTCTGTGTTAGTTGATTAACATTCCCCAATTTATTCAAATTTATTTAGATGCCACGAAGCAACTCGCCTCATGTGAGTTTAACATTCCTTTTTTCATTCGTCAAAAAAATTATATGAGGTTCATCTCACATATTGAGAATTCAATCAACACCCAAATCATCACTCCCCTGAGCGCGCGCGCACACACACACACACACACACACACACACACACACACACACACACACACACACACACACACACACACACACACACACACACAGCAGTGTTGGGCAGTAATGCGTGACAGTAATAATATTACTTTCCCCAGTAAAGAGTAGTGTAACAAGTTACTAATAAAACGTCACTAATAGTATTAAAGTTACCCCCCCAAAAAATAAATTGTTACAAGCTTACTTTTGTTGTTCATTTTCGTAATCGTCACATTTGCACGTCACGTACCAGTGATTACCCTGACATTCACACTGTTATAGATCCATATGAACTGAGGACTTGGTGTATGAAAAGGACATCCAGAGACTTCACTTTAACTGCATGAGCTCAACATTTATTGCAGGCACTCGGAACACCGCGTCCGTATTACATGCACTCTGAGCTTTACTGGACCGCTCCTCATGTTACTCCGCCTCCACATCAGTAACTTCATCACATCAGTATCAGTGCACAGCACTAGTATACCACTTGTACAGAAGCACACATGCAAAGTCTGAATTTTGAGGAAAAAGGACGCAATTACCAATTTTGTGGGGTGTAACAAAAAAGTAATATAACACAGTACCTCTATCTGATTCAACTGCTGTTGGAATCAAAACCAGGTGCAGTTTTGACACCATTCACAACATTTTGTTATGGAGAACAGATGAAATGGCTCCCTCACAGTGTCCAGACATCAGTTAATGATAACAGTGTGTCACATGTCTTTTAGCCATAAGCTGGTTGTTGGCCTAATTAGTCTGAAATTCATTTGTTTTGTTACCAGCAAAGTCGTCGCCGCGCAATGCCGAGTGAGAAGTCCACAGTACCCTCCCTGCGTGCGGACGTCAAGCCTTTTTCGAGCTCATACCCCTAGAATAGCGCCGGCGTGTCTCTGAAGTGCCTCGGCTGGTTTTCACCCTCCATCAGTCGTCCCTATCCCCCGCTGAGTGTCGGGGCTCAACCAGTGTTACGGCGCAATGCTGCTCTGACAGACTGACCGTGAGGGGGTGGGGTAGAGACGGAGCGGTGGACCCCCGCACCAAAGCGATTCTTTCCATTTATTTATTTATCTATTTATTTACTTTTTAATCAAAGTACCCTTGATCTTATGCAGTGACCGCAGCACCAGATAAGCATCACCCAGCACATCCGGCTCAAGGTTGTTGGGAACATATAACTACTTTATAAATAGGTGCTACTGGGAGGAAGGCACAGATAGGTGTAACCCCTTCCACTAATGCAGGGAAGGCTTTCTTTCGGAGCTAATTCAGTCAGATCATATCAGTAGTATGTGTGTGTGTGTGTGTGTGTGTGTATGTGTATGTGTATGTGTATGTATGTGTGTGTGTGTGTGTGTGTGTGTGTGTGTGTGTGTGTGTGTGTGTCTGTGTGTGTGTTGGTCAGAGTAAGTATGTGAATACATCTGCGCCCGTGTGTTTATGGGTGTTATAGGATCCAGCAAAGGAGCTGGGGGGAAAAAGAGATGAAGATTGAGATGAAGATTAACGAAATAATTCCATGACCTTGTACTTAATGATGACCTACACAGAGTTGCATTCATACATTGCTGGATGAAAGAGCGTTCCAGGAAATCTATGGTGCATCTCGAAATAGCTAAAACACCTCTCCAGGGGGGAGGTAGACACCCTTCAGTTTCAGGAGTGAAACATTAATTCATTCACAACATTAACTCTGGATACTTAGTTCAGTGCCTTCTCAACGCTGCTGAATATATCTGTGTTTGGCCTGCTTAATATCACATCAGTTAAAAGCAACTCATGACTTTAATAGATAACTTGAAAGAAGTAAAATGGTTATGGAATTGCATACAGACATGATAAATTGCAATGTAATGGGGATTATGTAAACCCCCCCCCCCACGGCTAGGGAATCAAGTTGTTGTTGATAAACTAAAGGCATTCCATAATATTTCCCTGTATTAAGGTTACATAATGCGGCGGCGGCCAGAGTCCAGACTTTGCAGGGAAACTGCTTTAGTTGTAACTTAGTGTTGATCTTCTGAGGTTGGATTCAGTCCTGTTTTCATAGCTGGTCCAAATCCCTGTTTGGAAAACATTCACTTCAAATGAGCCCGCAGCCAGTCAAGTCTCTTCAGTGCCTCTGGTGCCGTCCGCATCCTGTTCTAACATGTGCTGTTCTGACTACCTCAGCAATAGGTGATCCTCAGACACCCGTGGACCCCGGGCCCCTCACCACCAGGCGATTGGACAAAGCACGGTGCTGATCCGAGTTTAGAGGCAACCTTTGGAGAGAGTCCCGGAGTAAACAGGGCATTGGGCAGCTGGCCAGATGAAAGCCGAGAACCTGCTGAAAAGTAGCGTGTCGAGGCAGTGGAAAGTCTGTTTCATTGACTTTGTCACGATTTGCCTTACGTGTTTCAGCTGGATCAGACCACCACACTAGCTTAGTCGTCAGCATTACCCAGGTGTGTTTATTAGTTAGAGGTTCGTTTTTTTTCCTAGGATATCGGGAAACCTTTTAACAACAGGAAAGCCAGAGACTATGCTTTCAAAATTCAAGCTCTTAACACTTAAAGTTTCACCCGAAATATTTTTCATAAGAATTTCTTATTTTCACGAACTCTGCAGCCTTTGCCCGGGTGCATGTACTGCATTACTGTGGAATTGCACCCAGTTTTTTTATGAGCTATGCAGAGAACCTCTGATGGAATGTGCCCATTTCTGTCAATGAAGAGTTACCGTCAGGCAGTCTTCATATGCTTCGCAGGGCAGAGGGGAAGCTGTAGTGCTTGAGGTACTCCCAGCTTCCAGCTCGTGTCCTTGCGTCCCATGATGCTGTTGCTGGACTTCTGCCTTGACTGCAGAACAACGCAATTATTGAACCCGTGTAACTGCTGGATTTTGATTGTGTCAACCTCAGTATCACCCTGTACAGTCTTAACGGGCTACAATTGAATCAGCGATAGATTGGCTGGGATCGCGAAAGCCATTGGCTGCAAATTGACTTCGACATCGATTCCTGGCCCAAGGAGGTTCTAACTCATTCAACCCACATGATTTGTTTGGTGTTGATTTTCCGGTTTGACTTAATTATTTGGGTGGTGTTGGGTATGACATGACCCCACCCCCCCACCTTAAAATGTTACAAAATCTGAGATGCGATTAATAAATCAATGAGTCTTCAGAAAAGGCCCAATCCTGCCGGAATTCAATCAAAGTGCTGGGCTCAGCCAGATACCGGTTGTAAAACATAACCAAACATTTTAAGAGTGTGAAGTGATCTGCATGTCAGTGATTGGGGAAATAAATGCAGAAAAACATAAAGCGTTGAATCTGATGGTAGTGTACATTTAAACAGTCTCTGCGATGGTTGTACATTGAACATGTTCAACATTATTAAATGTTCACCAGGTTATCAGGGATAACCTTGGTAGAAGTTGGTAGAGAACTAGGTTTGAGGAGCCTCCCAGTAGAAGAGGAGAAGTGGGGTGTTTGGTGCTGGGGGGGGACATGCGGTGCTACAGTCTGCCTGTTAAATTGATGGGGTGAATAAGCTATCGTATTAAAACAACACCCTAAGGGTGCCACCCCATGTATAAGTCTGTGTACTTAGTACATACAGAAACAGCTCCGTGGGAACAGAGGGTCACTGTGGATTGAGCCGATGGGTCTCGATGGAGTCCATCTAATCTGGACAGGCGAGAACGCGCCCTTCAGGAAATGGCAACGCGGCGCTGCTCTTTCTTTGTTTAACTTTTGACCATTCAGTATGATTGACATTATGCCCCCCCCCCCCCCAAGAAAATGCTCCAAATGGTCACCAAGGCAAAAAAGTAGTGCGGAGGGTTTGTTGCCATGGGGATAGTACTACAGTGCATTGGCCAGCTAGAGAGCGAGAGAGAGAGAGAGTGAGGGATATGGAAGGAACAAAGAAAAAGAAAAAGAGGCAGATTTTACTCAGTTGACAAAAATGATGTAATAAATCAAGAAATTGTGGTACAGATATAGTATGTTGGTGGGGCCAGTATGTCTACTATTTTTTATAGACATTAATGTAAGGCTTGCGAACATCACTGCTTAAGTTTCTTTAATGTGTGAAATTAGTCTGCTTCAGAAGCTATCACGTCAGGCAGTTTTATTTGTATACACTTATATATATATATATATATATATATATATATATATATATATATATATATATATATATATATATATATATATATATATACTGTATATACATACAGTATATCTATATATATATGAAAATTCCTGCAGTGGATGTGGCTGACCTCCAAAATGTTATGTCTGGATACAATTGAAAGAGATGTAGCAGCTTGCCTCGCCATTTGATAGACTGGCCAGTCATCACATGGACAGGATATCGACAGTAGCCTAATGATCACATCTTAACCGGTTGACAACACTCAGTGTGCACCACTGAACCAATCTTCTCATAATTATCCTTACTGCCAGTTGCCAGTTGCCATTTCTCAATAGTATAATGTAGGAATTGCGGCCAAAAACCTGTCTAAAACACTCCACAACCTCCTACAGCAAATAATTAACGCAAGGTGTGGAGAGTGAGAGATTTGCAGTAAAATTTTTACTGGACAAATCAAGGGGCACGGACAGGACCCATTTGCACCGGGTGGACATCACTTTACAACCTCCACAGTTATTTAAAACTATCAGACAACCCTTCTAGTCCAGCTTAAATAGGACTGCATTTTCTCCCCAGCCAGAAAAGAGGTCTATAAGACCACAATGAATTGGCGTCTTGGCGGATCATTGGCCAGGCAAACTAGGCCACGTTGTAACCGGGAACTGTATGCTTCAATCTATGATGGCATTTTTAATTTCTCAGCCTTTGTTAATGAAATGCACTCCATCTCTGAGTTGCTCTGAAATGCAGCGGCTGAGACCACCAAGATCAAACTATTTGTAATGTCTGTTCATGGGTCCTGCTATGTTTGTGGTCTTACTGCTAGTGCAGTAAGACCACAGAAACAGGTGCGCGGTTCAGTAAGTGAACCGCATTTGTTTTAACGACCTCGACATTTTATATGTAATTCCCGTTGACTGCAAATGCAAAACTAAACCAGTGCTAAACCAATGCATTTTATGTCAGAGTTCTCCAGTTCAATTCTCTCTGTGATCTGCAGGTGCCAGAGAGTTGTATTACATTATACAGGGGTGAATTGAAAGATAATAAGGTGGAGTTAAGATACTAAGGAGGAGCTGAGTATATGCACTTTTTTTGCAGTGCCGTGGTTAGGGGTGGGCATTAGGGGCTTTAGCGTGGGTCTATGGGTGGTGCTTTGCGCATCCAAGCGACTTTTATGCTAATCGCTGATTTTCCAGGATATGTGACCTTAACTCCACAGTTTGACAACTTAGCTTCACGTTTGATTGGCAGTTTTTCAAAGCCGTTATAGTGTACGTTTTCTGTCCTTGAGAGGAGGGCGTGGTCAAAAGGACCCCCTAGATTGATTTGATAACTATTTGGTTGGCACGCTGTTAGGCGACCTAAATTGCTTTGCCCGAGCAATCATGTTTTTTTCTTTTTCCGCTGTGCTGAAAATGCTTCACCAGTCAAACTGTCTGAGTAGAGAGGTCCATCAGCCAACATGTTTACATCTTTCTCACCCAAAGATAAAAAGAAAGAAAACTGACAAGAATAACCAAGCGGGTTGACTTTATTTATTTTTTTTCCTGGAAGCCGACTGAAAGGTTAGTGGAGACTTTCCAAATCCGTGGGTCAATGACTAGTTAATAAGCAAAGCACTACATTGTGTTTGATGTATCATTTAGATTTAAAATAAGCTAAATTAAATATTTATCTCAACTGCACACATGTCTGAAAGTGTGAAAGTGAAATATTTGGTATGCATTTATGTGTGTGAAATGATGACTACTGTCTTGTCACAGACGGGGATGTCTTGCTGAAGTGCAAAAACATCAATGTCAAAACAGAAGATACAAATATTCAGTTAAAAATTGTCAATACAGGTATTCTTAAACCAAGCAAAGATGCCATGAATTTTATTTGCCGTGTAATGTCTTTTCTTTCAGAATGGAGACCATCAAAAGTGCTTTTGCTATTGTTTCTAAGTAAGACAGCTGAAGACAAATTTAGATCGCTGGATGCCAAAACTAGCTGAATCATCTCACTCAGACAATTCCAGAGCTGTCAATCGAACTCCAAAGAAATAAGACAATATATTGTCTTATAATATATTGTTATTATTTCAAGATTTTCAGGCTTGCGTAAGATTCAAAATTTTTAAATATCAGGGCAGAAACGGGGTGTTTGTGTGTGTGCGTGTGGAAAGTATCATGAGTGTGTGTGCGTGCGCGTGCATGTGCATGCCCGTGCGTGTGTGTGTGCTTTGTCCCAGCTGCCACCTGGCACAGACCAAGGGCGCGGGTCCCCATCATGCAGTGCGGGCGCTGAAAAAGCCAGAACAGGGGAAGGATTCATGCGCCCCCACCCTCCCCACCCCTCTACCTCCCATACCAGCCTCATTCAGCAGACAAACCCAAGGCCAGTTGGTGATGCTGCGCTGTGTCCTTCCAAGGAGAAAGACTGATGCACACCCAGACCGAGAAGAGAATTATTGAGCAATCCAAGTGATTGATTTTAATTCACAGCTCCCTAATAGTCCATCATTTCCCCATTTATGGATTCAATCATAAAATGCCCACGCGATAACAGCTTTGCACACGAGCAGCAAAGCCCCCCGCCTCAATTCGGTTTCCGGTCCAACTCACAAGCCGCTGCCTTTAAAGAGTCGCAGTATATTCCTGCTATTAGCCACATGATAGATACACACAAGGACCTCGTCCGAAGCGAAAGATGCAGAGGAATGTCTTTTATTGACGTGAAAAGCAGCGAGGGGATTGATGGCAGCTAAGCTGGGTTAAAAGGCAAACCGACACATCCACGAGCAAATGCACGTGTGTAGCACGCACAGGGATACAACATGGATACGTACACACATACTCGCACACACAGCCGCTTTCACACAAAGAGCTGTTCTGAAATGAGTGTCAATGTTGGATCCTTGTTGTACCTCCCTTCGACTGGCAGAGCTCACCGCAGTCAAGTCCAGAGAGCAGGAGGCTAAGGTTGAGAATTACTGGCGTCGCTTCCACTCCCCTGTGCGAGGCAATGATTGGCCGCCTCAAATCTGCAGCCGCTGCTGCTGCCAGCAGCTCCTCTGAATTCTTGGGCAGCGCCGGGAATCTGGCGGTCTGATCCTTTCAAATGGGGAAAAAGAACCAGTCACTCTGAGTGAGTGTCCAAGCCTGCACAGATAGAGAGCGCGGCGACAGTGGAGTTTATCTATTTTTATTTTGTCTTATTTTTATTTTTTTCAGCCCGGAACCGAAAATATTTGTGAGATTGCCGCTGAGGATGAGAATTCACTGCCCTTTCATCGCACGGCCCATGAATTGAAAGTCATCGCTAACCCCCCCTTCTTGCTGACATGACACTTTTTTTTTTGTTTTTGTTAATTGATGAGTTAACATGCATGTGACTTCCGCTCAACCCACCAGACGTCTTCTGCGTCCTTACTGACATAGCATGACTTTTTTTAACATGCGTTACGAGGGAGGGGGTCGTCACCTCCAATTCTGCTCCTGCAGCCGTGCCGCTAAATCCTCACTCATTGGCCTGGCCCGCGAGGATTTGCATGCAGCGCCGTTGCGTGTTTAAAATTAGATTTCCAGATACATCGCCGCGAGCTGTCATCAGTCTGATTCGGTATGATTCCCTAACATGCTTCCGAAATGCTATTGATCGTCGCGCCCCCCCGCCCCCACACGCGCCCTCCTGTGTTAGATTTGGAGTCCTATTAACTGTGCTACCATCCATCACAGTTCACCGGTGTTTGTTTGTCGGAGCCTTTGATACGATTAGAGCGGCGCTCTGCTCTGCTCGCGGAGTTCTCGCACCGCTTGTATATTTTCGTTTTCTCTCATACCCCCCCCCCAATGCTCGCTGTGCCTGGATTCAAATGCGTGCAATCACTCGGGCCCTCGCTTTGGTGTTGTGCCTCGCTCCGCTCGGTTCGCGGGGACCAGAGATTAAGCGCTTGGGCCTCAAACATGTTGGCTGTCACGGGTATCTCCCCCTGCTCCGTGGCTGATAAGAGATGCGTGCACCCGAGACAGACCCCGCAGAGTCGGGAGCCCTGTGCTAAGAAAAGCTCTCCCCCACCGGGTTCACCGCCATTCATTATCCTCCTCACCAGAGCACGTGCAAGGGCCTGGGCCTCCGGCCTCATAAAGAGGAGATGGACCAACAACCCGTATAGGATCGATACAACAATACTAACAATCATCATTGTTGGACATCATGTAGTCTTAAGTGTGATTTAAAATGAGTAACAGACACAACAACAAGAAAAGTCAGATAGACATAGACAAGGACATTAAGAAGAGGAATGCATTATAACTATATTTTTTATGGAAGGACAATCATTTGTCTGTCTATCTATCTTTCTGTCTGTCAGTCTATCTATCTATCCATCTATCTATCTATCCATCTATCTATCTATCTATCTATCTATCTATCTAGCTATCTATCAAGCTATCTATCTATCTATCTATCTATCTATCTATCTATCTAGCTATCTATCCATCTATCTATCCATCTATCTATCTATCTATCTATCTATCTATCTATCTATCTATCTATCTATATATCTATCTATCTATCTATCTATCTATCTATCTATCCATCTATCTATCTATCTATCTATCTATCTATCTATCTATCTATCTATCTATCTATCTATCTATCTATCTATCTATCTATCTATCTATCTATCTATCCATCATCTATCAATCTATCTATCTGTCTGTCTGTCTGTCTGTCTGTCTGTCTGTCTGTCTGTCTGTCTGTCTGTCTGTCTGTCTTTATGGAAACAGCTAAACTTGTCCCCCGATAACTACACAACCAAATAAAAAACAACATGAAGTAGTTGTTATTTGAAATTCTTACCAGTTTGCAAGGAACGGGGGTCGGACAGAGACAAATCCTCAGCCCAACTTCTAGATTTTATATACATGTAAAATGTCTATATTTTATACAGAAGAGAGATTGGGTTGAGCCTCATAATACCAGACGGTGCCTAAAAACTAAGGCTACGCATATATATCTCCAACTAACAATGTGATTGTGATTAACATTTTTTTTTTTTAATGATTTGAAGTAACAATTTTAATTGTAGTTGTGGTTGAATGGTTGAAGTTTGGCGGTTGGCTCATTATTTTCACATTCACATAAATATTCACCAGAATGAAGTCTATGACTTCTCCTCATTTGGTGGAAATTGAACTCAGTGACGTGTGAGGAGCGTGATCAATAGTAACAGTACTGAAAGCCAAAGGTCAAGGCATATAGGGATATAGTTTTCGCTGTTGTGTTTGCAGTGTGCCTACGTAAACGGCCGTTATTTCCTCCCATTACGTGACGTAAAGGCTTTGCAAGCTCTTAAAAACAAAAAACGAAAAAGACGCTGATGGTTCGAGGCCGGTTCGTTAAATTTGTTATTTATTAAATATTTATTAATTTTTTTTTATTTTTTTTTATTGACCGCTGTGAAAAAGAAGGATCTGGTTGTTTGGCGGGTAATTTCTCGCCTGGGTTGGCCCAGCTGACACTTTGTAAAGTCGGCCATGTAAGGCGTCTTTTTTAATGTAAGCCAATAAGTGGAGGCTGGAGGGCCTTTGGCTCAGCCACCAGTGAGGTTAATAGATTGACTGTATTGTCTCGGGTAATGGTTTCATGATGGTTGGCCTCTGTGAGTGCTTTTGTGAGGTTTTCTTTTTCTTTTTTTCCCTTTTCCTTTTTTCTCAATGTTCGTCGCCTGCTCATCTGTCAGTCATTCGTTTCCCCTCCCCAAAGCGTGGGTGAGGTGAGGTAACCGCACATCAAAGCAAAGCACACTTGCTGATGCAGACTTATATGAGGGGGGCAAAGGAGGGATTTATTTTCTCTTTTTTTGAGACTGAAAGGATCACCGTTTTCTGGGGAGGTGATTAATTACCGTCAAACGACTGAATTCCCCCGCCCGGCCCTGATTCTTCCCTTCTTCCCTGCGCCGAAGTGACATTTATGTTGACATGTAATTATGCGCCATTGTTTCGGAGCAACAGATTGCGAGATTGTTTAGTTTGTTGACTCGTGCGTCACCCCTGCAGTTAAGAACGTTTTTCTTGTTTGCCTCGCCGTTTTTGAAGTAACAGTTTTAAATTTGCTATTGCGGATGTGCAAACAGCGATTACGTTTATTTGTTTATTTATTATTATTATTTTTTTTATTCGCCAACAAGCTTATTTGAAGTTTGACACATAACTGTCAGCTCCGATTGTTGAAGCCCGGGAGAGACTGGCAGTTCATCATAAACAAACCACGCTGTCTTTATCCCAAAAGAGATGGCATTTGTTCCCATCATCAACAACACAAGCCAGCCGCTATTAACATCACGAGATGCCAATACGCAAAGTTAATAAGGTGAAATAAATAAAAGTTTAATAAAATAAATGAATAGAAAGGGACACATGTAGAATCTACCAACCCTCTGTAATGGCAGCATCAAACAGGTGTAGCCTAATTTTTGAATCAAGTCGGGCTTTATTTAAATGTTGGTTCCCATCATTTATAGCTGTTCATAGCACAACCTTTGTGAACAGTGATTAAACGTTTGCCCCATTGGACTGCATTCACGCACAGTGAGGATTTGCGGCAGAGTGGTAAGTCTCTCAATAGTCTGTTCAGCAGGTTTGTGCTTTGCACAGTCATAAAAACACTTTAACAAAAGAAACACAAAAGACACAAAAAAACAATCCTTTAACAAGCTGGAGAATTTATAGTAAACGTATTATCCCTTTTTATTCTTTTGAGATAAAGTGACTGATGGATTTGTGTGTTTAAGATTATTTCAGCTATCTTCTTTAATGTCAAATTTTCCTTATTTTAAGGATGCATTATTGTGTTGATAACCCTTTTCTTTTTTTTCTAGATTATTATTTCATAATTATTTTATTATATTATTTTATTTTAGACTAAATGTATTCATTAATATAAAAATATATATTTTTACTGTCCAAGGTTTAATTTGCTTAATTTGGGGATAAGCCATTTACATTTAACTACCATATTGGTTATGTTGTCATGTTAAATAGATTTGAGTTATTTCAGTTGTGGTCATCGATGTCAAATCACTTCATGCATATGTGCGTGGGTAAATAAGGACATGATCCAAACAGCATGATTTTTATATAGACCTCTTCATTCCTTTCACTGTTTCCAATTAACAGTTGCTTGAATCGCTGAAAAAATGGTTTGATTGCACTATGGAATGAATGAAGCAGTGGTAATGCCGGTGGTGTACCTGGCTCATAAATCTCAAGTCAATGCTGCACAGAGTAGAGGGCACAGAGTAGAGGACATGTGTATTGACAGCAGTAAGGCCATTGTATGGATATAAACACGAGGCACTTCCTAAAGAAAATATCTTCCCACTTAATGTTAGAACATCAGTTGAAGATGTGTGGAGCCAATATCTGGTTTCACTGTAGTTTGGATTTTAGGGTTGAATGATAAATAATTTGCTATCAAATGTAGCATCTTTGGCTCACGTGGTCTGCATGTACTAGCGTTTTGGATAATTTGATAAGACAATCGCAGAACTCGCCCAATCAACAGAGTAAAATAAACCCCCTCCCCTGATTGTGAGCGAGGTCCCAGAAGGCCCCAGCGCCACTTTATGCTATAGGAGGTGAAATGGGAGTTCACTTTGTTGCTAGATTTAGCCACTTCGCCTCTCATGACAAATAGGCAAAACTCTACTGACTTATTTTGGTATTCGTTATACTCGGTGGGGAGCAGCATAGCCAATACACACCCCGGAAGTGCCCTCTTTGTCCTTTTTTGCAGTTCAGCTGCGGATGGGCCACTCAGTGACATCACTGACCATCATGAAGCTATCAGGCCGCTTGCAGCAACCCAGGCAGTAGTGCTGCTGGGTCTCCTGCACATGCACAGTACCCAACGATGGTTTGGAGGGCTCCGGTTGAACCCGGTGCACCACCGACTAAGCTTGCTGGTTGTGCCACAATCTCCCAACAGGGATCTAGCCTACAGGAGAGATCCCCAGACCCTCACACAGGGTGTGTGTCTGATGTCAACCGCTTGTGCTGCAGCGCCGTTCCTGTTTGGGAACGGCGCTGTCACCGCCACATACACCATCAGGGTGTATGTGGCGGTGACTTTGTCTTGTTATGAGGGTTTTGCTAATGGGCCGGTGTTTAGTCACCTGCTCGTAAAGCGTTTTCACATGGGGCTGCGATGTGCACGTACTGTGACGTGAGCGGTCGCTCCTCAGTGGGACTTGGAGCTGGTTTTAGAGCATCGAACCTGTGTCTCAGATCCTGTTAAAGCTGCTGTCCTTTAAGACGGTGGCTTATTGCTCTGAGCTCAACAAAGCATTGTCTGTGTCCCGTGCACGCTTTGGTGTGGTACATGGACCGCACAGCTCAAATTCGGTTGTCACGACAACTATTTGTGTATTATGGGACGCCTGCACTTGGCAATCAGCTCTCTGCTGATGGTTTAATCGGTTGCCAGATGCTAAATTGAAGGTTTGCATTTTACTGAGAAGGTAGCATGTGCATGACCTGGCGTTGGTCTGAGAGCTGTTTCAGGATGTTATTATGTTGTTATATTTGGAAGGCCATGCCACCCAGGTCTGTCATTCACTCCGCCTGTTTCTGGATTTCACTGGACTTTTTCGTCGTTAGTGCCTGTCTCAGCAGTATTTTTGCCCTCTCCCAGTCCATCATATGGTTTTCTCTGTTGGAGCCATGAATTCTTTTAAGTTATCTCACTCCACTTGATGGGTTTAAGAGTAAGCATGCCATATGACAAATTTTTACGCCCTTTTCTTGTGCAAAAGGCTTGGCCAGACCAACCAGTGTTATTGCGGGAAGCACCTGGGATCTCACAGACTATTGAATAGGGGTGTCACGATTCTCTAAATCCACGATTCGATTTGATTTGAGATTTTAAGGTCACGATTAGATGAGATTTTCGATTTAAACACGCCATCATTAGAATATCGAGTCTTGATTTGTAAAGAAAAACACTTTTCTCAATTAGTAACTTTGAGTCCAGTCACATTGAATCATTATAAATAATGTTATTCTTTTGTTATATTTCATACAATTTCATAGTTAAAAGAATGCTTGGGAGCAGTAAGGCTCTTTTCAGCGAGCTGGATCATGGGATCGCTGAAAAGAAACAAACTTTTCAACACTAATGCAAGTGCATCTTTTCTTCTCCCACTGCGTCCGTGTCCGCTCTGTACGCTTTTCTCTAATCTTTTTTGTACCTAATTCTACTCATCATATCACAGCACCATTTAACTATTAATTATTATCTTATCTTGGATATCACAATCCAAATCACATCCATAACGTTTACTACTCTTATGGAGCGTGTACCGATGCGCACCGGCACTTCTCACAAGCTGCCGGTCTCTGTTCTAACCACGCAAGTGGACAAATTGTAATGGACATATTGTAAAATATATCACATTTTATTGACTCTCAGCGCCCTCCCCCTCCCGCGCACGCAGCTCAGCTGGAAAAGCTCTCCTCCAACGATACAGTACGCAGATTATTTTCAGATAATGTTACATTAGAGATCACATTTATTGGGGTGATAAAGATCCATGTCGGACAATAGTCCCCATAAAAATACGGGGAGAATTGCGAAGCTGCTTATGATTTTTGAAGTCCTAAATCACTCATCTCGATCAATTTTCGATTTGGAATCGGCTTTGTGACACCCCTACTGTTTAATGAATGACTGTGGATTTGTTGAATCAGGAACTTCAAATCGGAAAGTTATTTAATGTGTGGATCGGGGAGATATTGTCACAGGGAGAACGTGACACGCACACATCTCAAACTTACGTATAATTTGTACAGAGAACATCGTATTTGTACTGTCTGTAAATTACACGTTGATTCAGGTCCTTCACCAGAACAACAGTGAATTCAGATGGTTACGGTTCTGTTCCTGCTGTCACGCTGGCCTTGCATAGACTAGCGGATTTCTCAGTTCTGCAGATAGATTGTCTTGTCTTTGGAATGTGTGCAGCCTGGTTTGACTTAAACAGTAGGTCTGATGTGATGTTTCCGTATCTATGCAAGCAAATGTAACCATGCCCATGCTCACCACTTGAGGTTGTACTGACCATTTTTTGGACGTTCTATTCCGTCCGTATTCACCAAAGGCCGAGGGCAGCTATGTAGGCTGCTTCTTTCTGTCCGGCATCGGCTGTTGTTGTACTGGCTTGCTCTACACCTCTGGTAGTTTATGGGCTGTGAGATATTCCGAGGAGCAGAGCAAATATTTGTTTGTGTGTGTCCTGTTGCTTGATGATCCCATCTCCCCTATGTTCTATTTCCAGGTCAATGAATGGAACCAAATGGAGAGGTTTAACTTCTTCATGTGTAAATTTAATGTTGCTGACGCTATCGATGGAGTTTAAAAGGCATCTGTCTCTTTGACATCTGCAACATCTCCCAGAAGCAGGTTGTAGAGTCCGCACTTAACCTGTCAAAGGCAATTCACTGCTTTTCAAGCCCTTTCAGCACAAACCTGATAGCATTTTCGTCGTCACTACAAACTCCACAAAACATGAGTTGCTGGGGAGTTTGTTTTTCTTTATTTCCATTCAATGGAGTCTCGCAGGGTAATGACACAGCTTGCACAGTGTAAACTGGTTTCATGAGCAGTTAATGTAACTTACATTTCAGGAGGAGGGTTTATAGTTAGACAGATTGATAGAGGATATAGGGTCCCTCTTTTTAATAGGCATTTTATATATCTGTATTTGCTCAAGTATGTTTTGAGAAGGTCATTGTCACATTATAAGTAGTTAACGTTATGCGTATGATTTGGATCGTGCTATCATAGATAAGGTAATTATATTCCCTCAATTAACATAACTAGCAATGGACTTAATTGTCCATTGCTAGTCCATTGCTAATCTGCACAAACTGTAATGTGGCGGATTTCCTGACCAGAGGGCCTCTGTAGGCGGAGAGACCTCTGAGCACTGTTGAACTACACCTTATGAACCCCCGGCCCATTAGAGCGTGCAATTGTGTTGACAACTGTGTCTTCCTGACAAGTATGTCCTCGAGCCTTATTTTCAAGCTCCTTGAAAGTTACTTCATTAAAGAAACAAAAGAATCAGCTAAAAATAAACCCTGCAATGTCTTGCAAAAATAAAGTGTCTGGAAGGGGCTGTCATATCCTATTGTTGTGAACTTCAATTTGGACATGACAGCATCCCCACTCTTGCTGTTCTCCTGCTGACCTCCATCTTGTTAACCTAGCCAGTGTTTTTCAGTGTCTGACTCAAAGAAACCTCGGTTCTCCAATTCGTCGGGCGGTTCGACACAAGGAAATATCCCCCCTGCCCAAGTTTGCCGAGGTAGCTAGTCTACCCACTACTTTTTCTCCACCCTGATTGTTTTACCACTGTGCCAGAGCTCTCTGGCACAGTTTTTCAGAGGTCAGGCCGCCATGGTCTGTCAAACTCGAGCCGCTCCCCCAACGAGGCATGCCTCTTATCTCAGTGGTTACAGCGTCCCTCAGGGTGCCTCGGAAACACGTCTTGGACTAAATCAAAACTTTACCAGCCGTTTTCTGAATATTTTCCATGTGTCAAGATTCCAAAAACCATTAAAAATAGTCAAAATCCACTACAAATAGGGAATTTGGGAGATCTATGCCGGAAAGCTTAATCTGGCATTAGATGCGCCACCTCCGAGATGTAAAATCTATCAAGGACCTTCAGGTTTAAATGTCAGTTTAAAATATTATCCCAGCCAAGAATGACTTTGTGTGGATTTAGAAGATAACATTCACATCAACATTTGCTGAAAAAAACACAAGAGTAGCCTAGATATACTCAGGTCTGGCGTATAGACAATTTTGAATACAGCTTGAATATTTTTGAAGCTTCACAAGAGTTGCCAAACTGATGGTCAGGCTCGGTGCCTCAGAATGACACAGGACAAGTGCTGGTCGCAGGGCTGTTTCCCAATTCGCTTTCTCTGTGACAACCAGCGGAGCAGCTCGTCCACCCATCTCCATCTCCGGCACAAAATCCTAAATTTGGATGCCCATCCAAACCTGGGGATTCTCGGAGGGGATTTGCATTTGCCGAACGGTTTCAGCTCGGCCGATTCTGAGACACTGTGTATTCTTTCCAGTACGGGCGAGTTACTGCGTTTTCTTTTTGGATCTTGTCTTTTGTTTTGCAGCTCTTTTTTTATCCCGGTAATCCTTTTCTGGATGTGTAGCAGCCTGTTAACCCACCCGATGCCAGTAGAGGCAGAACTCCGAATTTTCATTTATTTCTTTCCACATATAGTTGTCAATCAGATTTTGATTGAAACATGCACTTCAAGATTGGCAAAAAAAATTTGATGAAGCAAATTCAAGCATTTTAGTTTTTAAAGATGATAAAAAAATATATATATATATATATATATATATGTATATATACACATATAATATTCAGCTATGACGCCGCTCCCTGCGGCCGCCTGTGCGAGCACCTCGTGTCAATTACGCACATTTTTGTATTTTTAGAGCTTACAGAGCTGTATTGAGCTTATGTATATGTATGTGACAAATAATCTCTTGAACTTGAACTTGATTGAGGAAAAAATATATATCCACAAATAAATAAATAAACGGACAAAATTGTGCACGCCCACGCCTCCCTGACTGGATATAGTAAAAATAAATGTTAATCAGTTAATTTCCATGAGCCAATCAGATCGTCACGTAACTGTAGACTTGCCCCGCATCCGAAATGGCATTCTTGTGTCCACGGCGTTCAAGCAGCACATCACCCAAACCTCCGCTCGCCGAAAGTTGTTTGTGGTCCGCGCTAGATTTAAAAAAAGAAAAAAAAAAGTTCTTTACTTACTTTGGTATTCTAAATTTGTGTTAAGTATGTCCAAAACCGTAGTCTGCTCAAAAAGAAGCAAAAAAACATTTCACCACCATCTGGTGAAATATCCAATTTATTTATGTCACCCACGGAATAATTTTCACAGCTGTGGCTGATCTGCAAAACATAACGTGCAATATCCAAATGTTTAGTTTATTTTTATATATAATTATATATAATTGTTTAAATATTTTGTAGGGTAAATGTGTTTTTTTGCACATTCTCACATACTGTAGGTATTTCGTTGTGTGAACTTAGATTACACATACGAGAAAAATAATATTTTTTGTCTAAAAAACTGCCTCAGCAGTCACAAAGCATATCAAACAATTCCCACCTTGGCTCTGTTTTTACTGCGTATATATTGCTGACCAGCACAAAAGACTGAGAGGCTTTGAGAGTGAGGATTCAAAATGACACACTCCCAGATATGAAACGGCATTCAGCGATTGAGACGACCTTTGTGTCGAGGTGCGTTGCCTCCGTCGGTGTTCTAAGAGAGTGGAGGGACATTGCCTCGCTGAAGCCAAATCCTTAATTTTAATAGCCTGATGGTCTTCTGCTGCAGGCGGTGGTTTCCCCCATGGAACGCACGCTCTTCATTATAAAAAGGTTCTCGCCAAACCTCTTCCACACTTCCCTAACCTAATGACTTTCTAGAGAGCAAGGCTTTGGAGAACAGCTTATCCTTATTTTCCCATTCTGTTCATCGTCCTCTGGAGATCCAGTCCGAGCTCTTCATCCTCGGTCTTTATGTATATATATATATATATATATATATATATATATATATATATATATATATATATATATATATATATATATATATGTTGATTTTTTTTGTTAGGGTTAAGGTTTTTTTTGTAAAGTGAACTTGGCCTTTTTTTTAAATTTTTTTAATTACGCATTCAGAACATTCAGAAGAAGATAACACTAAGATGGACAAAGTTAGGTGCATCTGATTTACACAGTGTTGTCTTTTCAATTACAATAGAGTTTCCCAACATTTTTTTTCTGCCACAGCACTTTTTTTTTTTACAATGAATTATACCCACGGCACGCCACTATGCAGTTAACCAAACATTAATGTGACAAACCTGTAGAACTGTGATTATTATTATGGCCTAGGAATAGTGATGCAAGAAAAATGATTTGTTTGTTGCGAGTAATATTTTAAACGAGTCAGGAGTGGGGTGTTAAAAAGAGTGGGCAAATCTTCCACTTACAAATTGAAAAATTGTTCCTGAGGACTAATTAGTCCCTGGCAACAAAAAGTCTTGTCTTTGGGCATAATTCAAATTGAATGTGTCTGATTTACATTTTGCATTCCGCCTGAATAAATTGTTTCGATTTTTTAAATTCAATGATTTTTGTGAGAATTCCATTGACAACTCGGAGCCAAAACGACTCTCATATCTGACTCCCGTTCATTATTCATATGAAGTCCTCCCATACTCACCGTGCGTTACGCCAACTCAAGCAAACAAGAAGTCAGAAAATGTAAAGACCTTTTTACTCTTTACTGAGTGACTCATCAAGAACGGAATCTGAAAAAAAGAGTCAAACCTCCGCAGATGAAGCAAATTCAAATATTTTAGTTTTTTGAGCTTTCACAGTGGTTGAAAAACACTGAATTGCAGTATGCCCCGTGCCAACTACGGCAAAGTTTTTATGTCAAATAATTTGGTTGCTATCAAGGGTTCCTATTGCCATATATAAAAGTAGCCTCCTTAATGAGGAAAATTTGTGAAACACTATCACTTTTAATGTCCATTTTCTCACGGCGTTTCCCATGCACTCTGGTTTATTACGACTATGTTAATAATTCATGTCAAATTAACCGTATCGAGGGATAATTTTGGCCTGTGATAATTCCACCTCTCGTAGGGTGTTATACCGTTGAAATTAATTAAAATAAGCAAGTCCTGATATGAAAATAGAACTGTGACTGGAAACGATTAGATTAAGCATTTCTAGAGTTGCTACTCGGCGGTAAATTGCTCAGCTTGTCAGTATTGGGAGAACAAAGTTTCTTTCGTAGCCCCGGCGTCTGAAATTCCAGCGCTTCATTGGAGCTCAAAGTGAACGGAGTTTTTGCCAAAAGCATGTTCGCTATAAATGTCTCTCCATGCTTCCAACATGTGGTGAAATAACAGTCGGCCGTTTGTTATTTATACTATTTATATCTTGGGAATAGAGTTTTTGCGGTAATCGGTGTTACCGGTGTTACATGGTGTTCGGGCGTACACTGATTCAATTAGTTCCAATTACATTACATTCCCAGCATTATTAGTTGTTTTTTTTTTGTTCTTTTTTCCTTGAGAAATGAAACATATAAACATTAAGTTAATTTTCACGTATCAGCACCGATGTTCATCAAATGAAAAAATAAGTAATGAAGTAAAATACTAAGCCTGTTAACAATACTAAGTCTCTACCTGTGCGCGTGGCAGAGTCGCAGCAGTCTGCTTATCCCCCACCCCACTCCCCTTGTAAAATGTCCGGTGTTACTGGTAACACTGGTGTTGCCATGAGTTTATTAACCAGTGGGAACAATTCCTCACTGTGGCATCTCTACTCGGGAAAGCAACGTAACCCCTGAAAAAAACAAATACACTATGTCTTCCTTTCAACCCGTTGTCCCCCGTAACATTCTAGCAACAGCTCTTGAAATGCCTCCCGACTGTCCAGCGAGAAAGGTGTTCAGGTGTGATATAAGTGCGTTCAGGAAATTTAATGTAAGAGAGATGAATGTGCGTAAACTAGTCCAGGATATACAGGACTGATTTCTGGTTCTGGTTTAAAAACGAAAAAAACAAAACGTAGTGTTCTTTCTTTCTTTCCTTTCTTTGCATGTATGCATACAGTATACAGTACGTCTCAGAATCCTCTTCACTTTGCCATCACACCTTCCTCAAAACCCTTACATTTTTATCCCAGGGGGTATTTTTTCCGCATTGTTCTGCACCTCGAAAACCCCTACAATTTCGCAAAAGTGACATCTGACCCTCTCGGCAGTAATGCGTGGTCCAGCTGAGCTATGTGGAAGTTTGAATGGCCAAAAAGAAAATCAGTTAAGCTCAGCCAGAGTGCATTTTGTGCTGGGCACACAATATATTGACTTTGACTGAAAATGAGAAGCCTGCCCAGAGCAACTTAAATCTCTGCTGCTTCAATAGGCGTTTTCGCACCGCAGGAACTTCTTCACAGTTCTAAGAACTTTTGGAGGAACGCTTCCTTTTTTTGTGTCCGCACTGCAGGAAGTAGGAACGATCGTAGTTCGTTCTTAAAACGCCATTTTTGACTTTTTTTAGCTCCTACTTCAGGACAGGAACTCACCGGCAACAGAGGACCCTTTGGTGACGTAAGTGCATGGCGATTGGTCGAACTGAGAGCCAATGCAGCACCGGCACCTGCCATTTTTAACAAACAATGGAAAACATTCAACAACAATCAACAACCAACAGCAAGTCAAAATAAGACACTTCATTTAAAGTAAGCATGTCTTTATTTACACACAATTTATTTCCAAAACATTAATTCTTATGTAAAAAAAAAAATACAACTAAAAAATAACAGCGCCCCTCCGCCCTGACCTCGCCACGGACTCGGCGGACCCGGACCGACCGTTGACCGGGGCAGACTGTCCTCAGTGCGCCTCACCCGAGTCACATTGCTATGTGCGGTGACCAGCCGACGTGCACTCAGCACCACTAAAATAATAACCAATAAAAATAAAAAACAATGAATATAGTGTTTTTATTGTAGGCGTATTCATTTCATTTATTTTATTTTATTTTCCGACATCAATTAAATGAAACAAAAAATCCCATTGCGTGCCCTTGCCTTACAAATGTCAGAATAAACTTTTAAATTATGTCTTACGTCTTTCCTATTGGCGGTGGTGGGAATGCAACAGGAAAAAAAGCCCTTGAAGGTATTTAGTTCTCGGGGGACCACCCCAGTTCCCAGTTCCCCTCAGGGAGTCCCTAGAACAATTTGGTCCGAAAACAACTATTACCAAATGTCAAGCGCCATGTCGTCATGTCATCATCATTTAATGTCATGTGCCTTTGGCCGGGCACATGTATACCATGTATGGTGCGTACAGTACCTGCAGTGTTTTCTTGTCCTGAAAATGACACTTTTTTCAACACCAACTATGAAGGAGAGACAGAGAGAGCAGTGCAGCATCTCCAAAGACTGCGGCACAGCATATCTAACTTCTATCTTGCATGAAAATGTGATGTGAAAATAAAAAGACTTGTTATCGGGGAAATGTGAAACTCGGCTGCCAGTCATTGTCCCACTGCACTTTTAATTAAAGGAGAACAGGAGATAGTATACGATGGCACCTTGGCCCCTGTGGGGAGCGACACTCACTTTGCATTTCAATTTAATGGCTGGTTATATTTTGGAAAGAACCTTCACCCGGCACTTCTACCCGAGCTGATCATAGACAGCAGTCATTTGAGGAGAAAATTGAATTTTCACTCTTTTATGACTTGCTTTCTATCAGGGTGCTTAACAATACATGAAGGAACTTGTCCCTTTTTGCTTCTTTTTTCTTGTTTTTTTTTTGGAACATCTGTTCTGCATTTTTATTTTCTCCCCAGCACTGTGGGGTGTAAGACTGTGGATTCAGCTGTGACGCAGGATGCTGTTGCGTGAAACAAGTCCTGGCAATGCATTCCAATGCCATGATGACCAAGCATTTTAATAGCCAATGACGTACGCACTTGTATATTGTGTTTAGGACATTGCACATGTCTGCATATTTGAATATGTATGTGTTTCTCTGTGCCAGTGCGTAAGTTAATAAGCAAATTAGCAAGCACAAGCTGGCAAAGTAAAAAAAGCAAAATGCAGCAAGAGCATATTTATGTTCATTGTTATACTATATGTTTATTGTTGCAAATATAGCTAGTATACATAGATCATTTAGCAGCATCCTCAACACATCCACACTGTACTAATACTTTAGTACACATATATGTGCATTTAATATTATATAGTGGCAGGTATTGGCATATGAAGGCAGTACATATATGTCCAAACATTTAATAAATTGAAGTCGGCAGGAGGGAATCTCGGGATCTGAGATTTGCAATTGTGCCAAAATATGGGCAGGCATGCAAATGAATGCTGCTTCAGCCTGCCATTTTCTTTTATTTATGTCAATTTTATTGCTGTTTTTTTTCTCGTGAAAAGCAGCTTCATCATTTTGGGAACTAGGATCAATGAACAGCAGAAGCTATTTTGGCCAAGATGATGATGATCGTTTACCTGCCATAAATCAAGCACCTTCGGAAAGAAGATCCATTCGATTGGTCATGTGGAGGATTGAAGACTGCATGATTTCCGTCTGTTTTGCTGAACCAGGATGTGGAATAATTGCCGTAACTGAAGAAGCTTGAGGATAACTTCCACTTATGGGGATGTTAGCCATTGTGTCTTGAGCACTGAGCACAGGGGAATATGTCCACGTTGTACTTAACAGGGAGGTGACCACTTATTAAATCTAAGAGGGCAATTGCTTATTTCACACGGTCTGGTGCATTGATGGCGCTTTGTATTCCTGCGTGGATCTCTATATACACACACACTATACATGCATATTTGGGGTTGTTCACGCTGGATATGGAAGACCTATGAACTAAAGGAAAGGTTTTCCTCATCGACCAAAAATCTTAAAGGGATTCGCTCTTTTTAGATTCGCTTTTTGTCTATCTTACCCGGATTAAGACGGGAAGGTCAATGCCAATTTCATCCCTGTGTGTCCATGCTAACTGTCTTTGCTCAATGCGAAACTGCAGGAGGGATCAACTCGCCTAGCTCCTGTGAAATTAGGGAAGTACATCCCCCAGCATCTCTCTAAAAAAATGTAAATCTTATTTGCTTTAAATGCAGCTGGCAGCATTCTGAAGCGTTTTGGACTATCCGTCCATTGGGTGCAGTAATTCTCAGCTGCGCCGCTGCCTGTGATATTCGGCGCTACAGGGTTGTTAGTTACCGGTCGGGAGTTTCGTTGACGTAACTTTCTGGTGCTAGGCAATGCGGTTGTAACGGGCGCTTCGCAGCTGCTCATCACAGAAGGATAAACGGTCGCATCTAAAAACAGCTCCAAGTGTGGCTGCATTTAAAACGACCGAGATCTCGTACTTGTTTTTTTTTTTTTCTGCTCGCAAAGACACAAGATGTGTGATGCTTGAATAACTTGCTGTTTTTGGAGACGGGACGGTTTACTTGGCAGATTAGCCCCATGCAGCTCAGCGTTAAGCAAACACGGTTCTCATGCAGCTCGTCAGTATCTCAGGGATAAAATTGGTATTGACGTTCTCGTCGGAATCAAAAAGCAACCCCGCTCCCTCAAAAAAGTGGAGTATCCCTTTAGAGTTTAAGCTTGACAAATCAAATATTGTATAACTGTCCACCAAAGTATTTAGCGCTAACCAAATTAGTTGAAAGCCCTTCAAAGGTTTGGCATTGAGGTTAGGCGACAGCGGACAGGGCCTTTTTGAGCGCGCAACTCGTTTGTAATTTTCGTCTTGAGTTGACGAGCAGGAAGACAGCAGATTCCCTCTGCTGTCCTTGGCCCTCAGGCCCTTGCCACAGCAGCCAGGACGGGCAGCTCTCCGGTGAGGTTCACTGATTACGGTGAAGTGGTCCTAGAGGCCGGGAGGCTCGGGCAATATCCAAAATGTTATATTGCGGTGCAGTCCCGCCCAATTATCGAAAATACAATATTATCTTCGCTGAGGAGGGTTTTCTCATTATGCACGTCTGCCCACGGTGCTTTGTTGGCTTCATTCAATGTCAATAAATACATCTTCAATGAAAAACACACTGTATCTCTTTTCTTTGGAGGAGTGGTACACCTTGATGCCAATTTAAGAAGAACGGATCGCTTTATGCTACTCCAACTAGGAAGTTACACGTGGGCGTTTGCATAAAGTGCATGTGGAAATGATATTCCCTTCACCATGCGAACAGTGACGGGCACCAAGCGAGCACGGGTGAGGAAATTTAACGTGGCATTAAAAAAAAAAAAAAAGAAAAAGAAGGAAAAAAAAAGTTACTGATTATGGGATTCTCACCGTGAAAAATACAAGATGTGGCGTGTGAGCCTGTGAACTGGTTGATATGCGTCCAAACAGACCCAGCAGCTCTGTATAACAATTATTAAATACATTTTTTTTATAATATAATTTGTGTAATGCAAGTAATATCCAAATCAACCATCTGCTTCCTTGCTGTTGCGCCCATACGTCCACATACATCCTCTTTGTGCACACAAATGAATGAATGAATGAATGAATGAATGAACGAATGAATGAATTGGCCCAAGCCTAGCGCCCGCCCCTCTCCCTCCTCCTTTATCTTTAGCTTTTTCTTGCGCTACTGGTGCCCAGCCCCGTGAACAAGTACTGTGGTCCTGCTGTGCAGCACAATGAAAAAGGCAGATAACCCCCCGTCCAACACGTCTTTGCTGTTAAGAAATGTGTTCACATTTTGAAGCCGCCAATTTGGTGCTTCAGAGCAATGGTTATCATTTCCGCCATGGCCTAGACAATTGACTGGGAGTTTAATTCTCCCAGTCCAAAAAACATGATTGTGGCTGTGGCTTAATGGGTTTTCCGCAAATGTTGATTTGTTCCAGGTTGCCATGGCTGGAATTCAATCAAAGGGCGCGGCATGATTAAGTACGCTCGCGCACCAAAGACAATTTGTCCCACGACGATTCGAACGATTCGAAATGTGTTATCTTTAATTTCGACAAGTAGCCACTGTATTGTTGCAATTAAAGGACACAAACCAAACAAAGAACAAATCAATTACCCAGGGTGATGTTTTTTTTTTTTTTCTCTAGCGACAGGATAACGTGAATCAGGAAATACCACAGTCTTCATGGTGTCCTTGTCGTCGTCGCCCAATTCTGTCAACTGTCATATCGCTCCTTCACTGTCTGCTTGTTTCAGAGCTACAAATCTCCTTGATTTGATTTATAAACATGTGTCAATACTTACTTTGTTAGCATGTACAGTTAATGAAATAACATTTCAAAAAGATAATACAGCTTTTATGAAGACCACCGATAAATCTTTGTAAATACTCACCCGGGCGCTCGTCGGCTGGGAATTTGATTAGAAATTGTTGACATTGATTGAAGTTTCCTCGGCTCTAAATCTCTTCGCTGTCTCTGACAGCCATTATTATGTGCTTGTCTTTGGTAAACTAGTAGCATCTGCCATTGAAGCCTGTTGTACAACGTCCCAGGTGCCAGCTGCTACCATGAGGCCAGAAGCAGGTGGCGGGGGTCTGACATTGTCTTGGGGGTAAAGTGCATATTAATCAGTGTGAGAAATTTCCGCTTGACTTTCACACTCTCACACTACACTGAAATATTCCCATCTCCTCAAAAGCCAACTCTTCTTATCTTGGGCCTCTATTTTTTTTTTTATGGATAGTAATGTAGAAAAATGTAATCCTTAATGAAGAATTCTCAATGTGACAGTATTGTAGGACAAAGGTTGAATGTGATTTTATACATAAACAGGGAAAAGTAATGATCATACAGGTAGTGTCATAGGCTAGGTGTGGTCAAGGGGGTAAGATGTACTAAAACAGGGTGTAAGAATGAGTGGTGTGATACAGACTGGAAAGGTTAGAATTATACTCCAGTTTATAATATATACAATTCTACGACAGAAATGTTCATTATTTTTCACTGTTTTATTAAATCGTTGGTTTGCATCATTTATAGCTGTTCATTGCACAATCTCACTGAACACTTCGATGGAGAAACTTACCAACCTGCTGCCGATTCTCAGCGTGCTTAAATGCAGTCCAATGGGGCAAAGGTTCAAGCCTTAAAATAACTTTTTTTTGGAAACAGGGACCTTCACAATATCATCACAAGGTCAGGGCTTCAGGGTTCTATTGTTGGGTTCCTATTTTTCCACTTCTGCAAGTTTTGGATACAGCCGCACCAACGTTGGAGACTAGAAACAGGAAGTTGCACCGCTTCCTACTGGCAACATACTCTAGTGCAGTGTTTTTCTTTAATGCTTATTATGATGGCCTTATAGCGAGCAAATCCTTTAAATGACTTAGGAGTCAGGAGCCACTCCAGCAAAGGCGACAAATTGTAAATAATTACTGAGGATTGAATTAAATCCAAGCCAAAAAATGGCCTTTGCTTTGTCTGAATGATTTTTTGCATTCCACCTAAATTAATAATTTTGACCGAATTATATAATTCTTGGGAGAATTCCAGTCACAACTCGGAGCCAAACCGACACTTCTGATGGTTCATTGTGCGTTACACCGACTGAATCACTTAACGAAGAGTCGCAGTCGAACGACTCTTTACTGAGTGACGCGGCGAGAACCAAATCTAAAAACAGAATCAAACCTTTCATCACGATCAGTAATCGTCACTCTCGGAGTGAAAATTGAAACAGAGTTGGGATTCTGCTTGAACTGATGAATTGGATGAATTGGTGCTGCCTTGCAATTTTGATCTCGCAACCCAAAAGCTCATTTCCATGATTACAGTTTCTTTATGTGGAATTAGAAAACATTTCACGGGTATACCCGGCAAGCTCCAAAAGGTCCAGGTGAGGTTCAAAAACACTGCTCTTGCTACACTTTGAATGGACCGTCTCCCGGTAGTGAAGCCTTCAGGGAGGTTGTGCTTGGAACAGTTAAGCGATTTGAACCAACATTTTAACCCTCTCAGGTCGCTAAAAAAACCCCAAAAACAGTGACTTTGGTTTATAAATCTCTCTCTACCTCTGCGTGATTTTATCATACGCACACGGCAAAAAAAAAAAAAACAAACAAAAAAAAAAACGCCAGAAACCTTAGCATTGCGAGTTTTCCGTTTTAAAATAATATGATATTGTTAAGGAAATTCTTCCGCAATGATCGGCGAGGTTAATCTGCCCGCTACAAGAAGACAAAACTGAGAATATCCAAGATTATTTATTCTGCAGAATAAAGAGAAAGATTCAGTGCTGCTCCAAAGCAGCGCTGGGATCAATCTGATATCACAGAGAAAGACAGGAGGCTTTATACAGGAAAACAGGGTGTGGTTTGGGTCAGAGGTCTCCCCTCTAACTGTCTTCCTGGGTGCCCCCCCCTTCCTAGAATGTAAATAACAGGTACTTGCAACCTTGACCAGGCAGAATGGGGGTTGCATGACAATGCACTTCTAGGTGTCCCCCATCTCTATAGAAGGTAAACAGGCCACGTGTGATCTGATTCTTTCATATTAGAATTGACATCGTAGGAGCAAAACATTTCTCTTTACATGAACTCTGGGGGGTTCCTGGGAAGACAGACAAATGTTTTCAAACCCCCTTTTGGAGGTAGAGGCCTTTGTCCTCATTCGAAATAGTTGATCGTAATCATTTTTCCCTCACAATATTTATTAATTTTAGTTCAATTTCGCATTAAGTTAGACCTTGCATTTGTTCTCTCTATCTATCTCTATTTATCGTGTCAACGGATTGGCGGCGCCCGAATCCACATCCTTCTATTCAGACCTGATGCTGCTTTGCATAATGGCGGGCGCTCCGCTGTGATGCGGCAGTGGCCATGCGCCACTGTGATGTGTGGACGGATTTGATAAATCATCATGTCCTGATACTGAGGAAGATTCAGAGGAAGACAGACAGTATTTTAAATCGAGAATTGACCCAGCTGAGGACCTAATACCTGACGATGAGTAAGTAACAAATGTTTTACTACCACAAGCTAACGCGGAAATTATTTCTGTGTCTTGTACACCCGTTCACGAACGCTTTCGTTAGCTAGCCAGAGTGCTGGTGAGTAGCTAGCTAAGCTAGCTAGAGACTGTTTCATGGAATCCTCTTTGCCGCGACGATAACACTGTCAAGTTAGCTGACGTTACCACCGTTACCAGGGGTAGCTACAGGGTAATGAGATGAGATTTTTCTTTTGCTAAGCAAGCTTAGCATTGTACAGCACATCCACGCAATAGCTGAAAACAGTAGCACGCAGCCTTTATGCAGCTTTGCTCTCCTCTCCACTTAGCCCAAGCCTGCATCTTACAACCTTTTTGTTTTACTTACGGTTCCAGTGACAAACACACCAACAAACAAACGCAAGTTGTCACACAAGAGGCCGGAGTCTTCCTCGACGAGGGTATATTTCCAATGAATTTGCATCATTGTATTGGTGTTTGTGTGTGTGTGTGTGTGTGTGTGTGTGTGTATGTGTGTGTGTGTTGTAAATATGTGTAAATGATGATGATGATGTAAATATCACATTTCCTTACACTTTTTTAAATTCATTTTTACAGTATGAGAGCAGCTCTACAAGCTGCCACAGAAAATCATCTTGCACCCCTTCTCACCTATCACCTAAAACGATAGTTTTGGAGTTTTTGTATATAGTTTGTGTGATGTTTTTAATAAATCTTTCAAAACTAAAAGCATTTCTTACATTTCTTGCACTGCTCACTGTCCCCACTCCCATTAGCCTACAGCCTCATTCCTTTGTCTGAGAGTCGGTGACAGAGAGAGGGCCCCGCCTGCTGCAGATCGACACCTCTAATGGCCCCCACCAGGGGGTCATGAATTTTAAGGTCATTTGCGAAGGGCTCCTCTCACACCTTGGGTCAACTGAAATAAAGTTGTGAACAGTTGTGATAAAAACTTGTTTTTACCTATTTAGACATCAGATTTGATCAACTACTTTGACTTCATTATATACCCAAGCCCTCGATGAACAACTTTTGTATTGACAAAACAGTTTATCAATATATTCTAGTGTGTGCTATGACAACATTTCTGGCGGCAACACAAAATACAAAAAAAAGCTAAAAGCTGCATAATGATACTGAGCAAACTATTGATGGCATATCAATGTAGCTGTGGTTTTCCTTCAAATAGATATATCAACCACTTTGGAGTAAAAGTGTGTTAAGTTGATTATATTTAGATAAATATCAGACCACACCAAAATCACAACGCTTCTCTGAATTCAGCTTGGACTCAAGAGGGTTAATATGGACTGGATTAAAAATGAGCCATCCTGTCCTTTAAGCTCAAGATGAAACACTGTCTATTGCTCCTCCGCCAGAGGAGAAAACACTTTCTTGTTAGCTTTGCCATTTGTATTGTGATAACCTCACCTGCTTTCGCTTTTGCGGGCACACATAAACCTGTTCGCACTATATATTTACATTTTACACAGGGGAATTGGAGAGGTAGATATTTAAACACAAATTGTCTTGCATGAAGTTACTGTTGTGGTTAGGCAAGAGAGAGACACATTATATTATGAGAATTGCTCCCTCTCCACCATTTCCATCCTGTCGTTATTACCATGGCCACTGTCAGCAATAGCAGACGGCTGTTTCTTTTTTAAAAATACAGCAAAGTTCCTCTAACAGGGCCTCTAACTTGCAGTTGCAGCAGTGCTATGAACACTATATGAACGGCATCTTATCGTGTCTAATGTAGATTTTACAAGGTCCTTGTCCTTCCTCATCACGGAAACCACACTATTACAGTGTGCGTGTGTGTGCGTGTGTGTGTGTGTGTCCATAATGACGCCTGCATTTGACCCTGCCTTTGTCCATGTCCAAGAGCATGTTCCCCTCACTGCATATGTGTGTGTGGCATGCGTGGGGCAGACGGGTGACAGCAACACATTTCGGTTCTCAGTCGAGCGTAGAGTGGCTTCCAAGACTTAGGGGAGCGCTCAGACGACTCTTCATCGCTCGGGGCCTCTTGGCGCGTGACCTTATTCCCCTTGACATTTTCAGCCATTAATCTACAGACACACGGTGATGGAGTACCTCTCCTGGGTTACATTGTGCTCTTGTCACACCATTTCTTGTGTGGCGCGGCAGGGGGGGTCACACAACCCTATGGCACCCTATGGAACGGACGCACCTTTGATTGAGTCAGCTCCAATGGGTCTCTCCCCGGTTATTCAACATCTTCTCATCAGCCACTCTGGTGCTGCATTTTACTTGTGACGTGATGGAGGAGATGTCGAACACCCGCCCGTTAACTCGCCCAAAATTGCACGTTGTAGTGGTAGCAGGTCGAAGTGGTTTGTGTTTTTATTGCCCTAAAACTTTCTTCTGTTTTCAGTGCACGCCCCACAGACAAAAGAGGTTTTGAAAATAGAGTGCCACTTTGGTAGATGTTCTTGATATCGGTTTTGTTCGATTCAGAGTTTGAAAAAAATGTCGGTTTGTACGGCAAAAAGACCTTGAACACCGACTGCGACTTTTAAATATATCCCTTGCAGAACAGACCTACAAGTGTATTCAGTGATGTGAAAAAATTGTTTTAGGTTTAGGTTTAGATTGATCCGCATAGAACTATGGCGTAATGAAGAACCACTTTATTTGCCATTTCTGATGTGGTTCTTAATACTTATTTGAGAGGATTTGGTATTGGATTGGAGCAGAAGTAGTTCTTTACAAAATGGTTCTTTGCGGGGACACACACACACACGCATTTTCGTGTCAAATGTTTTTTTTCTTCTTCATGAATTAAAGGTATTGAGTGGTCCAAAGCTCGGAAGAACTGTTTTACAGATCAACCCGGGACCTTTTCATTTTTTCCTAAGTGCAGTTATCCTTGCACTTTCCGTCCCATTGACTGTACTGCTTTTTTAACACAAACATATGCCACAAAACGGTTCATGGGTTTCTCTTTATGATTTCTCTCCAGGGATTAGATTTATAGAGGGCCGTGGGTGATTTATCATCCGCTGCTGGAGCAACGGGACAAGGACGCAACCTGGAAAAGTCGGCAAATTTGGCGCTGTCAGTATATTGGTGCATAAAAGGTTAGGCCTGTCACTAACGCAGGGGGCTTGCTACAAAGCCGACGGGTATTTACAGCAGGGACCCCGTCCTCCCGCTATCGGCATTGTTTTATCTCGGTCTGTAATAACACTTTATGGATCCGTTGACGGACTATCCAGGGCAGTCATAACACGCGGTGCTCTCTTATCACAGTAGCTTCTGAGATTGCATTAATGTTTGTTTTCGGTTTCACTTTTGTGGCCGGGGGCCGTCGCGGGACTGCCGGTGCGTCATTCCTGGCGATGCGTTTTCCTGATGAATTGTTAAATCAATGCTGCCGGTACAACAACACTTCAATCCCCAATGTCAAAGCCATGCCTTTGCATGGAACATTTATTTTAGCGGCGGTGGCAGCTGCCGCGGCAGTCTTTCGTGATGCGTTGGCGCCAACTGACTTGGTAATAAGGTGATTGCCAAGTATTCAGTGAGACAAAATCCCATCAGCTTTGATTTGACGATAGTTATAATTGCTAGGGGTACATATGGCTTTCTGTAATAGGTATTCCTTCTAACTTACAGAACACTTACATGTTCTACAATGCTATGATGCGTGAGTCGTGGCTGTCTATACTGTTAATCTAATAGGGGAGGGTTAGATGAAACAACTGTTACATAAAAGGACCTCTTTATACAAAATTGGAATACAGGCCAACATTCAAATCTTCACATCCTTTTGGCAAATAAACCAAATAAACAGAGGCAGTTTCTAGGTACACCTGTAGCTCCGAGCTCGGATGCACTTTTATCTGTGTATTGTCATGGTTCGGACACGTGCGTAGGAGAGATGAGAGTTACATTGGGAGAAGGATGCTGAGGATGGAGCTGCCAAGCCAGAGGAAAAGAGGCAGGCCAAAGAGAAGGTTTATGGATGTGGTGAGGGAGGACATGCAGGCGGTTGGTGTAAGGGAGGAAGATGCGCAGAACAGAAGGTATTGGAGGCAGATGATCCGCTGTGACGACCCCTAACGGGAGCAGCCATAGGAAGAAGAAGAAAAAGAAGAAGATTGTCATGGACACTTCAGTGGCAATCACTGTGTTTGTGAGCCTCCATTTTCCTAGTATGCTGTTGACGAGCAAGTGAGAACTGAAAAATCCACCCTCCCATAAAGAACCCCCCCCCCCCACTATTTTCCCGTTTCTGCTTCTAAAATGATGCTGTGGCCCCTGCAAGCCTGGAACTGAATTAATAATGAAACCAAGTCAATAGGTCTCTGTGTCCCATTCTATCGGTGTTACCGATGTTACACGGTGTTCGGGCGTACACCGATACATTACTTACCCACCGTCGTTTTGCTTTTCTTTTTTTTCTTTTTTAAAATAAAACCTGAATAAAAACATTTAGTTAATTTCCACGTATGAGCATCGTCGTTTATCTAATGAAAAAATGAAATGAAATTTGTAGAGTCGCAGCACAGTCTGCTTATCACTGGAGGAGCGGAGAGAAGGCTAAAGGAGACCTTAGATCAGGTATAGATCGGGACCTGTCTCCTTCCATCCGTAAAACATAATGGGGACAAACCCCCCCCCCCCCCACCCATTGTAAAATGTCCTGGTGTCATGAGTTTATTAACCGGTGGGAACAATTCCTCACTGTGGCATCTCTAACTGCACATTGGAAAGGGTGTGGAAGTTGGGATTGTCATATGTACAGATGGCGTTCTTGTAGCAGTTTCCTGGATGACAGATTTGATATTTCCAAGGTGCGGGACTAGTCCTTTTGTCGGTAATGTTCAAGATATCATGTCCGACAACATGTCCAGCGGACATGAGCTCTATCATGAGTGTTATCCCTCCACCCACCTTCAAAGCAGAGTGCCAAAGTAAGTTTAATGTTTCCCTCAAAGGTTTCCCTTTCATTCATGTCATTGTCCAGGCCTTATTTTTTCCTCTAGCTTTCGGAGAGCCCTTTCAATTTGTGGGAGTAGGTGCTCAGGAAATTTAATTGTTCTCTCCTTTTTTTTCGTAATTTGGCGCAGACTGATAAAATATGCATTGACTGGCTGCTACTGACAGCTGGGCTGATCAATATGTGCACCTAGTTTTATGAGAACTCTCAGAAGAGAAGCCTTGTCAATCTGTCGGCGATCATTACCGGTGCACGAGGTGTGATGGATTGTAAAGTTTGGGGTGGAGAGAAAATTCAGGTGAGCCTGACATTACCACTGCGTTGTAAAATTCCATCTGTTTTGCTGTGGGAAATAGAATCACTAAAAAGTGAACAAACTGTCAGCTGGCATCTGTGATGTAAATGTCTATGTTGTATGAGATGTGTATTTTAAATGAATAGATGTGCAAATGGCAGTATAGCATGTGAACCTCATGGTTTCCGTAATGATTTTTGGTTTGGACACGTTATTTCATGTAGGTTCTCTTCAAAGTGGTAATCCATGAGATTAGTTAGAGAAAAAAATCCCATATTTGATACTTCCAATACTTTTTCTTAACTGGCGAAAGACGAAACAGCCAATCATGTATGTGTGTTCTGCATATGCTCCTCTATGTCGTTTTTCCTTTCTGGTGGGGTCTGCCTTTCCCAGCAAGAATGAAGTGATTGGGCACAGGCACGAAATGAAAGGCAATCAAAAAAAATAAATTGATCAGCAGGAGGCCTACTTGGGAGAAAATTATTTGTGGGGTAAAGCTGGGTAAACCAGGATGATGGAAAACAAAACAAAACACAACACAACACAAAAAAAAAATCCTTGCAAATGGAATTCCTGAACTTTTATAATACACCCAAAAGAGGGGATCTTGTGGATTTTTACTTTAATTCTCTGCAGAAAAAATATGGAGGTGGATATAATTATATATAGGATGTATATATATTTTTTATTTAAAAAATGGGACACACAAATGAATTGGGGAATGGAGTAAAGTTGCACACACTTATAATTCCTTACCTTTTTCTGAGCGAATCCTCTCTAAACAAAGCTTGAAAAAACAGACTGTGACCATAGATTGGGGAAATGTCTGCACGCAGTGGGAAGGGTAACAAAATGGCTGAATGACTAGGATCAGTTTTCACACCATGAGGACGGATCATTTAATTGAAACCTCTCACGCAATATACACATGCAGCTTTTTTCTACAAGTCAAGATGTGTGCAGTGGGGTATCGTTGCCTGTTTTTCCCAATATAATGAGGCAAGTTCCAGCAATATCCTGGTGAGTTTCAAAGTGCTCTCATTTTTAAAAACAATTTATCTCCAGACATACATTGAGGTAAAGTGTGTTTAAAGATCATGCGTCCTTACCGCATATTCACCCCAGCGGCTATTAATAATCAATGAATGTACAACTTTAATTCCCCTTCAATTTGTAAAGGCACGGCCCGCCCTGTGTAGGTAATTTTGCTTCTGAGGTTTTGTTTCTCTCACTCTGCTTATCACCTTCTTATATGTCCCCCCCCCCTACACACCTCTCCTCCTCTGCTTCCTCTTCTTATATTATCCTCTTCCCATCTGCACTTTTATTATTGCCTCTTGAGGGAGGGGGTCCATCGCAGGGAGGTTTACGGTGACAAATGGGGTGGAAGGTAGGGGAACCAGGTGAAATCGGTACAATTGGAGATTTGCACGGCAGCACGGCACTCTAGACACCATTTTAAAAATGTGGCGCGAGATCCACTCAGTTGCTCTTTTGTTGGCGCGTCAGCTTGTGGTTGTCAATACCGTTGCTTAATGGTCCACAGGACCTTAAAGCCACTGGCAATGACTTGTTGTGTGTGTTGTTTCGTGGGGAAATATTACATTATAAATGTCATTAGTATTGGAATTGTATTACTACTGCGTTGCCTTACTAAGCCCAAATGAAAACCATAAACGGAGCAAGACACAGCGATGAGGGTCATCTTCGACCCATAGAAGCAGCTAAAAGATCGCTATCGAAATGTAGACTTGGGGACGTGGTTTTGATTGAGTTATACGGGAATCATGTGAATTTCAGTGAAATAAACTTAGGACAGTGGCGTCTCCATGGGTGCGCCATGTTAGCCAGCACAGACTTGAGTCTCTTGTCGCTTGACGGGCCCTGGCCTTGGTGCTGAAGATGCAAAGCTGGAGCCGGTAGCTGCTGGTGCTGTCCGGGGTCCTGACCTCACTGAACTGGGGTGGGGCTGAGACAGCTGGTTCTGTTTAAGAGTGGCACTTATCTTCACACCCTCCGTCACACTCCTGTATTTAATTTGAGATTAAAATGTTTCTTATTCTGTGCACTGCTTTAACCGTGTGCTGCAAAACAGTCATAGATACTGTAAGTAGCTTGGGAGTGATCTGAGGTGTTCCACCGGAAGGAAAACCCTTTCATGTTTTAACCCTAAATAAATTATCACAAGAACTGGGTGTTTTCACACCCATCAAATATTTGGCATTCTTCATGAAATTTGAATTGTTGAAAAGGGAGTAAAGTTTTTATGAAATGCGAGTTATGTTGACTAAATCAGAGAAAGCTAAGTAACAGTACAAATCGTGAGTCGCCTACAAGCTGGGGTGAGGTACTCTGACACCGCTGTACTTTGGGTCACACTTCATTCGGGGGAGTCATTCCACATTTAATGCAGAGCTAGAGGTGGAGGAGTGAAGGGTAGAGGAGATAAAAAAAAAAGCGTTAGTCCGCTATGGAATTCAAGGGGAGATTATACTTTCGTATTACTACAGTATGATACGGCAAAATGTCTCTTTGCAAAGACAAACAGCGATGAATGTTTGAACTATTTCCCTTTTTCAGCCAGTTATGAACTGTTCCATTCTACAATCCCTCCATTTTTCCATTTTAGCTCGTGTCAATAATGGAAAGGAGGATTTATATCCCTCGGTAGCTAACTTACTTCATCAAAGGGCTGCAGTCGCACGGTAGCAACAAAGTAGAATAATGATCATATAAATATATATATTTATTTGGTTTTAAATTCATTATATTTAATTTCATATTTTGCACTAAAATCGGTTATTTATCTGTAGGCTGTGATTCTAGAATTCATCGTTTCTCGCAGCGATACCATAGAAAAACTTGGTCTGGGATAATGGTGGTGGCCTTGAATAATAAATGGAGGTTAAGAAAATGCCACAAAACACCACAACGCACTCACAAACCTGAAACATCATATCTCCTACATAGTTGCCATGGCGAATGACTCGTACTGTATATCGTGGCTTCTTGGAGTTGAATGGCATTCACTGACGGACAGATGCTACAAAATGCTGTAGATGTGACTTTTTTCCTCCTCATTGATTTTATTTAGCGGTCTCTCCTCTGATGTAAGCCCGCTAAATGTCTTAGAAGTCTAAACCAAGTTGAAGTGAGGACAGAGGCTACGGGAAACAGACCTTTTCCAATCTTAAAATGCCAGCGGAATCACACAAAAAAAATGGATAGTCATTTGGGCTGGAGTAGTTTTGTCCGGCTCGGGATCAAGCGTCTTTTGTAGGATTCATGTCTTTCGTTAGGCCACCCCGAAGGGTTAATAAAAATAAAAAAGCAGAAGATTGATTTGTCTGGAAATGTTCTTCTTGCAACACAGAACACATTGACATGGTGATCATCTTGATGTTTATGCAACAGAAATGCAAAAAAAACAAAAAAAATAAAAACAGATGTAAATTAGAAACAACGAAAACTCCAGAGACACATTAACTGGTTTCAAAATGGAGAAAAAGGCCTTGGGATTGGTTGTGCAGTAGGCAATTGAAGTGAAGTGTCTTAACAGTTCATCACGTTTCACACAGGGGGGGATCTGAGTATGGTGAGATGGTCTGAGCAGCCAATATGCAGATTGAAAAACAATTGAAAGTGACCAAAGTGCTTAATGCATAAAATTTTACAAACATATACTACACCCTTGATTTTTTAAGTCCCATAACAGATAGATAGATAGATCAATAGATAGATTATTCATCCCTGAAGGGAAATTGCAATGTCCCGGTAGCTCACATCAACCAACAATAGCCAGTTATAATTACAAACAATAGAATAAAAGTACAGCAGTATAAAAATTAACATCTGGGGTAAAGTGAAATATACAAGAAACCTCACAGTCAACTGTACACAATAAAATATGGCAGGATTATGGAAAATTAGCCTGATAATTGTTAAGCAACATAAACCTAAAAAAATTAACAGAATAAAATCTAAAATATGGCATGATAGTGGATAATAAACTGGAACATTTAGAACTAAGCAGTATAAACCTGAGGAATTAATTTTTTTTTTTTTTTTTTTTTTCCATTAGAGACAAATGTATTTCTAAATACACAAATAAATAATGTATTGCTTGCCTTGTGTAAACCATTTTTCAAATGAATGTAACTGTAATCTGGTCGCGCTGCTTCTGTCCTCTCATCAGCTTTCTGTGTCGGAGTTTCACCGTGGGCTTAGGCAGCTCCACACACACACACACACACACGCACGCACGCACGCACGCACGCACGCATGCACACAGGTACTGTGTTACTCAAGCCCGAGATTCAAATTTTTTTTTTTATTCTTTTGTGTGGTTTTATTTAATTTACTTGGGATATTTAAATATTTTTTTCACATTACAATGTTTGAATATTTTTAAGAATTTAAAGTTCATTGCTATTTTAAAGGGTGTACCTGCATTATTAAGCTATTATATTTTTACTATAGCAGTGGCAACAAAAAGTCTTAAAATGACTATAAAATATTTTATCGCAATTATTTCTGGCACAAAATATCGTCCGACAAAAGTAGTTATCAGGACAGGCCTTCTATCATGCTTTATTTTTTTTTCTCTCAGGCTTGTACTATGAAAGGCTTCAGCTGAGAGTTCACACAAAAAAGTGTCAAAGAAATAGGCCTTGTATTGTAGCCAGATTATACTCGTGCCTCGTAGCATTTCTGTTTTTTCTTCAGAGCCAGTAAACCAGATCCATTACACACTGGCCCGATTGCGTTTCTTAAGATGGAAAAATAATATGCTCATAATCCCACACATATTTGCTTTGTATCCTCTTTAATGGAAGAAACCTCGGGAGGACGAGCACACCATTTTGGGAGTGAAATGTCTAAGATGGAGCGGTCTGTAAATATTCAATATTCTGTTCCCCCTGTGGGTCCAGAAAGTGGAAAGCAAGGTTGTTGTTTTTTTCATTGGATGAGAACGTGATGCATCTAATTCAGGCCATTTTTTTAGAAAGGCATTTTTTCACTTATTGAAGATGGCAAAACTGATAGAAATACAAAAAGCATTAGTGAGTAATTTTGAATAGTTATATAATGACTTGTTTCCAATGTAATGTAAATGTTGGCATCGGAACAAAGAAAGATTACTTTTGACACTGTTGATAATGAGATATAATCAGGTCGCTTTGAACATATCCCTGAGAAATGTGTTTATTTTCTAAAGCTGGCTGTTATGTGTGTTTTTTTACAAGATAAGATACAACTTTTTTAATCCTCATGGGGAAATGTCACCGCAGCAAAAAAAAGGAAAGAACTGAATAAGAAGTAAGCAAGAAGAAGAAGAAAAATAAAATAAAACATAAGTGAAAGTGTCAATCCACTGAGCAGTAACACTAGTTATATATAGAAGTATGGTTATATAATCAAGTACATTTATTTTAATCTCTTTATAATTGTTTATAATGCAGGGTATTATAATCATATAATAATAATCATATAATAGTATGATATAAAATAGCATAATGATAACATAGTCACATAATCCAGGGTTATAGTAATTCATAGTAATCCATGAACCATAGTAACATAACCCAGGATTATAATCCAAGCGGTATAATAACTGCCCATATTAAAAAAACAAACTGATTATTAATAATCCAAGCCGGTGTTGTTTACTTGTTTTCGTTATTTAGTTGTGAAGTATTCATTATTCCCCAGTGTCCTGGTGACGCGCCCAAAACCAAATATATCCCCATCATGCGATGGGAGAAGATCACAGCGGAGGTGTGAACGCAGACTGATTGAGGAGGCGGTGGCCCAGGGATAGCTTATCAAGTGTTGAGCTGCTGCCGGCCAGCCAGCCAGCCACTCTGGGGAGCAAGCTTCCTCTGCTGAGAATTCTTCAAGGGAATAGGCGGGAAAATAAGCTACGATTCCTTTTTTTGGGGGGGGGGGGGGGGGCTACTCGCTTTCTGATCTTGCAGCGGAATGGAATGAAAAAGGGATGTCCCCAGTGACGGTCGGCATTGCTACCCATTGTGTGGTATGATTACCTTCATCCGCCCAGTAATCTTTCATCTTGGTAAAATACCCACCCACGGAGCAACTTTTACACTTGGGTTTATTGGTATGCATGCGACTGTGTCGGATGTGTCTTTTTGGATTTTTTTTCACGGGAGAGGCCGTGAACATAACAGCTAGTGCAAGGAGGTCACAAAGCCGCCGAGGCACTCTCTCGCCGAATTATCCGGACAGCAAAGGACTCTGTGAGAAAGCGAGTATCGGCAAAAAAAAACTGTAGCTGTGAAGCAAAAGAGAGGATTCAGAGCTGAAGAGTGTCCTGTGCACGTCACCCTCCTCTTCTGTCCTCCCGTGGCCCCTCCGGGCTTAAACGGACAAGCCTTTCTCGCACAGATGACGGCTGTAGTGGGCAATTACGCTATCGCAGCACCACGTCCACTGCACTTTCCCGCTCTCTTTCTAATTGGAGGGACGGGAGAGAGAGAGGGGAGTCATTTTACAGCCAGGATGAAGGAAATGTGTTTTACCTGCCTTTAGAATGCTAAGAATAGAGCAGAAAGGAACGGGGATATCTGGCTGGCTCTGTAATGCGATTTCACCCCGGGCCACAATTTTAATAGTCAGGGATAGCTCTCCCGTGGAGGTTACTTCTCATATCGCAGGCAAGACGTTGTGCCTTTGTGCTGGCCTTGCACAATAGGGCTGTGAGATTTTTGCAGCTTTGTCATTAACGTTGCAGTATTTAAAAACCCGCCGCTGTTTTCTCCGGAGGGCTGGCATTCAACATGTCTGCATCGGCACGGACTCGTAAGAGCTCCTTGCTTTTAATTTGGGAGACGATAGAATCACATTAAAGATGTATTTATGTTTGTATGTATGTATGTATTTATGTATGTATGTATGTCTGTCTGTATCATATACGTACAAACCTACCTACATACATACAAACATAATGTGTGTATGTATCAGTGGTGGGCCGTCAGGGCAGCAAGGCCTTCTCTGCTGTCCTAAACACTATCAGAATCACTCACTTGCATTTTAATATATTTATTTTCATGAATATGTATTTAATTATTCCAAAATGTTTATTATCTGCGTTACATAGCTTTTCTCTTGTTTGCGTTGCTTCCAGTAGTGTATGTTTATGTTAGAGCTTTTATCCAATCATATGTCATCCTTCATGGGTTGCCATGTCAAAGAAATCTGCCTTGAGGCCTTCAGAATCAACAGTGCGGGCGCTTGTAACTTAAAATCAATGGCAACGAAGCTTCCTTTAACCAATCAGATTTAGAGTTGGCGACACCAGAGCCATCTCGCAGGCATTTAATGACGTCGGCATTTTCCCGTCCTTTGATTGGATGGGCAGAGAGCGAAAGAACTAGCTAAACTTCATTCGTAGCGATCTTCACGAGCTAAAATATTTCCGTTATTTAATAGTTTTTTCAACCCACAATGGCTGAAGGAGGAGAATAAATTAATTCAGGTCGCAGATATAATTTTAACGCCATTTTCAAAACGGACTTTTCAAGAAAAGCTGGACATGGTAAGAAAAGCTCGGCCAACACCGCAGCCAGCGAGCCTGCCCCGGCAGGGGAAAGGATTTGTCCGCCACTTTCAAATCACCAACTACGAGCGGTACCCTTGGCTCACAGCCTCCAAGGAACACTGCACATTGTATTGCTGGGAATGTCTGTTATTTGCACCGGATGGACTTGGTGTTTGGAGCCACATGGGGTTTGCAAACTTGAGTTGTCTAACAGAGGCAGCGACGAGACACCAAAGCACGGCCGGACACTTGCACGTGACGGTGCTTTTGAAAACGTTCGGGGAAACCGGAGTGGACCAGCAGCTCAACCAACAAGTGCGCCGGGAAACGGAACTCCACAACGAAAAGGTGAAGAAAAATAGGAAAATAATGAAAGGCCCGATCGATTGTGTCATATTTTTGGGTAAACAAGAATTTTCATTTCGGGGACATGATGAAAGCGCTGGATCCACAAATAGAGGCGACTATAGAGCTTCTTTTTTTTCTTGCTGAGAACAACAGCGACTTACATTATCACCTGTCCACTAACAAAGTGTTTTGTGGGACGTCAGGCAAAATACAAAAGGACCTGATGTCGACCATTGCTGAAGTGATGGGAGAAGAGATAAAAAGGGAGATTAATAAAGTACCTTTGTCGCTGTTATGGTGGACGATGCGACAGACGTGAGTAATGCAGCGCAGCTCGCACTGCTCCTGCCTTATGTGACGGACACGGGTGTCAAGGAGCGCGTTATAACATTTGAAGATGTTGCTAATGGCAAGCGAGCCCATGACGTTGCTGCTCTTATTGTCCGTTTATGGAGGAAAATGAATGTCTGGATGAAGTTGTGGCACAGTGTTAGGATGGTGCACCTGTCATGTCATCTGGACTAAATGGAGTGCAGGCTAAAGTGAAGGAGAGGGCACCTATGGGCTTATTCATTCGCTGCTATGCACATCAACAAAATTTAGTACTGACTCAAGGGGCCTCAAAGCTTTCGTTTTGTCATCATATTGGGTTAATATTGATGCTTCTGCTATATATGTATATGGCGCAGCTCTGACTGCAGTGAAAGGAAACCTGTTGAATTGTGTCAATTAGGTTTCTTGTTTTAATAATGGCATTCATTCTTGCTGTATAAAATACCTGTCTGTGATGCAACGTCCTGTTCTACTGCGTTTCTGTATAATATTGACGGTGTCTGTAAGCATGGTGTCATAATGATGGTATTAAGAGGTGGATTAATTTATGTAGGACGCCACTGAAGGCCTATGTGTAAAATTCACAGCCGCCACTGGTATGTATGTATGTATCATACATACATACATACCAGTATAAATAGTAAAAAAAAAAATAGTATTCTCAGGTAGCTACTGTGTTCAGTCTAGAACATATTGTGTGTAATCACCGGGTGCGTTGCATTGACATTTCACTGCATATATATGTATGAAAGTATGTATATGTACGTGACGAATAAACCTCTTGAATCTTGAAATATATACGTACAGGCATACATACAGACATGCATAATGTATCTATGTATGTATGTATGTTCAGTATGTATGTATGGATGTATCATATGCATAAAGACATACAAAATGTATGTACTGTATGTATGTCTGTCTTTCTTGCCCCTCCCTAGAACTTGCCGCAAATCATATTAAATTTGATCCTGCTGCCGAATGACATGCTAAATTATTCATAAATTTTTAATTGGCCCGGCTGCCGGACAGGGGATGTGGGATTTCGTTTTTTTGTTTTATTTCATAAAGAAATTTTAACGCACCTGCGACATGAAAGGTAAGGTCGTGCCGGCATCTCGGCGGCGGCCCTGGATGTGTTCCAAGGGTCGGCTTTCTCCACAGCGGGGCTTCTCCGCGCCCGCTGTGCTGACTGCCCGCCCCTCTCGGTCTGCCCCCTTCCGCCCTCACCCTGCCTCTCGGAAGCAGGGCAATTTACCCCCCGGCCAATAAGCAGAACATTTTTACTCGCGTTCCCGCTCTTCTCCCTGCTGTATTGAAGTAGAGAAAATATAGCTGCCCTCCTCGAAAATGAAGTTGTCAGAGAAGGACGTGGCTTTGACCCTAATCTAATATTTTGCTCATAATGGAATGGGCCAAGTCCTTCCTCGGAAAATATATACACCGTGCTGGTGTGTGTTTTTTTTTGTTTTTTTTTCAAGTTTAAGAAGCATTAGAGCTATTATTACAATTTAATACTATATTTATATTTATACTGTTTTAACAGTTTGTGGAGGAGGAAATTGTTTTCTTTAAGTGAGAAAGTTTTCCAATATATATATATATATATATATATATATATATATATATATATATATATATATATATATATATATATATATATATACAGTATATATATATATATATATATTTTAGGAGTGTATCTGTTCCCAAAATTCACCGTTTGGTTTGATACGACACAGTGGTGTCACAGTTCGGTATGGTTTCAATACAGCAAAAAAGTAGACATGCCAGAAAAATGTCCTTGATTTTGTAAAATGTTTAATCTTTAAAGTATGATCTTTTTTGGCTTTGAACAATGATGGAGCTCAACCTTATCTGTAACCTTAATTGTAAATGCAGTATTGCAGTTATAAACAAATTCCGTTTTTTTTATATGGAACTCTGTGTGTTTTTACTCAATTTTAAATAATAAAAATATTCAACTTTTTTTGCGCAACAATGCAATAAACTCAAGACGCGGCTATCGGGAAGCGTGAGCCGCTAATGAATCATGAATAATAATAAAAAATAATTCAATATGAATAAAAAAAAGAGGTCAAATGTTTATATTGAAAATATATCTTCATTCTTTCAAGCGTTAGCTGGACATTCAGAAAGTGAATAGTATTTAATACAGGCACTGTAAGAGGACAGCCCCGTGTCCTTTCCCCAAACCCCAGTGCGAGCCGCGGTGTTTACAAACGAAACAAAGTAACGAAATGAAAAAAGTGTCCCACGTTTTCTATCTCTCAACATATTTTCAAACCTGAGTTTAATTTCTAGATATTAGATTAATATTAAAAAGTTGGGGCACCGTGCTCCATCAGATTTAGTTGAGTTACTCACCAACAAGTTGTTGAACAAACGACGATCTCACGGTTCCTTTTAATGCAAACAGGCAGGTCAAGATCATCCTTCCACATTCCATGTGACGTGAAGTCAGAATGTCAAACCGTTTTCTTAAAATAAGGTTATAAAGTCGTTCGATTCGTAAATGACAACACCGCGTCCTCTTCGCTGATAATAAAAATGCTGCGCTGACGCCAGAGACGCTGGCTCAGAGGACACGACGAAGAAGAGCTGACGTCACTTCTGTAAGAAGTGTTTGAAAGAAACAACAACAAATGAACACCAAGCAAGACATTTCACTTCTCCGTGAAAACGTCATCTCTGTGTTGTTATGGATTAAGAGAAGAGGGTGGTAGACGCTCACAATTATATAGCCAAAATCGCAAAAAATCGGCACTCCCAGGAAACAGCAATTCCCAGAGGTCAAATGGCTGGGAGGACCTCGCCCGTTGCTTTCGTGGAATTGCTGTCCTCGAATGATAGGTTTTCATGCGCGAGATCTGAAGTATCCACTTTCTTAAAACTGTCGTTGTTATTAAACAATAAAGGCAAGACATGGGAATGTTTAGAAGTCACAGATAATAGAGGGTCAGTAGTGAGCATGAACCTAGATTGTAAATGAAATGGAAAACAAACTACTTAAACTTCGAGGATGGGATGCGGTGGGTCACAAAGGCTATTTATAATAAACTATTTCAAATGAATTGAACGGTGTGTGAGTGGATTATATATTATTTAAAGTAATGCAATCATTTTACCCCAACCCGATGGTGTGCACTCTCGAGTAAAAATGTAAAAATGTGAATACTCTATACGTTGAACGAATACTAAAGTCCGAATTGAGATCTCGAGTACTAATGCCCGTCCCTCACGTCGTCAACAAGACTGATAATTGCCATTATCACTAAAAATGCAAAATTATTATAAATTAAAACTAATGCCGGTATTGTGGTTTTACAGATTAGTCCAACAAATCGCTCGGTTTGTAATTTGTACTGAACTGAAAGGCGTCATACCGAAAGGTTCAATACGAGTATGTGTATCGTTACACTCCTAATAAATATATATAAATCAGAGTTTCTGTTAGAAAAATTGGCGCTGGTTCACACGTCCTGGAAGATTTCCATTTCTTGGACAAACGGGAGAGATTCCAGTCAAATATTATCTGTGTTTATTGAGCTTAAAATCAATTGATAAGCAGTTGATATAGAGAATGACATCATCAAGCCATGTAGATGTATAATATTTTTTATTGGATATTCAAAATATAGAGATGGTTCAGGTGACAGGGAATTGTGCTTGGAGGCAACATTATGGACATTTTTATGATTTAAATATGTCAGACTTTTTTGTCAGATTTTCCCGGTCAAAAATTGGCAATTACCGGATAATGGAATTGCTGATATATATATATGTATAAACTTTCTCTCAAGGAAACTGTTTTCTCTAAGTGAGAAGGTTTTAATGTTTTATATATATGTATATATATATATACTGTATTTATTTATATATATATATATATATATATATATAGATATACAGTATATATATATATATATATATATATATATACATACATAATATGTGTATATATATTAAAATGTATATATTATATAATTCTATAATATTATTATTATATTATTTATATTATTTTATATATCATATATATATTTTTATTTTTATTTTTATTTTTTTAATATATATTTTGGTGGATCATGTGATGCCATCCAGAAGGACAGTGACAAAGCCCTCACCTGTAGCTTGCTCCTCTTGACATTTGCAGAGAGGCAGACAACCTTGTGTTCCCTTGTTAGCCACGAATGGATGGCATTACTGCAATTTGCAATGCAATGAATCATTAAGCCCATATATACCACTCCGATTGCTCTCAAATCTACAAAAGAGACACACCGATATCAGCAGCATTACGTTACGGTTAACGCGCTTATTACATTCCTTTCTACTGCAGCTGATGGCCCATCAGAATGCTTTACTGCATAACGCGCCTTGGGTCCAGCAACAGCCAGGCTCTCACAATCCATATTCATGAAGATGGGCAACAGACTCGAGAGGCCTGTAAATGTTCCCTTAAAATAGACCGTTACCTTTATCTCGCGGACAAAGTGTTTTGTCATAGCCGTCTGCTGAATTCCAAAAACGGAGCTTGTGCAATTTTGCAGCGGTTGTAATGGACCATATTTCCAAGCGATTGTCAGATTAGTGTTGTGTATGTTGTTTAACATTCTTCTTTTGTATAGATTAGGAGCTGATGAAATACAACAGAAGGGGGCTGGGAGAACAGCGACCTTTTAAAGGCTGGGCAGAAATGTACATTTCACAAATTTAGGTTGAAAACTTTGAAATACACAGCAAACTGATAAGAGTAATGAGTTTGTGATAATTGAGATGATAAAACTTCACCATCCACCTTCTTGCTTCTTGGGACCAGACACTCACGGGCAAATTCACAAAGAATGGATTGCGGCTGCTAGCACCACGAATTGCGTATCATCTAATTGCATTCGATATACCAGCGCATACACGGCCATAAAGTTTTGCTGCTGAGTCAATTTGCCCTTCTTCTGCGTCTGATCACAATGATCCATGTGGCAAAGTAAATAATAATTCTATTATTAATAATTATAGTGCTCCGCGGAGCCTGCTTTGTTCAATTAGGAAAAGGACTAAAATAAATTCATCTAAATAATTAAAAATACAGTTTTTATTTGGAGAAACAGGAAACGGGCAACCGCAGCGGAGCGTAACTGCGTAATGGAGATTCTCCATTTTGTTTGTCTGCGTAATTACCACCAGCTCTCTTCAGACGTTAATAATTTCACTCTAACTGCGTGTGGCTATTAGCGCCGGTGTTTGTGAATGGGACGTTTTGTGCAGTGAGGCTCATTTGCAAAGAAATGGGCCACTTTTGCGCCAAATGTATGAATAATTACAAATGTAATAAAACCTTTTGAATAATACCTAGTGTGGCAGTGCAGGTAGTTGTGCATTTCACCGTTTGCGGGTGCTTTGTGAAGTAGACACTTGCTTTTTCTGTTATTTGTAACGTTTTAGCAGCAATCACTTTGTGAATTCGCCCCTCTGTGTTCTATTTAAACCCTGTCCACTCACCCAAAGGACATTGTTTAAAAGTAATGCAGCGCAGTAAACGAAAACCGAAATACATATTTTTATGATTAAATGTTAATAATGGGCTGCTTTCACCCCTAGTTTTCGGAACGCTGCTGGCGTGTCTTCGATAACAGCTTTCACTCAGAGCTGAAGCAACAGAGAAATCTCTAATCCTAGCCTTTTTTATCTTTCACATCAAATATTGTGGATAGAGAGACAGATGCCTTATTACAGTGTCTCAGCAGATCGCATCAAAAGAGGCAGTTATAATAAAGTAACAAGAATACACATCAAAAAGAAAATGTCAATAAGCAATAAACCTAAGATTACCTGAAAAATTGGCAATATACAATAAAACTAGTGATTGGCTTGGAGAAAAAAAGGAAATGTACAATTGAGATTTTCTATTTGATTTATTTTACATGCTTTTGATAGCTTTTGAAATACTTTTTATATATTCTTAATTTTATATTCATCTGTACAGTATTCCCTGATATTTATTATTCCTAGGTTACTCTCAAACATTGCACAGCAAACATTGCACTATATATATATATATATATACATACTATATATATATATATATATATATGTATAGTTTCTGTATGTCTTTTGACTGCTAAAAAGTAGATGTTTAATAGGATTTATACTTTTTTATATTTCCTTTTTTTTTTAACTACTCTGCCAAGCACAATCTCTGGAGTTTGCCAAAATGCATTTGACTACATGCTATACAGTGTAATATGTACAGTACACCTCGTGTACAAATGAATCATTGGAATCTTAATCAATAAAAATAAAGATAAACAACAATAAATAATAAACCTCAGGTAAACAACGAACAATAAAAAATATCAAATTGGACATTACCTATACTGATAAACGGTAAACAATACGTGCCTAAGAGTTATTCAGAAGCAATGAAATTAACCTGAAAAATCAATGATAAACAAGAAAGAAATGGCAATATTCCAAAACAAATAGATATGTAATGGATAGTTAACGCATTCTCCGAGAATTTTATGATGTAGAGTTTTAATTAGGAGATGACACACACACACACACACACACACACACACACACACACAAAATGATTGTACGCAGATCACAGCATCTGTATTTCAAACTGAAATTGCATCATGTCATCCGGCGATGAGACAAAGGACGATCGAGGGAATATTTCATCCCTGCCGCAGGATTCCGCTTTCTGCTCTCTCTCCAATTCACCCGAAGCGTTTCAGCGCTGGCCCCCGACTGCAAGTTTTAAAGAAAGGACTTGAAACATTACCTTCAGCGAGGCGCACTGTACTAATGAGTCTCTCCTGAAAGGCAACCGTGCCAGCTGCCCCAGTAAACGGCGGACATGGAAGATGTGCCGCCAAGGTGCCACTGCGGCTGCCTCCCCCCCTGCCAAGGGTCACAGGCCTCTCTCCCTCTCTCTCTCTCTCTCTTTCTCTCCCTCTCTCTGTATCTCTCTCTCTCTCTCTTTCTCTCTCCCTCTCTCTCTATCTCTCTCTCTCTCTCTCTCTTTCGATTTCTCTACCTACCTCTCTCGCTCTCTGTTCTCACTCAGTGCATGTGATGATTCCGGGCGAATTTCCACAGCACAACATCCTCGATCCAATGCTGCATGTACATAGCGTAGAAGGGAGAGATGAGCGACAAATAAATGGTCGGTGGGGGTTGTTTGCAGTTATACAGCTTGTTTTGTTATATTGTTGTGTCTTCCGTGGGAGAAACATCAGTTTGGCGCTGCAGGTTGGAGTGGCCATTTCTTCTGCTTTTTAACCCCACTTGACATTGGAGCTTGGTGTCTTCTCTGCAATATTAGGCTCTCCAAAAGCTGTGTCATAGCGGCATTCGAAATCTAAACTCAACCATTTTTCTTTTCCAGTCCATTGTGTGTTGTGGAAGTTGTATCTCAGTACAAAGACCTTTTGTAATATTCCGTAAGCGTTCGACATTGTCGTTTGTCGGAGAAGGTGTGAAGTGGTCTTCAGAATCAGCATCCAAATCTGTTTTGTCTGACGAATTGTATTTCCTCATACAAACAAATAAATAACTCTAGCTCGGGCACGCTGCTTTCCTGAACACCAAAATACTCAAATTTCAATCCTGAAGGGCACTTTTTTCACAAAATAATGGGAACTCCGACGGCAACATTTGCAACAGAATGCTGAAGGGATACATTTTGCAATTTACAACGACGAATCTACCGTCAATCTCCCTGTAATATCTTATTGTCTACCCTTGTATTGGATAAATTCCCCTCCAATTGTAACGAAGCAGAGCGTGTGGGGCGCTTGCTTGTGTGTCTGCGCGGCGCAGCGATCAAGGCTGCCGTACAAAGGAAGGCTACGATGAGACGGCGGCGCCCAAAGCAGGCTCCTTAAAGCGAGCAAGCCCCAGGCGCTACCCCTAGGGGGTGGGGTAGGGGGGGGGGGTGCCGCCGTGGCTCTGCCTCCTAAGCACCTGGGGGAGAGCTTCTGCTCCAAGGGGTGATAACTTTGTTCTGCCTCCACTCCGGCAACAACATGACTTTCAGCGCAACTGGCTGGTACTCGGTAACACCACCTGATCCACTCCGCGGCAACGAAGGAAATGGGAATATTCTCAAAGGACATTAATAATGATACTGCACAGGTGATGCAAACCCATCACATAATCTTCCCGCGCAGTAATCAGTTGTGAAGTGTTGCGGCAGTAAACATCATCATCAAGGATTATGAGCGATCAGTCTGTCCCTTCTTCATAAGGTTCTCAACTGGTGGGTCGCTGTCCTAAAACCGGTTTGCGGGGTCCACTCATTCAAAAATCGTATCTATACATGTATTTTTTGGAAGTACAGAATTTCACTGCCAACCGAGCCCCAGAAGAAACTTTTTTTTGTCCGTTTCCTTGCATCTGCATGAGACCTTTTTAGTTCTCCTAAAACTCCAGGGTAAAACTGGAAATGGGGACATTGCGCACAGGGGGGCGTTTGACTTAAAGTGTGTTTACTCGCTCTGTCCAAAACATCAGAGACTAACTCTTTTTGTCATCTCCATCTTAGAAGTCTGCAGCAGGGATTGATTGCTGCTCCACTGCTTTCTGTGGGTCCGCCGGGCTGTGCAAATGCCTTGTGATGAGGGGTGCATTTTTAATCTGTCATCTGAGGCCCTGGGCTAAAAATTACCATGAACTAAATTACAAACATTCTGCCGCCGGTGAATTGGTTTAGTTGCAGTGCTAGGTGTGGCTCGATGAGAATTTCTGCATGGCCGTGACCATAAATTCCAAAACACGGACAATAGCAACCAGTAGATCCTAGGCTACAACTGAGGGCTTTTTTGACTCTGTAATTGAAGATATAAAAAGCCTAAAACTATGATTAGAAATTATTACTGCAGGCAAGGCTTGCTAAACCCACATTGGCGCTTTTCCGAACAACTTACTATCACCTAGTAATAGATATACTAGTTGCAAGATATGAAGGTACAGCCATTAACATTGGACCATAAGAGATAAACAGTGATAAATAGAAAATAATAGTAAATAATAGGGCTGCCCCCTGAACGTCGATGAGTAGAATCATGAGTTGGAAACCTGTCAGTCTACTGAGATTCTTTAAGTTGTTTTTTTTGGTTAGGCAGTGTGCATTACAATAACATGATAAAACAGATAGAAGCTTACAAAAATGCACAGTGATAACATTTCAATGAGGAATTATAAATAAGGGAAATCATGAATATATTTTTATACAGTATATGTGAATCATTCGTCTCCGGATATGCATGTGAATACGTCTCTCCATGCGGCCATATCGCTGTGCCTGTTCCTCAAAATCAAACGACTAAAAACACTGTGAGTACAGGACACGGAGTCTTAGACTCGTTAGGATTATTTTTTGCGCATAGCGCATGGCGAGGGGGTGCCCGGGGAGAGAGTCACAGAGAAAGTATCCCCATTACGCATGGTTCCGTTCCATACCGTTCCATGTGCACGTGTTTCATTACATAAGAAGAGGTAAAATAAAATAGCCTCCATCCAAAATAAAAGCAGACTGTTTTGGCGCCGAATGCAGGCACCCAATCACTGGCGCACCCCAATCGCTCCCTCTCCACGCCCCCCCTCGGGATGGTGCCCTAGGCGGCCGCCTGTCTTACCTATAGGCGGAGCCCCCCCCACCCCCGCTGAATAGTCCAACGTTCGCATTAACAGCTGAATCTCATTTGACTGAGAAAATTGAGAGTCGGGTGCAGCCCTAAAGTAAATGGTAAATAGTGTCGTTTAATAGTAAATAGTCAATAAATAATCTATTAAAGGATAAATATAGACTAAAGGAATGCAACAATATCCTAAAACTTGACTGCTCCTCCTCCACGAGGCCTAAGTTTGGGAATATAAATTCCTTGGCAGAGATTGACCGGTGTGAGGCTGAGGGGCGTTGCCTCCGAAACGGAGACGCAGACCGCCTGCTGAGAGTTTGGAATCTCGGCAGCCCATGAGGTAGAATGGACTGACTAGCATTGATCAACATAATTTGTCATATTATGGTCAATATGCCTAACCAGCCAATAAAATATGAACTATTTTACCTTTACCTGCATATTTCAAACAGATTTGCATTCAAATCCTGTTGGAATGGAAGCTTTGGCTACAGTCCAGCTTGTGACAGAGGTCACATAGTGGGGAAGATTCCAGCAGTTTGGGGGGACAGTGTAGCTTAATGTGTGTAGTCTCACGCATCAGGGGGGAGAATGGGGGAGGTGAAACTGAGAAGTTCTAAAGTGCTCCTCCAATGCAGCTTACACACTGAGAGCTGACCTGCATTCAGCCCACATATGATGGGTTTATCATGCTCCCAACGTTGACGCAGTGGCAGGGCGCGTCTGCTTGCCACTTTATTTTGCAGTCACTTGGTGGGCAACGCTGCGCCACAGCTGGGAGTCCTTCCGCTGGACCGGCCGGGGCTAAACAAAATCACTTCGGCAGCACAGCTCTCTCTCATGCTGTCAGAGGGCCAAATTCTATTACACAACCAGACCCAGAATATCAGAACAGGAGGAAAATATGAGGGGCACTACACAGGCTGCTGGTGTGCTACTCGCTGCACTAAAACCGCATACCTAGATGAAATTGTATAATGAAGCCAATCTATGTCGCATCTGAGATAAATCTAATCGAAGAGAACAGAAAGACGGTTTTCCAAACACGCAAACAATCAAAAGAGAGAATGTGCTTTCAAAAGCTTATCTCATTAGCACCTTGTTTCCCTTAACGTCTCGTAAAGTTTGGCTGACCTTCAGGTGATGCTAATCATCTGTGGCTAATTAACAGCCTACCTGAGTAAACAATGTGTTTTAATGTGAGTCCAAACATTAATCATCATTCGGTAGTGGGTAGTTGCAATTAGTTGGACAACAATAATTAAAGTATTAAGTATGGGATGTGTATTTGGCTGGAGCTGGCGTACTAAGCAACAGTGATTATCTGCGTTGATACTGCCAACAAGACAAACCTTTTTGGACTTGTTATTATGACTCGGTTGTAATCTTTCATAAAAGACAAAAGACTTTGTAATACAAATCCTTTTGACGTTGACAATAACAGTGGATATAGCATTACGAATTATCTTGGATAATATGCAGTTATTTCAGGAAGATTCACTTGGAGAGATATTGAAAGCCTGAGGGTCCATGAGACCAAAAGCGGACGACCCCCCCTGCGGTAAAATCATATTTCATCTTTTATCAGAAATGACTTAAATGAATAGATGGTAAATGTTAGCGGAAAGGAAAGGATGGGGTTGCCGAGAGTTTAAACAACACAGGCATGGCTTTTGGATCAATTTGTGTATTTTTGGATATTTGCTTTTGATTTGGCCAGTTTAGATTTTGTTCGATAAAAATCACAATGGCTGTAAATGAGTTGCTACAGAGGTTGACTGTGACTTCTCTGCAAATTTTACAACATAAATGTTTCATGTAAAAAAGCAGCGGTGAGATACTGATACTGTTTAACCAACAACATTCAGCGCCAATCGTCGTCCGAGACATTTGTTGACCATTTAAGCTACGTTGACAAAAGCCGGTCCCTATTTTGTAGGCCAGCTCTTTCAAAAGGTTTCAGCCCGTCGGAATTCCCAAGCCCCTTGGCCTCTCCCGTATCCACTCTAGGATTGGATGATCTTGAACCTCGACGCCATGTACAGTGTTGTTATACCACTTTTCTGTCGGTTCATGACAGAGTTTTGCACTGTGTTGCTTATGGCGAAAATTCTGTGTTTCCTACAGTTTGATTCAGTCACCGCGAATGGCATGAACTATGACTATAGCTGTCACAGAAAACGAGAGAGAACGAGATGAATGTAGAGTGTATAAATGTTCCATTTGGAGTTGTTTGCTGTCAGTGTGTAATTAGGTGAGGTCTCTGCGGGGCCATTCCAGCGGAGGGACATCACTTGATTACAACCATTAATCAAGTCTGTGCGGAGGGGAATGAGGATGACTACCATGCCGAAATGGGCTGTACGCTCTTTCTCAACGCTCCATTTCAACTTCCAATTTGACAAACCCGCCTCAACCGAGGCCCATCATTCATGCTGCACGCAACTGTCCAAAAGAGTTAGCCGTTGGCGGTGAAACGGGAGTAGCTTTTTTTTTGTCTTCCTCCAAGCTTGTTTTGTCAATGGCACAATTATCCTGACGTTTCTGCTTTATTTTTAAAAGCTTTGGGTTTTTTGCATAGCGAGAGATTAACTAAAACATGCAGAATCCAGACCTATATCACTCCTTTGCATCCTTCCCTCTGAGGAATGCCTGGAGCCAATTTCCCTTGAAGCTACGTTTTTCTTGTTAAGACTGGAGGGCCTTGCTTTCATCTTCGCTGTTCCTGTGTTGCACATTTTGAGTATGCAAGCTGAATATGGCGTGAAGAGGCCAAAATAATCGTTGTGTCGGGTGAAGAAATGGAATATGCTGTCATATTTATGAGTAGGAAGGTATTCCTTTTGTACAGCGGGGCCTCGCTCCTACAAATGTGGCTAAGAGCGGCCGCTGAATGAGACCACCTGAGTTGTTTTTAGGTGTTACTTCTCTCAAAGTTCTGTGTTGAGCTGTTATTTTATCCATCCACCCACCCAGTAGTTTCTATGGGAACCTTCTATGGGCACATCGAACAGCAGCTTATTACACTGAATATGCACATATGCAGAGATTATTTGAATTACACTACTCTCAAAAAGTTAGGGATATTTGGCTTTTGGGTGAAATGGAAAATGTAAAAAGTTCACGCTACAGTGATATTATATCATGAAAGTAGGGCATTTAAGTAGAAGCATGCAATGGTGATTTCCTCATCTCAAACAATTTATTGAAACAAAAGCCAACAACAGTGGTGGGTTTACCACAACAAAAAATGTCAATGTCTCAATAACTTGTCATGTGCTCTTGAGCATCAATTACAGCTTGACAACGATGTCTCATGCTGTTCACAAGTCGACTTATTGTCTGCTGAGGCATGGCACCCCACTCTTCTTGAAGTGCGGCCCTCAGGTCATTGAGGTTCTGGGGTACAGAGTTACAAGCCTCTACACGGCGATTCAGCTGATCCCATAGGTTTTCTATGGGATTCAGGTCTGGAGAAAGTGCAGGCCACTCCATTTGAGGTGCCCCAGTCTCCAGCAGCCGTTCCCTCGATGAGCTGGAGCCTTGTTGTCCATGAAGATGAAATGATGCCTGTGTTGTTCATGCAGGGGCACAATGACTGGATTAATGATGTTATTCAGGTAGTATGGGCTTGTCACTGTACCATTAACAATGTGTAGGGCAGTTCTGTATTGACTAGACACACCTGCCCACACTGTAACACCACCACCACCAAAGGCTCGTCTGGTGACAACAGTGGCTGATGCATAGCGCTCTCCTTGACGTCTCCAACATCGTTGGCGGCCATCAATTCTGCTCAACGTGAATCGACTTTCATCAGAGAACAGCAGTGAGGCCACTGGTCCCTCGTCCAGCGTAAATGCTCCCTGGCCCGTGCAAGACGATGATGCCTGTGCCTGGTGGTGTGGTCAGGTACCCTTGCAGGTCGTCTAGCACGTAGACCACGCTGATGTAAACAGTTTTGAATGGTCTGACGTGACACTTGGGTGCCTCTCACCTCCCTTACATGTGCCTGGAGTTGAGTGGCATTCATCATCCGGTTCCGCAGGGCACTATTCACAATGAAGCGCTCATCAGTGTGGGATGTGGCCAAAGGACGTCCACTTCTATGCCTTTCTGTGACTCTTCCAGTCTCTCTGTATCTCTGTTGCAACCTTCTGATGACACTCTGACACTCTAATTTCAGTGGCCACTTCCCTCTGACAACATCCTGTTTGAAGCCTCACTATGGCGAGGTACTGTTGATCAGTTGTTAGGTGTCGTCTTGGTCTCATGATGTCAAAATGTGAACAGCATGATGAAGAGGACTGTTTAAATACCAATTGTAATTGAACCAGGAAATGTATTGGTCGATTCATGGATCAAACACCTGTCGTGAATTTTGCCGTTCAGCTCCTTGTTAGAGAACAGCAAGTTGTGCAAAAAGTACTGAAACATTGAACAGTTGGACATGTGCATTCAAAAGTTTAGAGACGGTCAAATTAAGTTCACCTGTAAAGATTATAGTGCATTTTAGGTTCATCCTGAAATTTCACCCAAAAGCCGAAAATATCCCTAACTTTTTGTGAGTAGTGTATAATACTAACACAAGTTAAAATAAAATACAGTTTTCATATATTAAAACTGCATGTTACATTTAACCATTTTTATGTGAAATATATTGTGTATATTGTAAGTTATTTAAAAGGGATTGGACAATTTTCTAGTATTTGGCTTTGCCAACATGAACTTCTATGTGCTTCATCCTTAATCATTAATCATCAAGCTCAAATCATAATTTGAGATTTGAACCATTCATATGTATGTTACAAAATGAATAGTGCAGTTACCCGCAACACTTTGGTGCACTGTTTGAATGGTCCACTTCAAAATATATATTATATTTTTGAAGCAGTGGACATATACACCTGCGGTCCACTCTAAATGGACCCGTGACCCAGTTTTGGATCGGGAGCCAGAAGTTGAGAACCACAGGTCTAAATGAAGTGAGTGTTATTCTCAGCTATGGCCTCTGAGACCGCGTGAGAGAGGGGCAAAGAAAGTTGGAAAATGGAAAATAGAACAGCTTTTCAAGATGCCAGGTGGGAAAAGATTTCCAGGACGGGATCGGCAGGAGTCAAACTGAGAGTCACCTTGCTCGGGGGGGCAAACACATGCAATTTTGAGAGTAACCTGGTGTTGGCATTGAGGACATGGAGCCAGTGACTCATGTTGGCCCATGGCCACTAGAGTCTATCACCTTCAGACAGCCATTTGCCCATTGGGGGAGAGACACTTTGACTGCCGGTGGTCACAGTCTCGGCCTTGTGCACGGAGCAGGTGGCAGTAACATGCTGCCAAGGGAGATGTCTGTGTTTCTGGTCACGGCCCTTTTCACGAGCGTGGAAATCTTATCAGAAGCGCCCTAGTCTGAATAGGAGATGTTCACCGAACTGATTTTTAATTACAGATAGCCCCTTTGACAGATTCTGCGCCACATAGGCCTCTATGCTCCGGGAATGCTTGTATTTCTCCGCCGATCGGTAGCTCTCAACTTATTACCAGATGGTAATCTAGCCAGGGGCCCGGGAACATATCACACAGTAATTTTAGAACAATGGAAGCCGGTGTTATTGGATGCTATTTTGCGGCTTGAACTTTCAGTGATGTTTTCTGATAGTGTATATATATTTCTTATACGTTTTTTTCCTTCTGTCTCGCTCGAAATATCCAGCCTCTATCTTCTGATTGTTTGAGTAGTTAGCCTTGGATGCGCGGTGTTGAGGTGTGTGTGTGTGCCGCGGGAGGTGGCGGGAGGCGGCGGGAGGCGTCGGGGGTTGGGGTGTTGTGGCTGCGGCAGTGGGGGGGGGGGGGGGGGGGGGTGTTATTAATTGAGAACATCAATAACAACAAGGCCTGTTTTTCTCTCTTGAGAAGAGCATTCATCATGTGAGGTCAGGGCAGCCAGGCAAGAGAAAATGGAACAGGGTCTGGACGCAGCAAGCGCGGGGGGGGGGGGTGGGGGGCTCACCGTGCCGCAACCCCCCCCCCTTGCCAACGTTACCGAGTGCCATAACACACACACTGCAGCGTTGCTACGGGGTGACTATGACGTGTTACAGCCCGCGGTCATGTGTACGGTGAGAAATCCAGTCGGTTGTCAGACATTTTTCCACCCCTTCCTCCTTGTTTGGTTTGCCCCCCGCCCCCGCCCCGTGTTACACCGAGGAGGGATCGGACGTGACTCTGAGTAGATGGCAGTGGAAAACCAGCTTTTTAAAATGTTAAATGTAAAACCTTATTTTTTTGCTTGAAGAAGAAATGTTTATCCGTCCATTTGGATCATCTCACTGGCCCCTGTGTGACTTGGTCACAAAGTTGTAAAGCTGCGTTTTGTCACTGTACACATGGGAATTCATATGTACAGTGCAGTGTACAGTATGTTATGTGTGCCGCTTAAATACTGTTGTTGACCCTCTCATGCTCTTAAGAACACGTTCCTCCAAATGTGTACTTTTACCAGTTTTGTGGCTCAGTTTCCCGAAATTACAGAGAAGGTTTCCCGCCGGGATGCGTGGTACGGTACGCTGCCGGTGCTGGTTTCAAATGTCAGGAAACCTTTTTTTTAAATGCAGCAAACTGGGTGGTAAACCCCCCCCGCCTCAAAAAAACCCAACAGAGCATAATATATGAGGTCATACTCTGCAACTTATTGCCATCACACCTGTTTCCTGTGCAGACGTTTGGTAAAGGGCGAGGGAAGCGGAAAATGTTTTTAGTGCTTTTTATTTTTCCTAGGTGATGAGGGCTTTGTCAATAGCGTTTGGGAGAGAGAGCCCGCTTCGCTGTGAGCGCTTGAGCTGCGGGTGTTTTATTTCTTTAAACTCTTTCAACTAATCAGGTCTTCATCAAAGCAGCCCTCCTCCGACCCCCGCCCATGAATGATGCATGAGCTGAGAAATATTTTAGGTGTGGACATAATGTTGCCGTGGGGAGTCGGGAGCGTTGAAAACAAGTTCTGAACGTGTCTGAACCTTCCGATATTGATATTTCTTTGAATCTACCCCCGCTCCTACGTCATTCGTCTCCGGTGAGCATCACCCACGATACGACGACTGACTCTGACTTTGAAGAAACTTTACATTCGAATGAGCCGTTTACCGTCGCACCGGAGAAGCAAAATGGACACCCTTATTCCAGGCCTCACACAACCAGGCTAAGAGCGATTCAAGATAGCCCGCCTTGTTTTCCGTTTGACAGCAGCCCGCTCGAGAATATCTGAGCGGGTCTGCCGTTCGGCACAGAGGGCTGGGAGCAGCGATCGGTGATAATCGATAATATATACTGGGTTGAATTCATCCTTCATTAACGTCCTCTTGCTTTTCTCCTTGTTTCCGTAAAGTGGCTATTAAAATCATTATGGGTGATTTACAATGCCATTTGGGCCGAGGCCGGGAAAGACAAAATGGCCGCCGGTTACGGAACTAAAACGCGCCATTACCATTGGTGTATTCCCGCCGAGGTTTTTCTTGTCCTGGCTCTTCCCTGACATCACTTAAAAGGAGAAAGTGGTGATTAAGGTATAAAAAAAACAAACAAAAAAAAAAAACACCACACAATGCTGTCATCTTTGCCATTATGTTGTTGTTTTTTTTTTCCCCATCTGGCTGCCATTCAAATGAACACAGAGACGTGGTACAAACCCTCTTTTTACCTGTCAAGTTTGAAAGCCTGAAAGCCTCCGACTCCTTTTATTGAGCTGGAATTGCTATTATTTGTCTGAGGGAAAAGGACAACAGAGCTGGAATTCTTTGATGCAACGGCAAAAAAAAGCAACATTTATAGTAAAGGAGACAGCGCATTCTATAGCGCTGACTGGCGGTTGCAGGGCAGGGCTATTGAAGAGATGACAGTACGAGCCGTCCTTTGACTGTAAAACGCACCGCATGACTTTGTCATCTGGATAACGCGGCAGTTCAAACACAAATAATACAAAGTATGATAATAAAGCCAAAAGACCTTAAGTGGCCCCCTAACATTTGTAGTTATAGGTCCCTATCAGTTCTTGCACATGGCTTATTGATGATCGGTCGTCTTTAATCCGTGGCAAGAATAGCCTTGTTGTGTAAATTGAACATTAAAATGGATTACCTGCCCCCCCAGAAAATTGCTGGAGAACGTCAGATAATTAAAAAGAAAATCACAATCAACTGCAACATTTCTGAGAGTTTGCGGGTGGATTTTCCTGTTCATTTGGTCGCAGCATGGCAGATTTAACAGACTGCTGCTTCCACAAATCTTTGCACCACGTTGCCATGACAACTTCGTTGCATTACCAATGTGTGTGTGTGTGTGTGTGTGTGCGTGTGTGCGTGTGTGCGTGTGTGAGTGTGTGCGTGTGTGTGTGTGAGAGAGAGAGAGCTCCCAACATGTGTTTTCTCCTTGGACACACTATGATGATCAATGCTATACTCCTCTCTTCAAGAGCAATGGGAAGATGATCTGTAATAACATTTGAGATTCCATTTGCTCTGTGCGGTGAAGTTATTACACGGCCATCGTTATTAGCCAAATCATTTGTCTGTGTGCGCATGTTAATTAAATATGTATATATATATATATATATATATATATATATATATATATATTTCCATCTAAAAGTGTAAATAATAAAATTGCATCTATAAATTGAAATTCTGCAGTGTGCCACAACATCCTTCCCACTAGTCTCCCTTATTGTGAAGAGCGTGAACAGGAGACTGGTTCACTGTTAGCATTCAGTTTGATTTCAATTTGTTTGGGTTGCTTTTTTGGAGGCGGGGATATGTCTCTGCTCACTGTGCCATGCTGCGTTCTGTACACAGGTCATTAGGGGATTTTTACCACGTTTGGGTTGAGCTGTTATTTTCTGAGGCTCCCTAAAAGGTCACACGCGCTTGAAGTTGCGTTCTACCCCCTCGCATTTACCAGTTTTCCTCGCCTGCTTTATTAGAATTAATAGCCGGCAGGCTGCGGCTGGCTCTTTGGTGGCGTGCATGCATCTTAACAAAGTCAAGAACTTTGCTGACAACCGTGTTAATTAGCTGTAAAAAGGTCATATACCGAGTAATGAAGCGAGATGCAGAATGGCACTGCAATTAGACATTGTTCTAGGTAATTTGAGGCAGTAATGCCGCTGTGCCATTTTCCACACTTGATGACATTGGCCAGGGTTTTGTGTGTGTGTGTGTGTGTGTTTGTGGAGGGGGGGAACTTTAGAAATGTATTCTTCCAATCTTGAGCCATATATCTGTATATCCAGACACAGCAAAATGTAATTGTATTCTTGGTATTGGTGACAAATGTATACGTACATATACATTATACTTAGCCCTTTTCCCTATTCCCATTGAAGCGTGAAGGATAGGACGTCTGATAGCCTAACAACTCTTGCTTTGTATCTCAACTCTGAGCACTGGATATACCGTATTGATTTTAATCGTGCCCTGACTGAGATCCTATGTACGTTCATTCGCTCATGCATCTAAAGCGGCTCAACTGATCAAATTCCCCCGATGGATGTGATTTGTAAAGGCCTTGAGCCATCTTCATACCGACCGTCTCTCGTATACATGCTGATGGAGCATATATACGTTGAGATGTTGTTGAGTTTTGTGATTTTTAACAGAAGATTAAAGGGTTGCCCATCAGCTTTATGCCATAAAAGCTTTCCCTGTTGTGTATCCAGTCTAAAACTATAAGAATTGAGTGAATTTGATGAGGCCAGAGAACTATAGCCTCGTGAGCTAAAGCAGAGCATCGTAAAGAAAGGATTTGCAGGCTTGTATAAACCCTTTTAGCTTTTAAAATGCTTAAAAGACATTGGACCTGCGCTTGAAGTGGGCCGGTACTCACTGGTAGGCAGTACCATTACTTCTACGTTTTACTCTTTGGCGTTTTTCTTAAGAATCCCACAAGCCGTTACCCTGTTCTGCCCATCTCAAGTGTACATATCAAGTGGACATATTGTAAAATATATCATATTTTATTGAGTCGAAGTGACATATTTTATTTTATTATTATAATGCACAAACTACGAGATCTGGCTGGGGGTTGCATTGACAATATATGGACACGGACGGGGGATTTCTTTTGATCGTGGGCGTCCTTTTTTGGTTTCCCTCATTATCTATATCCCCAGTTCTGTTCCATTTTTGGTAAAAGCTGCTGGGTCGAGGCAGCAGGAAGTGATGCTGCATTCCATGGGAACCCGGAAATCTGTAATTTGAGTCGGTGGTTCGCGTGTTGACATATGACAATAGATGTGTTTTGAAATCCAACATAAATGGCCGTTCCTTTACATTTTCCAAGTACGAGGTTGGATTTTCAAGAGTTGCGACTTCAAAGGAATGCAGCATTAGGTGTTCTACACAAACGTGAAAGGACCCTTATATATATTTCTTTATGGATTTCTTACCCCCATTCATTTTAAGCCCAATCCTGGAAAAAAAAAACACACCAAACCACTGGTGACATTTTCAGGACAGAATAAGCAACAACTTAATGAATTAATGAGTATGTTTGAGGTGTGTTTTTGTGCCGTTAGTTCTTCCTTCCCGCTTGTGAAGCAATTACCTCCCGGGCAAAGTGTGTGTTAGTCGTATTGAAGTTAATGTGATTTAATAATTTAAAAAACAGATCTGTATTTATTAATAACGGCAGAATGAATCCACATTCACGAAGGATGCCCCCTGTGGGTGCATTTAAGAATGAACAGCAAAATGAACCCAGATAATGGGCTTCTTCTGCTTGTGTGTTCATCAGGAACTAATTTAAAGTCTCCTGCTTCAGCGTTGCACGTGGCAGCTTCCAGGGAGGGAAGCGTTGATGGACCTGTAGACAAAAGCAAACAAAGCAAACAAACCCAGCGACTTTTAAGGCGATTTTAAAGTGTCGGAAGAAACATGTCAGCCATTTTCCTGTGGGTTTTTGGTCTTGGCAAAAAATCTAATCTTTCAAAATTCCCAACTTCCTCCCACATTTGCAGGACTACCTGATGAAAACACACATAGCAGCGATTACACATACACGGCATGAGCTTATTAAGGACTCCGCTGATACCTTCCTCAAGGACAATTACCCAAATCACTTTCACCCATGGGGCAAAAAGCACCGTGTTTCCCGTTCCAGATCTTTGAAAATAAATTCAAATATTCTGTCTCAGGAAGCGTTATTGGAGGGAAACAAGTTTTTTGCTTCGGGCCTCGTGCTGTGAAAAGCATTCTATGCTTAGTTTTGTTGAACAAGTAATATGTGTTGCTTATCATTTTCTTAGTGTCATTAGCTGTAGGGATAGTGCAGACAGAGTGCGCACGTACACACACACACACACACACACACACACACACACACACACACACACACACACACACACAAATTAACAACTTAACAAGGCAGCCCCTTAATGTTATTGTAAGAGGAAAAAAAACCTAAAAGTCTCTGAATTTTGAAGCCTAAAACTATCTGGAAAACCAACTTCTGCATAACTGCATAACACACAAACACGGCTTGTGTCTGGTTTGAACCGCGCTGTCACAAAGACCTTGTACTCAAAGCTTATCCAAATTGATCCCCATATGTAGTAGATATTAGCAAAAAACTGACCCAAATCTTTGCAATTTTAAGGCCGACGTGCCAGAACGGCAGTCCGAAAAATGTGGAACCTGGCAAAAAACTGAAATCTGAAACACATACTTCGCTGTAAGCTGGAAACATGATTGAGGTGTCGTTTGAACCGCTGTATAGCAAGGATCTTATGGTTTAAATGTCATTTCATGAAAAACCGAACAGATTTGACCCAAAATATTCAGTAGTTCTGGTTAAGTGACACGTCATACATTTTGTTCGAAAACTGAACCAGATGAGATTTACAGTAAGACGCTTTATGATGTCATCATATTACTATTAATGTATAAATTTCGATTGAGAATGTCCATTTGGACTGTGTCCATAGGGCGGCGTGGAATGGGTCCCTGTGTAGTCCTTAGAAATGACCAAACTACCAATTTCTGTATAATTTCTATACCTTCTTACCTGGTGGATGTCAGTAGATCTGTTCGATTGATATTCGCAATCCGTGGTCCACATTACTTCGCTGGATTAATGAAAAAAAGAATAAGAAATAATGCTTGAAATGTCGATTGAGCGTCCCTCGAAAAAAACTTTAATGTGTGACTCAATGAGGAGTTCAAAATCCAAGGTGGATTCTGAAAAATAGAAGTTGTGCAATGGCAGTTACCCACAGAAATATCACTGAAAATCGATGACAATAAAGAAGCCGTTGTCCAAATATCCAGTTTTCAAGGTCAGTCACAAAGTTTTAAAAAAGTACTGAAGAAACGAGATGAGCAACCAGGAGATGACAGGCCCGAGGGAGCCCATGCTGCATTCAAGTAAACTCGGAAAATCGGGAAACCGGGAAAATATAAAATGCACCCAACATGACTAAACTGGACCATGTGTTTTGCTGCCGACAGCTATATATATTTTTTAAATTATTATTACTATTAATATTATCAGAATTATTATTGCCATTATTGTTCTTATTATTATTATTGTTATTAATATTTGTATTAATAACACAAGAAACAAACAGAAATTGTTAGCTGAATATAACAATATGTATTGAAACATTAATTTAATTAAATGTAGTCATGGATACACTAGCACACTATGCTCCACTGTACAATTCACCAGATGATGTACATAAAAAACTATGACTCCTTTCATTTTCTTTATTTTTTATTTTTTCCAATTGTCCATTTGGAATTTGCCAAACGACTATTTGATTCAAGAAAATAGAGCATTCATGACAAGACTTACTTTCATTGGGAAAAACTCAGATGCAGACTAACTAAAATAGTGCCCTACATTTTCATAAATTCTATTTGATGCGCAGAAGGACGCCTAAGTGGAACATGAGCGTGCACATATCAATGACTAATAAAGCTGCCTCATGTTGTGAAACATATTAGAAGAGACACGCATTCCCCATTTCGGCGGGAACAAAGCTTATCAGTCAAGTTGTGGCGGCAGATTGGTAGAGAGCACTCGGAAGCGCAGCGAAGAAGTTAAATTATTGGCGAGTCCTTTTTAAATCGGGAGCTCCTGATAATGAGACACAAATTTAATGTTCCAATGGGTCGTTGTTTTACTGACAAAATATAAAATACAAAAAATTAACTATAACAAAGTCCACCGAGCTATCGACTCAAAATTTAAATAAAGAAACCTGCGGAGTGCAGGAAATATTATTTCATGTATTTGTAACACGTCCCCTGGTTTCTTGCCGTGACATTCTCATGTTTTTAATAGACAGTTGAGTTGATTCAGTTCGTTAACCCCGAGACAAGGGACCAATTAGTAGGACATGTGACTATAACCATCTATTGGATGTGATCTGATTTACCAAGCATATACGTTCATTGCGTATCTCATTAACGCTGATCAACATTGTATTTTGCCACAAGTTCAGTGATTGGTGTTTATAATCATTTAAACGCATAGAATAATTGAGCAGTTACTCACATTTTTATCAGAGGAGTTGTTTAATAATTAATAACACTTACAATACAATATAATGTAACCATAATGTAATAGCATTGTAGACATTGTAATAATGTAGTAATAACATATTTATCATTTATACGTACTCACTAGTTTTTATCCATGCCCATATTTTTGTATTCATATGTATTTAAGCCGCACAGTATATCCATCTGTGTTTTTATAGATTTGTCACAGTGAGGTTTGGTGCGTTTCCCTACAGACAATTACCATAAAAAATATTAATAAATATAACAAATATAATACATCTAAAAATGATAATAAAATAGAATAAGAAAGTGGAAAAAATGTCCCAAAACATACAAAACAGACATTCAAGGATTCAAGATCAGACACAGTCAGATCTATAAAAATATTCAATATATATACAAAATGTGATGCTGTCCACAGGATAAATGATTACTGTGGCATATCGGCCGTAAATTATTACTATGTACTAACTAGCTTATTACAGTATGTACAGTGTTATACCAGCTTTATTACACAAGTTGTGTGAATGTGTGTGTGTGAGTCAGTCATGAGAGAGGTGGCGACCGGCATTTGTTTTCTTTGGATATTTGGCTATTTTTGTCCATTTGGCTGTTCTTCTTGTATTTTTTCCAGACGTTTCTGCCATTTTTGCCAATTGTCTGTTCAGCAATGCTTCCTTCCTTCCTCCCTCATGCTAATTCCTTGCATGTCAAAATGGACATGGACAAATAAACGGCTCCTCATTTTGATTCCCAATTACAATATGCAATCTACGGTGATTTCAGAGAAAGTGGATCCCCCCCACCCCCCACCCCCCACCGCCCACCGCCCCCGGCTGAGGCGTATGCAAATTGACGAATGCGATGAATGACCCATGAGGCGTCTGCAGTGGCAGTGGTTAGGGCCCAGCGATATGTCACTTTTAACAGGGTCCCACTCTTCCATAAGGCAGTGTGATCTGGAGCTCCACATCCCCACACACACACACACACACACACACACACACACACTCGCACACAACCCTCCTCGCGCCCCAGAGGAGCGTTAGCCCGCACTGGAAGAGTCAAACGGAAACCTTGACTGGCACTTCACCTCCGAGGGATGACAAAGCCCCCCTGTCTGCTTAAGCAGCTATTACTCCACCTGATTGGTAATCATGACGTAGGCCGGGGCATAAATCCCCCCCTACCCCCCCGACCGCTCCCGGTTAAGATGGGGAGGTCTTGCAGGGAACACGGTGATTATGTGACCTTGAATGGAGCAGGGAAAAAGCAAAACGCGAGGGGACGGTGGTTTGGCTAACGCTGCTTCTTTTCCTTCTTCTTCTTCTATAATAGCACCGTGCTCATGCAAGTGAAGTTCACGGAGATGCTGTCGAGGCAAAATGGTTCAGAGAGAGGTTCTCTTTGCTTTGTACCGTGTGACCGATGCTGGTATTTTATTTTCGTTTTTTGTTCTTTAATTGGAACTTACTTCATCATATAGGCTGCTTATCGGCAGCAGATGTCGGATAATCGTTTTGTAACAGTTGTTTGGAAAAGCCCTTCTGACTCCAGACTGGTGTCTGGGAGGATTCACGTTTTGTTTTGGAAAACGGAAAACACATGCTGGGTGGATTTTTTGGATGTTTCTAATAATAAGCATTTTGCAGGGAGATTTGATTGCACTTTTAAACCGGCCGGTTCTTCCACGGTGCATTACATCATTGATCAGGCGTTTTTGTCCAAAGCAACTTATAACATTTTCATCCACTGATGGAGAAAGCCATGCCAGGCTCATTGAGGACAATTAGGTGTGAAGTGCCCAAAGACACTTCAGCATGTGACAAGGAGGAGCCGGGGATTTAACCGGCAATCTTCCGATTGCTAGATGACCCATTCTACCTCCTGTGCCACTGAGCGCCCCTCCCAATACACAGGCCTCTGGTGTGTAGTGGCTGTGGTTCCCCAGTTGGAGAAGACGTCATTCACCATACAAATTCAACTGGACACAAATTACCCAACCATTTATTTTTATTAAATTAAGCTCAGCATTTTATTTGCCGACAATCCAAACTGGAAAAATACAAAACAATTAAAAAAACTGAGCCAGTAGCAACGTTATTGCGTCTCATTAGTATTGGAAGCTTTGTATTATTTCCTTTCCCTTTCCACAACCATGGCCTATTTCTTCTCATTTACTACGACTCGCTTGTGAATTAGCAATGGGAATCGCCAAATGAACATTTTTGATTTTGACTTTGAGGCAGGTTTTTGTTTTTTTTCTGTCAAATTCACGTCAAACGAGCTTTAGAAATCAAGTCGTTATTTTAATGAAACCAATCATCATGCGGAAAAAGCTGTTGGGGTGAGTCGATTATTATTATGATGATTATTTATTTATTTATTTTTCTAATGTTTTGTTCTTGCCAAACAAACTCACAACCTATCCACTACCGAGCCCACCTGGGAATTCTCAGATGGCACGAAGAAGCTCTCTGAAGCACGGCAATTATGACCAAAATCATTAAATAACCCTCGAGATCCACAAAACGCTGCACCACACCGCACAGCGCCGCGCCACACCACGCCACAGCATGCCACACCGCACGGCGGGGCCTTCTCTTGCATGTAGAGCAAAAGGTTAGTGCGCACAGCACGTGTCTTGAGATCAGACTTATGAAACATTCATTGTTTACTGGGGTTTTTTTTGGGGGGGGGGGCATTCCCGCGCCGTCTCTGGGAACAAAGAAAAAACTTTGCACTCCCTCGTAATAATTTGTTGACATGCCCCCGCTGTTGTAGGAGAAAATAAAAGTGACCTCGCTCTGTTGTGAAGGTCAGTTGTTGTCTAATGAAAGCCCCCTAGTCTTGCTGCATTGATTTCTTACCCGTTTCATGGCTGGAATGCAGAGTCATTCGGTGTTGCCATGGGGAAATGGTCCGGGTGCAGGCTGGCATTTCCTGCAGGCGGAGAAGACCATACCTACGCCCATTTTTTTGAACTTTCTCTCTCTCTATCTCCGTCTCTCTCTCTCTCTTAACACATCATTATTTCATAAAAGGTTGAGAAAAGAAAGAAAAAAAAACCGCTCATATCTCGGGGTTAGCTTCAGCATTTACTTTCCACAAATTATTTCTTTCTTCCGGAATTTGGGCCAGAATGTCTGGAATCGTTGGGACGGGCTCTATTCGGAGGTTGTGTAAAGCGTGACGCGTGACATTCAGACGTCCGACATTTGGGCCCCTAAATCCCACGCTATTGCTTGATCTGATCCAGAGTCCGAATAAAAACTCGTCCGAAAATGTGTGAGGTCGTGGTTAACTTCTTTTTGGGGGGGTGTGGATTGAAGCTGGGAAGATTGAGAGGAATGAGGACATTATACAGTGGCTAAAACATAATAACCTGCTTAGTTTGGCTCAGGGCCCTGCGCTCATCCATAATGCATATGACCCGGACTTGGCCAGGATGTTAAGTCCCCGCTGTGATATTGTAAGAGGGTGTGCAGACACTGACATGCGCTGGCAGCATATGCAGGTGGGCATTTTAGTATGCAAACAAGTGCGTTTGTGTGTGTCTTCCCGCATCCATCCAAATGGTTTTCTTCTGCACCTTTGAAAATGTATATCTATCTAACTTTTTATTATTATTATTAATTTTTTTACATTTTTACTTACACACTTATTTTGTGTTATCAAGGTACCTCCTTAAATTATTTTTTCTTTTTCTTTGTTTCTCTGGCCCTCATGGTGTGTGTTTGTGTGTGTGTGTGTGTGTGTGTGTGTGTGTGTGTGTGTGTGTGTCTGCGTGCGTGCGTGCGTGCGTGCGTGCGTGCGTGCGTGCGTGCGTACATGCGTGCGTGTGCGTGTGTGTGTGTGATTTACCACGCACGTCTATTTATTCAAAGACTTATTTTCTATTTGGCTCACTAAAGCGGTCATCCTGCGACCTTGAATGCCTTCAGTGTAATACAAATCTAATGGACTATCATTGACCTGTCAGGTTCATGCATAACTTACTCCGGTTCAGCCGAGCAGGTTAGGGAGAACTGCAAAATAGTATTTTGCAGGGGGAGTATGTTTTTCTTCTTCATCTCCATAACCCATGACTTCAAGATAGATGGTGAAGTTCTTTTTTTCACTTTTCCCAAAAATAGCAGACAACGCAGCAGGTTTTTTCGCAAACAAATTTGTATTGAATCCTTTAGCTTTTTAAACCTTCCAAGTTTTATGTGAAAAGGTCCGTGGCTCGAGAATTATCCTGGGTACCATTTAATGTGTTGATAAGTGTGATTTAATTTTTTTTGTGTTCTCGTCTCCGCTGCGGTTCTCAGTTTTTAATACTTGTTGAGGTGGTAGTCGGCGCCCACGATGGGGATGTTGTGGTGTAGCGTGGTACCTATCAGGTAATTAATAGATACTGAACGTGTTTAATAACAGTCAATGCCACACCTCAAGCTTAACCAAAAACTGTGAAAAAATAAATAAAATACCCAGTGGATTCTCAGAATATATTTCAGTGATGACAATGACACTGGTGTTGCACTCCAGCGTTTTGGGCATATAATCTGGCACATTTCAACGGCTCAGCGGCTTTAATGATCCGCGGCACTGTACTCGCCGCGGCGTCTGGATGTCAGGAACGAGGCCCGTGATAATATGCCTGGCCCGGCTCCACTGAATGTTCGCCGCTGTTATGGTAAGAGCACCGAGCTCTCTTTTTTTTCTCCCTCCGCTCGACCAAAGGCTGTATTGTGCTTCTCTTTTAATAGTCAATAGCCCCCATTTGTTGTTTGTTCTGAATCATCTTCAAATAACCTTAGCGTGATACATTCAGCGACACGCTTCTGCTGTACGTGCTCTTTTCATGCAAAATGAACGTGGCGTTTCAAACCCGCCCAGACCGGTTCCCTTCCATATTTTTCATTATGTTTCTGGCTTTTCTTTAGACATCCAGAAGACACAGGGTCGGCAGAGACTCAAGTTCGGGTGAGGTGCTTTGGTGGATCTGAAGGGGAAGAGAAATTGACATAAGAGGTCAGGGGAATGACTCATATTTGGCCCCTTTTCTTTTCAAGGCAGAGTGGCATGAAAGTAGGTAGGACATCAATGGGCCGCTCAGTCGCTCCGAGGTCCAGGGGCCATCTCTTTCATGGCTTCCGCTGCCAGCTGAGGAAACGGCCCCTCAGCCACCAGCCCTCCTGCTTTTAATGGTAATCAATTCAGCTTCAAAGGTGCTCGAGACACATCCGCCGACTTTCACAAAACCAGGCGCGCCTCGCAGCCTGTGCATTCCAGTTGTGTTTACTGATACATTCGGTTTTGGGAGGATGGAAAATAATGCAGGCTTCATATTTCAGCGGCTAATATTTGGTGCCACATGTTATGGTTTGTACTTACCAGTTTATATTTTCAACACTGCCGTTCTTTTGTTTTCTATTTGCTCGAGGACTTGTCTTCCTTTTGTTATTTATTGCACTTTTATTCTCCAGTTGCTGCAGATGTTTTTGGTGCAGTGTTCGCCAGGCTTGCAAAGGAAACTACCGCGAACCAAAGTCATCCATAATGCTTTCGCGTTTTTAAAAATGTTTGTATTTAAGGATTTAATTCATATTTCAGTACTTCTGCCATCTTAGCGTCAGCTCACATTAGTCAGGGTTAGTCAGGGATTTTTTTGTCAGGGATGCTCTATGCTCAGCGCTTTCTTTTTTTTGTAAATCTTTTCCCACAATGTTTTTTTTTGCATGAGAATGTGACTGAACTCACTGAGACTTTGTACAGCTGTGCCACATGTTCAGCCTAATAACACTGCCAAAGAAAGTACTTATTTTTTTAATACACGGCAATATACAGTACATCTGTTTTAACTCTATTCATCCAGGAAATAAATTCTTGTTGTGCTTTTTTATTTCTCTGGGTTTATTTTGGAAGACATGCTCGCTGCACGGCACTGTTTTCATTCATGCGGAATAGAAAAATAGATTGTAGAGTGTAGATACCGCTCTCAACAGTGTTTTAAAAACGCTCCCACCTTTATAAAATATCTTTTCAACAAAGGCGAGCGCCCTGATCCACGAGGTTGAGTACGTCCATATGAAGAGCGTTGAATATTTCAGTGGGAGACCTATAATGAAATTGCAAGATGTTGGCAAGATTGTATCAGTGGGAATTGAGGAGGTAGAATGGGATGAGATGTTTGACCTTTTTTGTGGATTTTGTCCCTCGGCGGCGAATATGCCGGAGGGCGGCCCGGGCGGAGAGCAGCGGCGCGTTGAATTATCACTCCCGCTGTTCAAACGCGCCTTTCTCCACTCGCTCCGCTCCCGCCGCTAATGGGCCAGAAACTCGGCGTGGAGGAGTGGGCGAGACAAAGGGAGAGAGAGCGGTGAGTGGGAGGCGGGGAGTTTGGGAGTTTGGGAGCGTTTGAGCATCCACGGGTTAAGCTCTGAAAACAAATTACCACCTCTCCTCGGGTGCGGGGCGAGGTGGCGGGAGGTCACGTTGCGGTGTCAAATCTTTTAGAAAAAGCTTGTGTCACCGCGCCCGGAACGGAGGAGCGCAGTTCTCTGACAGCCGCTAGCAGGAAACATGTCAACACTTTGACAGATGTCGACTTTATTGAAAGTACGGGCTGGGATGACATTTTTAGTTGACCGGCTTTCGGTGCCCCGCCTCCCCACCTCCTTCATCGCCAAATCAAAGTCCCTCACCCGCGGATGGGAGGCGGATAAGAGAGAAAACTTGCTGGGACTGCTTTGTAATAGTTTGCCAAGACACGAAGGACGGTACGTCTTTGTTAGATGAGAATGGCTGTCACCATCACAATGCCTGGACGACTTTCCGCGTCTGTCTTCCTTGGCAGCGTTCTAATCTTCTGGCAGAAATATTTATGGTGGCTTCATGTTCAAATGATGAATTAGCAATTGGAGTGTGTGTGAAAGATAGGCCACTGACAGAAAGACAGACTTTGTATTGATTGTAAAGCTTTTCTCAAAGAGTTTTCACGTTTTTGTGACACGTTTTGTGAAGGCATTTACTCAGAGCTCTAGTGCAGGACCTTGTGTGAGAAAAAACATTTTTTTGCACCCACATCCACTGAATATGACGGATGATTCCCTTTAACTATAACAAGCATTTGCTGTGGTCACATTTCACCTAGACCTGCTCATTTCAACGGCAAACATATTTTCATTGGATCCCACTCGCCCTACTGCGCCTGGCGCATGTTTCCTGAGGAAACCATGCCGCATTCACTCATTTCTTTCTGACACCATCTCCTCATGCTACATCTTCTCCATGTTTCCCTTCTCCCATCCAGACGACATCTTGTGCGACGTAGGGGAGTTTCACTGTCATGATCAGCACACCTGCATCCCCGAGGCCTGGCTCTGTGATGGCGAACACGACTGCCCCGACGCCTCCGACGAAACAGACGCCAGTTGTGAGTTGCGCATTCCATCCATTATCCCCTCCCTCCATACACAAATGTGACAAAAGAATGAGAAAACGATCTAACGTATAATTATGATGTGAAACAATTTGAGACGGAGAGAAGTTGCTTACCTCCAGACTAAAATTGGCTTCTTTCTGTCTCTCTGCGGGAGGTGAGTTCAGCAAACGGGCTGAAAGGTGGAAATTATAGGTTTTAGGGTTTAATAGGTTCTGGAAATAAAAGTCCCATTCTCTCTTCCACAACATTAACCATCATTTGGGTATTTCAAAGCATTCAAAGCAAAGCATGAACACCCCAGATGGAGCATTGGTGCCTACACTTAACATTATCTTTAAACAAAATCCCAGTTCTTCAGTCAACTACAAACCCCAAAGAGTGTTGCATCAAGAATCATCCATTGACCGCACCAGTGGAGTTGAGGCATGTCTGTGGGATGCTTCTCTGAAAATGATGTTAACTAGCTACGAATCACTCAACCCCTAAAAAAATGAAGCGACAGAAAAGCAATATAAAATAAAAAGTAATCCATGTCATCATCCATTTCTGCTATGTCTGCTACTGCTTAGCACGTAGGTAATTTATTTACAGCACGTGTGCACCTTTTCTTCAGTGTAAAACCATGTTATTGTTCCTGGGGCTGTCTAAATGTAACACGTAGGGTTAGTACATCCTACCTGAATGCATTTGATGGGAAAACTTCACTTTAAAAGCTACTTTAACTTTGCCCAACTTGAAATCTGAGGTAAACTACTAGTTCTGCTACTCCCTGACACAGGTTGAGGCTAAGGGAAACTTCAGAATCTTGTGAATCAACTTTTAAACGTTTTTATTATGATTGTGGATCTGAACTAAACAACATTTACAAAATGACATTCAGAAATCATTTCTCGCACCAAACATTCTGAGAAAAAGGTTTTTCTGGATTGTGTAGGTCCAATTAGAGAAAGTTTCCATGCAGGCCACCATGGTCAGTACAGTATATCTGTATCTGTATCAGTCAGATTATAGCAGAAATTAATAAATGGAGCTGCGGATTGCCTACAGTCTCTGGTGGTGTTTGTGTTGCAAATTGTTTGACTCAGTGGGCCACGATTAGTTTCAACAACTTTGCCGTTTGCCATACTATCGTCACTAATCTGCTGTCATATTTGAAAGTGGCATTTTCTAAACCAAAAATGTCTCGTAGATGACTCTGTGTTCTAGCTGGCATGAGTCTCATGACATTACGCCTTATTTGTATTGTCACAGTACTGCACAAAATAAATCCCACAAAGAAATATCCAGGTTGTTCCACTTTTTGTTTGGAAGGGGACCGACAGCAATGTATCATTTGGATGTTCGTTGTCGCTCCCGCCCATTAGTTCTTTCTTCATTATTTTAGAACCTGGTTGGGACTGCTGACGTTCGGATTGATTTGTAACTATCCACAGGCCGCCTGTAGCTTTAAGGGGTGCAGTTTGCAGGACCTTACACTAATCTCCACTGCACAATGAATACTGGTACGTGTAGTTACTGTGGGACAGCCTCACTGAGCCACTGGTTTCTCTGGCAATATGAAAGCAGCAGGGAGATTTGGGATTTAATAGACTACATAGATGACCAGCACTCGCTGGACAGCCACATAAATAGTGGCAATCTTTTCTTTTCAGGGACATTTCTTGCATTCGTCCTCTGCAGAAGTCCTGAAATTACTCTGGAATTGTGGAGTGTATCCATTAAGGAGGATTAGGAGAGCTATCTAACTGTACTATAATTTCAATAGCCTGGCTTGGCCGACTTGTCCCATTTTTTACTTGTGACAAGTTGTATCTATGTTGTATAATGCGTGGTTCGCAGCTCAGGGATCACCCTTGATGTCCCCCTGGAGAAGGATGCTGTCTAAACTGCTGGCCATCACGGACAAAACTTACCTCCCTGGGGAGCAGCTTCCACCACAGAATGATCGCATCAGCGAGAGCTACCTTCGTGTTTTGGGTGCCAGCTGGCATTAGACTGATGATACATTGGGCCATTATCTGGGCAAAACTCCTTGTCTGATGTCTTAGGCAATTGATGCTTTCAGTCATTGGCGAGTGTATAACTAAACTTTGTTTCTCCTCTGTTGCTTTTGATTACAACGTTGCCCATAAAAATGGCCAAAAACATTTCCCAGTGTATCATCAACTAGAATATAGAATTGACTGGCTTGACCACATTGACCTAAGTCGGTTTGAGGGATAAAGGTCAATGTTACTCATTTGAAAAAATATCCAAATTGAAAAATGTATTTTCACTTTCAATTATTCCTCCTCTGCCTATCTCAAGTTCAGTCGAATTAATTTGTTTTCTAAAGCACAATTAAAAACAATGATCATTGGCCAAAGGGCTACCTATCTCGGTCCATCTGTCTGTCTCCTCTATAGCACCAGGGTAATGGTTTCGCATTCTTCATGTATTGTATTCAGGTTTTAATAGTTAGGACATGCGTCAGTGGGCGCCTTTGGCCTGTGTGTGATCACACAAGAGCCAATTTTCGTCAGTTTCTCTATGATTCCACGAAACTCCATGTTATTTGTTTGGGGAGAAAGTCATTTGGAAACGCTGTATTGTGTCTCACAGCACCGCTCTTCTCCAAACGATGAGAATGATTTAAGAGAACCGAGGAATAAAAAGTTTCACGATCATTAATCACAATAACGATTCGCCACGTTCTATAAGAAAATAAGGGTCCACTCCAAATTAGGCAAGGTGGTTTGCACCTTTGTATTTTTGATGCAGAATTTGTGCTCGGCGGAGTGCAAAATGTTGAATGGTGCAGCTGTCAGGTAGTCTTACAATTACAGAATCAGCGATAGTGAGACCTGTCTCCGCATCCACCGATTCGCAAACTCTCTCGGGAAAAAGCTGTCTCTTGTATAGAAATACAATAGTGTGGAATAGACTTCTTGATAACTTGAAAGCATTGAATCTATAAATAATATTATAAACAGGTGGTGACTGAGAGCAGTGAAAATAAAATGGTTAGAAAGGTAACTTGAAGACTGGCTAGAAAATGCGGGCCACGATTCATTGATTGACTACTTCTTTCTTGTATTCATGAGTTGGTTCTGTTTTTAACTTTTAAAGTCAATCAATTCAATCGTTCTGTTAATTGAGAGGACGAAAACACCACTAGCCATTCGTATATACTGTATTTGGAAGGTTGAATTCACTGTGCACTAGTCGGTAAAACTATTTGAAAACTTGTCAGAGGGGAAAAAAAGGAAAGGACAAAATGCAGTTGGATAGCACATTTACATTGAAGATGATACAAGAAACATTATCTGCTGCTTGAAATCATTTGTAATCCTTTTGTCACATTTAATTTCCAAGTGAAATTGGTATTCTCACTCACTTTCACGTTTACTCACATGAATGATATTACGATTACGGTTACGGTTACATTGTTATTGTGACCACTTTTCATATTTCAAAAAAGTAAAAAAACATATTTTTTTGGAGATGCTTGTGGAATCTGGACTCTTCAGTCCGTTCGCTGTCACTTCGTTTGAGCGAGAGATGAAAGCAGGCATTGCTGGGAGATGCGCTGTGAGCTACGTTCTCCGGTGTAACGGTCAATGTTTAAGCAAGGTCCCTCGTACAAGGCATTTCCCTGATATCGTTTTTTATTATCAACCTTTATTAGCGAACGCAGTTGCCAACTCAAGCAACAGTTTTTCTCTTGGTGCGGGGATGTGCTAAGTCTGTTAACCCTCTAGGCTGCAAAGATGAAGGGACCCCTCCGGTGTCAAATTGGCCCCCAAAAAACTGTAGCCTTTCAGTCTTGGTTATAGAATCCCTTAGCAACTTGTGTAGAGATTCTAAATTGAAGTTGCTCACCTGAATTTGTGTGTATCTGAATTTCTAGACGCCATTGCTGAGACAAATCTAGACAGTAATGTTGTGGAAGTAAGGTACTATGATGACTACTGACCAGTAGGGTCATTCGTCCCGAAAGCGTCAGCGTCAGTGTCGGACCAAAATTCACCGGAAAATCTGAATATACTAGCGCTATGATTGCGGCAAGATCAAATAAATGATCAACGTTCCTCTTTTTGGCATGAAGCATTAGACCAAAAGTGCATTTTCATTTAATTCTGACTTGAACCCTGAAGGTGAGAGGAAGCCCTTACGCTAAAGTAGTATGTGTATTTAACTAACTTCCCCAAAGGAATGGATAAAGTGCTAATCTAACCAAATCCAAACCTTTTTGCTGAGCTTGAGAAACAAACCTCAGCCTTAAACAATACCCCTCCAAACAACATTTAGACGTAGTGTAAATAACGTTCAAATAAGCTGTTCCCGTGTGTCTGTGTTGGAATTGCCTTTTCTCTAAAGGCTTTGAAAGGCTTTTATGTTTTATAGCTTTCACAGTCAACCATGGTCTCTCTCTTCCTCTCCCTCTCTCTCTCTCTCTCTCCCTCTTTCTCTCCCCCTCTCTCTCCCTCTCTCCCTCCCTCGCTCGCCCTCTTTCTCTACCCCTCTCTCTCCCTCTCTCTCTGAGACATGTTCTGATATTGCACTAAATTATTGGATCTCTCCAAGGTTGTTGTGAGCCAAGTCGTTTAATCTCTGCAAGGTATTTCATTATCATTTCGATTAATGCTGGCTCTATTTTATTTACAATGCCTGCGGAGAGAAAAACCTTGCATATTCATCCTGGGAATTCGACACAGCACATTATCATGGATTATGTATTGATAGAAAGGGGAATTAGATCAGCTCAGCGCCACAAACAGAAGGAGGGGGGGGATTCTTCTAGCTTATAAACAGCAAAAGCTTCCAAAACCTGCGCAAAAATAAACCCTTTTATATAGGCTGATGTGCACTGAACGAGCACATACAGGAATACAATAATGGCGCGCGGTATTAAGCCCGGTGTGAAATCGTCTTCACTTGCATTTCAGTATATATATCGGTTTATATCGCCGTTTATTTTCAAAAAGAAAAAGCGAGATAATGAGACAGTCCCGCTTTGTAGAGACAAAAGAAGTGGTGGCTTTCTCTGCTCCTGGCTCTGCCTCCGTCAGGAAGGGACTGCTGCCTTCCTTTCCCTTTACCAAGAGGCTAAGTAAATGTTAACCCACTCAACCTCTGATCCATTGATCCAGCAAAACAGCTATTTAATGAAAGGATAGGTTTACTATTTTTCGGCCCAGGCCTTATTAAAATGTAGGGTGCCATTTGTAAGTGGTGCAACTTCCCATTTCTATTTCCTTATGTTGGTAAGGGTATAGCCAAAAAAGCTGATTTGCAGAAGTGCAAAAGAAAAAAATGCACGGCTTGTGAGTATTCATTTTTTCATATATAGACCGTCCATCTGACAACATTGTGAGCTTCCCGTTTTTTGAAATGGGAAGCTCACGTTTGCCCAATTGGACTGGACTGCATTGAAGCACAGTGAAAAGCTGCAGCAGAGTGGTAGGTTTTTCGATGGTAAAGCATTCAGTGAGGTTGTGCTATGAACAGTTATAATTGATAATAGGACCCGGTAATAAAGGGTTGAAAAGTGGAGTGCAACGGCAAAAGTGTAGGTGGTATTTTACAGATTGCAGGGCATATGTGTGCGTCACAATGAGGCTAGGCTTGTCAAATTGCTCATTTGTGCGTTGTCATCGAGGCTACTGTAGGCTACCTAGGAATCATGTATTCCTCATGCACTGAATATCAAAACAAAAACCAAAGTTCAAAGCAAATTTGCTTTTACATTCTGCTCACATTTAGATTTGGCCCTGAGAGCTCAACACCCTGCAGCTTAAGAAAACTCATGCAAATAGACAAAACACAAGCTAACATCTTCACCAATATGACAGCACATGGGCAGCATTTACAAATGCTACAAATCCAGATGTGTCGAATGAACTGCATACGATGCAAAACAATTTGCAAATACGAAAAACACAACCACATTAACAGAAAACACAGTGGCAAAACCACATTACGGAAGTGAGCAACGCGATGACAGAAGTGAGCCCCACCGGATGCACTGATTTATCTGAAATAAAATTCATTCAACTACATTATTTTGTGTGTGTAATTATATATTAACATGTAACAGTAACAACCTGGAGCCGAAACTATCACAGACCAATTGTGCCACGCAAGACCACCATGTCCAAATCCTCCATCTGCTTCTTCCATGCAATTACTGAATAGAAAATAAATGGTCATATCAATCCACATTTTTTATTGAAGCCATTAAAGAGGTTTGTGAACGATTCAAATCTTTTGGGTGAACGAAATGAACTGAATGACTTCCTTGAAACTATGCATTCATCAGTCAGTTCAGTCGAGCTCTCAGTCAATTGCGAGTGAACGTGATTCAGAATCACATTCGCAGTGGTATCCCCCTTTTCACCCAAAATATTTGAATCTTCACGAATTTCACAACACTATCACAGAGCTGGTAGAAGCCATTTTTTATGGAACATCACACTTAAATGGCTTAAATAAAAAACCGAATTGATATAAAAGTTTATTTTCCAAATTATTAATTGCATGAAGGAAGCAGATGGAGGATTCGGACATGGTGGTCTCGTGTGGCGCGATTGGTCTGTGATAGTTGCGGCTCCAGATTATTACTTCTACTACTATTATTTCTTATATCTAATCACAGACACTAAATAATTTAGTTTACTATATTTTACTGCAGATAAATCCATGCATCTGGTGTGGCTCACTTCCGCTATCATGTGGCTCACTTCCGTCATGTGGTTTTGTGATTGTGTTTTCTGTTAATGCATTTGTGTTTTCTATTAATGCATTTGTGTTTTCTGTTAATGCATTTGTGTTTTCTGTTAATGCGCTTGCGTTTTTCGTCATTTGCTTGTGTTTTGTCTATTTGCATGTGCTTTCTTTAGTTGCAGTGCGTTGAACTCTCAGGACCACCGTAGATTTCCCTTATTTTTCATGGTGTATGCCTCACGGCTCGCTAACCTTAGTGTCTGATAACTCAAAAGCCACCCACGAATCATTCATGAAAAGTGTTTTCGCGACTTTGTCTCGTCTCAGCGGCCGATGCGAATTTCGCCGGCAGAAATGCAGTGACCCCGCACTGAATTCCTTGATTGAATTGTCACCCCCGGAGAAGGGGACAATAAATAAGGTCAGCAGCTGCCTTGTGGGGGAAAAAACCTGAGGTCACAGAGTGTCGTCCCCACCGCGTTTGATGACTGCAACTTGGCTCGACCCAATCAGCATTGATGTCGATGTTGATCTCGTCGCCTCTCATGGCGCTCGTCGCAGGGGCCAGGAACTGTTCAAAGACACCTCTCTCCAGGGGTATCCACAATTTGTTCCCTCATGTTGAGAGGAGGGCACATCTCCCAGAGAGTGAGACAGAAAGAGAGTGAGAGAGAGAGAGGGAGGGAGGGAGAGGTCTTCACTTATTTATACAGTATATACATATACCTTATATACATATTTTATATGATATATATACCATATATAATACATTTGAATGCTTAAAATCTATTCCTTTTTAACTTTAGGCTCATACACACTTATACACACGTGTGTGTGTGTGTATAATATACACACACACATGTGAAGATAGCCGAAAGTAAAAATATATATATATTCTTGACTGCAACATTTACATTTTTCTATAACAATTTTTTGTTTTTATACATATATATATTGTTTATTTAAGTAGTATTTAAAAGGTTTTATTTTAGGTTAACTTCATTCATTTGTATTTATATATTTTTTCACTGAAACATTTACGTTTAGATTTTTTTGAGAGATACAAAGCTCCCTCTCGCTCTCTTTCGCGTTCAAATTTTCAGAAAGAGTGAGTGAAAGCAGTTCATAAAAAAAAGAAATATGGAAATATATTGAGGAAATATGGTGTGTGTATATATATATATATATATATATATATATATATATATATATATACACACACCATATTTGGAAATATATTTCCATATTTCTTTTTTTTATGAACTGCTTTCACTCACTCTTTCTGAAAAGAAAGAGTGAGTGAGACTTTTTGAGGAAATATGGTGTGTGTATATATATATATATATATATATATATATATATATATATATATATACACACACACCATATTTCCTCAAATAGTGACCCGGGCTTCTATTTACCCGGGCTTCTATTTTCAATTACAGAGGGTACCAGGCCTTGATTGGAAGCAGGACTACTGTATATTTGAGGCAAGCTTTTATATCTAATTCCTTCCGTTTAATAGTAAATTTGATTATATTTTAGCATGGATTTTAAATGAAATGGGTGGGTGGCATGGGTGCCATGCCATGCAAACACATGTATGGTGAAAAAAGAGAGAGTTAGTAGCTACCCTAAAAGTCGCACTTGTGGTGGTGGGCGACGGGGGGAATTACATTTTTCCGAGTTCGGCTTGAACGCATCACTTCCTGCTTGGAACGCTGGAGAGCGAGAGCGCTCAGAGTGGGATATTTGCCCCAAGAAGCAATCTCCTACACAGCAGTAGGAAATGCAGTAAATTAAATACATGTACAATAAAAACACAGTGTTTTTATTTGCTTTGTTTGAGAGCAAAGCTCGGCATTGTAACAGAGCCGCAGCTCCTATCAGTCCCCCCCCCCCGGTCTGTATTTGAAGCAGGCTTTTATTTGTTTGTGTAGACCGAGCACCCGGCATTTATTAGAGCCCCGGTTCATATTGGACTACCGCTTTATATTTGAGGAAATACGGTACATAATAAAATATATAGATTCCAGGTTTTAACCCACAAAACCACAGCATTGCATCATTCATATTTCAGGGTTATGTTTTTTTGAATCCCTTAAAGCAAGCAATTTATAGAAGTATTTTTACAGTAAATTCCATTTCATAAAATAATGGAACATGCATTCTTGAAAATCAGATCAGCCATTCTTTCCGTCATTCTAACTTTAATGCTGTTAATCATTGCAAAATCAATTGTGATATGAACAGAACGGCATCATTTATAACATTTTTTTAAGTTCAACACATTGCTGTAGACTCGAATATGAAAATTATAATTTTAGCATTAGAGTATTTGTGGATCATCTCAAAATTGTATTGTTTGTTTTATTCGAATGAGAAGTTTATTTGGTGTTTACATTGAATTGGGTAAAATTTGAAATCACAATACCAATGAAACATCTAGAAGCAGTCAGGGAAAAAACAACATGTGCAAGCAGCACTCGGGGGCCGCTGAGAATACTCGGGGCCCATCTGCGATCAAGCGGCAGGAACTATATTCCGTGTATTTGGGTCTGCCGATCAGCATCCTGCAGGGTATTTTATCTGGCAATGCCCATATTGAAATAAACGTATCACAAATGTGTCGGGTCCCCGGGAGAATAGGCCACGCCAGGATGGAGGTTTAGGGGGTAATGTTGCGTAGCACCTTGTTATTGAGCTGAAGGACGGCTTCTTTTGCGTTATGTAATGCTGACTTCCCCCTTGCCCATAGCCCTCTCCCTCTCTCTTCTGCATCTCTTCTGTCGACTCGTCAGAGGAAACAAGCAAACGGTTCATTTCTGCTGTAGAATTGCTCATACTTTCTGACGCTTTATCTACGTTTGTCGTTTGTCATGCGTTACTTCTTGGAGAATGCTCAGTTTCCTCACCATCAATGAACACATCGCCAAATCGCGCGCGATCCGGCCTCCATGTTGTGCGTTGCTTTGTCCTCCACCGAAGCGTTCTGCATATTGAGGGTTCTGACAGGGGATTTGCCGGAGGCGTGATGTAATCTGCAGACAAACGTTATCGTCTCGATTGTGATGCATCGTTAACGTACGGCTGTCGGAGTTCTCCTGACGGGGTTAATTGTCGTCGTGTTTGGTTTCCAGGTCGGGCCTTTGACGACCCCATGTCGTTCGAGATCAAACGCCTTAGTGTTGTCACGCATGCCGTCCTGTCAGCCGCAATATGAATCGCTCCCCACTGTTGCATCCAGGGGGAAAGGCTGGTTTGGTTTCTGAGGCGTTGGAGCTCTTAAATAAGGGTTTTCATTTAGGAGCAAGAAATGTGTCCTCGTGCTAAAGCCATCTGCTCGCCTGTGGGAGCTGGTAGGTGGGATGCAAACAGAGCAAATATGATGTGTAACTTTTTTCGGTTCTGAACATATGTGCGATTACTGGTAAAGGGTCTGCATGTTATGTAGCACCTTTTGAATCATGTGACATCTTACAGCACTTTACAATATGTGCCTCACATTCACACACACCTATGGCGGCGGAAGCCGTGCAAGGCGCACACCTGGTCCTTGAGAACAGTTAGGGGTTCAGTGTCTTGCTCAAGGACACTTCAGTGCGCTGCCAGGGAGAAGACTGGGAGAAGCTGGGGATTGAACCAGGAATCCTCTAATTACTGGATGGCCAGCTATACCTCCTGTGCCACGCAGTCCTGCCAACCCACGACATGCTTTTGACATCGCCACTGCTGCAACCCCCTCTTTTATTAGTATTTTTTTATTCCATATTGACAAGAGGTGCCGGACCACCTTGTCCATGGTCGTATCGCATGCTTTCATAAACCCTCACCACACACACCTGCAAGACACACAGCTACCTCAGCTTCTTCAGCAGCTGAGCAGATTATATTGTAGGATTCGTCTGATGGAGGTGTGATTAGTTCCCCCCACCAACGGGTGTCACTCGTGCTCACTCTCACCCAGGAATGAAGTGACGTCGGGTGGAGGAGCTTACACTGGCGTCGTGGTCGTTCTTCCTGCTAAGCCCGACCGCCACCAACCCCCAACCGCAAGCTGCTCACTGATATACAGTATATTACCTTTTTGCATTTTCTCAATCTCTCCCGCCTGCTTTCTCTACAAGGTGAGCATTGTAAAGGACAGCATTCCCGCGCTTGTCACCTCAAGCACCAAGAGAGAGCAGACTTTAAAACCCCGACACGCTGGCTGTCATGAAGCCCTAGTGTAGCATCAAAGTACTAAAGCCCACACTACCCTCAACGGAGATGTACACCGGTAGAAAGACTCACAAGTTATAACTGAAGACAACTGAAACAATCACCTCGCGAAGGATCTCTGTTGTAAACGATGGGTTGATTCAGTAAAATTTGTTTTTTCCTGTAGAAATATTTTAGCACAGATAAATTAAACGCAAAGGGCATGAGTTGCTTGTTGCAGGATGCCATGAACGTGTGGTTTTGCAAAGACCTTCCCTTTAATTGTGCGATGGCAGTGGTGATTAGTCTCAATGAAAACAAAGAGACAGGAAACCAATGAAATGACTCGATGGTTAATTCCTTTTAAAGGTTGTATCAGTAAGATTACTACTGCCTCAAACCAATGTTAGTCTTATTCTGAGGTGCTTATTATTCTGCACATGCTTTTATCCAAAGTGACTATTTAATCCATTGAGGCAGCCATATCTCGAACAAAGGTTTTGTGCTTCACTATTTTAAATTTAGCTCACTTGTATTTGATAATGGACCACCAATAATAACAACTAATATTGTGTAGCTCCCCCTCGTACCACCAAAACAACTCTGACCCGTCGAGGCATAGACTCCACAAGACCTCTGAAGGTGTCCTGTGGTATCTGGCACCGAGACGTTAGCAGCAGAACCTTTAAGTCCTGGAAGTTGTGAGGTGGGGCCCCCATGGATCAGGCTTGTTGTTCCAGCACATCCCACAGATGCTCGATCGGATCGGACCCTAACCCCAGCCATCCACATGATGGAGAAGAAAACATGATTCATCAAATCAGGCCACCTTCTTCCATTGCTACATGGTCCAATTCTGATGCTCACATGCCCATTGTCGGCACTTTTGGCAGTGGACAGGGGTCAGCTCCATACGCAGCAAGCTGTGATGCACTGTGTGTTCTGACACCTTTCTATCATAGCAGCATTAACTTTTTCAGAAATTTGTGCTATAGTAGCTCTTCTGTGGGGTCTGACCAGATGGGCTGGACTTAGTTTCCCATGTAAATCAATGAGCCTTGGGCTCCCATGTCCCTCTCGCCGGTTCACCAGCTGTGCTTCCTTGGACCACTTTTGGTAGGTACTAATCACTGCCTACTGGGAACACCCACAAGACCTGCCGTTTTGCAGATGCCATGACCCATTGACCCCACAATTTGGCTCTTGTCAAAGTGGCTCAGATCCTTACGCTCATCCATTTTTCCTGCTTCCAACACATCAACTTCAAGAAATGACTGTTCACTTGCTGCCTAATATATCCCATTCCTTGTCAGGTGCCATCGGAACAAGATGACCAATGTTATTCACCCACCTCTCAGTGGTGTTTATTGTTGTGGCTGATCGGTGTATTCCAGCTGCAATCTGGTTAAAGGATAGGTTTGCGATTTTGCAACCTGGTTCTAATTAAAATATTGGTTTCCATAATTTATCGTTCATCACACAACCTCTCTGAAAGCTTTTTTATAGAGAAATGTGCCACTCTGCTGCAGCTTCTGTGCTTAAATGCAGTCCAATGGGGCACACATTTATGCCTTAAATAACATGTCAAATCTCCTTTTCGAAAACAGTAAACTCTGCATAGTCACATTTGTCCTAATGCATTGTTTAACATTTTTGATTGTTTGTATGGTCCAATTTTATTTAGAATTATTTTTTTTGTGATTGTTGCGGTACATCCAAAGCATAATGTTGGAAGTGGTCGGAAGCGCATCAAAGGCAACTGTGTTGTCATGAGCTGTCAGATGTCCAAACGAATGTGTGAAACATACAGAGTTAATTAGCGTAAGTAGTAGGTAGAATTAAAATAGAATATAGGTAGAAAAAGATTAGAGCCTGTGTCAACAGCATAGTGGTATCACATTTTTAAAATTGACTTTCTTTTGAGAGTTTCTGTGACAATGTCTGGTGACAATTATTGTGGTTGTCAATAGTTGAGATACTCTCTCAATGTTATTTATTACAACCGTTAAAATTAAAGAAAATACGCATTGTGAAGCAACCATTCTTGCGCAAGAGGTCATTTGCACTAGGTTTAAGTCTAGGCCTATAGATTTCTTTTCATTCTGTTCTGAGCCAAAAAAATTCAGTGGGTTTGTCAATGATCTGTCTACCATTACACCTCTGAAAATTGTGTCACAAAGTACTACATGGAACAGAATAAGTGTGCATTTGTTATGTCAGGCAAAAACTCTGAAACCATTGACAAGGCACTATTTTGTTCCGGATAGTCAAGACACACATCTACTACACACATCGGAACGCCGACTTCCAGCAGCAGAGAGGTCACCTTGGCCCTGCAAGAGGAGATATTAAGGCTTATATTCACAAAATCTTAACACATTTCGACAACAGTGTATTAATGAATGATATGTTTTCTTGCAAACCTATGAACCAGAAAGCCCTGTGGTGTTTCACAGGAACAGTGCTGCAAGCATTTCGATGGGCAACAGAGGTCATGAGAATAGTGTTTATTCTTGTTTGATCAGAAGAGACACAAATGAGGTTTGGCAAACGGTTGCGCTGAGAGTAATGACAGGAAGCTGTCTTTGCCCCTTTCACAGCCCCACCTATTTGTCATTCATTACCAATGCCAGGCTTATTTATCTGTTATTGATTACCAATCATGATGAATGGAATAGATGGATGAAAGGGTGTATGAGCATCATTTACTATAGCCACTCGATACAGGCACTCCGGCAGTAATTTCGAGGACGTCGCCAGAGGTTATTTGGAGAAGATTCTACATCCTCCCCCTGACTGTTTATGTTCACTAACTCTGGTCGTACTGCTCATTAAAGATGTCTTCAGGCAACAAAAAGAAAGTCTTATTTACTACCGCATGATCAATAAATAAAACCAAAGGTCAAGGATTGCGTCTAAGACGGTTGCATTTTAATGAATAATCCAAAGCCAAGAGGCCAGCACAGTTCCTCTCTTTTGTTTGAGGGACAGATAATGAAATTGCCTTGTACGCCATTGAACGGATATTTCATTTTGAGCGCTTCCTGAGCCTCCCGTAGTCAAAAAACTTGTCACTGCTTTATTGCAGGGCTGATGACGATGGAAATTGGTTTGGTTCAAGGCAAGCCACTCCACTCTGGTCGGGAGGCGTTTAGTTAACTTGTGGGGTATATATTTCTCACATGAAAAGGGTGGGGGGGATTGAATGCAGCGCTGCCCATTATACTAAAAGAAAAAAGATAATTGTTTCCAGTGAACATTAACTGCAGCCTCACTGCAATTTATGTATTATTCATTTGAAGTCGGTCCCAAAACAATTACATCATAATTTGCATAATGGTCGGTCACAAAAATATCTCCATTGACTAATTATGTCGCTGTTTTCCAATTGGCCTTTTCGCTGTTTGTTTGTACGATGCGTCTGGAGTGCAGCTCTTGTCAGATCTGCTGAGGCTCTTGCTCACAGAACCGTTCAAATCCCGACACCGCGACACTTAATTTCACGACGAGCAGACCGCGACGGTATTGCTTGGTGTTTGATTCCAAATTCCACGTTTTTGTTTACAAGGCAAACAGAAATGCCTTTGTTTTACATGTTCCAATGTTCAATGTCGATACATGGCTGTGTAGTTCTCAATTTTTTTGAAATACACAAGAGAGAATGATTTTTCAGAATGATTTATCATTCCTAACAGATATTTTCAAAACAATATATTCTGTTTGGTTTTTCAGGTTAGATAGACATAAACATCAACATAAACAGAGCCTTTGCCTCTCAGATGGAATGAAAACTGCCTGGTAGGATTGCAACATTTACAGTAGCAACAAGGCAGGTGGAAGGCAGACTGTTTTGCATGCATGCTCATTTCTGCCTGTGATGGCAATTATGTGAAATATATGCAGTGCAGAATACATGGGGGTTTTAATAAAACAAATACAGACACACAGGCATGCACACACGCACACACGCACACACGCACGCACACACACACACACACACACACACACACACACACACACACACACACACACACACACACACACACACACACACACACACACACACACACACACACACACACACACACCACACACACACACACACACACACACACACACACACACACACACACAGAATCCTCATTGAAAGTTTGATGAAAGTAAATACCCATGTTGCAGAGTTCAGGAGCATGCAAACCCTATTGTAATCTGTATACAAATGACGTCCTTCCACTCACACGCATGGTTCAGTGTTGGTGGCCTTGCTAATAGAAATTCGGTCAAAAGCTCAGTTCATTCCACTAGATGACAGGTATGTGTGGTTTAAAGTCACCATGTGCACAAAATGACACCTTTTTTTTCTGTACGGACTATGACTATTCATAATTATAGATGTATACAAGGTACAAAATGGGTACACAATGGATGAAAAGTATACCTGGGATTTATCAATTATCAATCAATATGTTATTGAACAGTGTTTGTAAGCATTTGGATAATGGCATATGTAGCCCTTGGATAACAAAAGTAAAGAAAAAAAACATTTGTCATAAATGTTTCAATGAAAGTGCTTCAGACAGGTTGTCTCCATTCCTTAAAAGCAGCCACTTATCATTATTTTGCCAAAACATAGCCATTAAGTGCTTTCTTGCAGCCCTCTTTGTCAAATAGAATAAGAAGAATAGTGACAATTTGCATATAAACAGCTATCAATATGAAAACACAATCTGCCAGCACAGATTTTAGGAAGACATTCATTTGTTGATGGCAAACCTGAGACAAAAAATATAATCGCAGCACATTTTCTCACATCAACACACAAATGGGAAAGAACAACTCTCTGCTTAGAAAAATACAGATGGCTGTAAAATTATTTTTAATTTTCGTAGCAATAAAGCTTGATGCTATTGAGTCATAAAAGTAATGTGTTATGATGTTTAGGATCAAGGACACCTTGTTTCATGTTGGCCTACACAAATGTAATCTGCACACATCTTTGCTATCATAGACACGATTCCAGTGTCCTAGGTGATATGGCAGTCTGAAATGATGGCTGAACATTTCTGTACTGGGAAGTGCAACATAGTCAAAGAATAGTGGCATAGCAATGCTGATGTCCCGAGACACATCAACGGGACAACAACAGACCATCAGCACACTGTGCAAGAATATTAACACTGAATATTAATAGATTGAAATGTCAAATAGAGGAGGGGGTTTTTGAGCCGTGGCAAGACATTCTCTTGCCATTCATTTTACATTGCAAATGTTTAGGAATACATTTAGGCACATCATTTGAAATGGTTTATGCACTTTAGCTGAAAAGATTCATTATCTCCAGTTCTTTTTTGGAAGACAGACAGCTCATACAGCCCACAATAGCCTTTTGTTTCTTTTGTATTTCTTTTAAAACATAAAGCTGCAAAGCGGCACATGGATCGGTTCTTTTGATGCTTATTATTGACATTTCAACTCCTCCCTGATTCATGGGGAACTTCATTTTGAGTTGTGAAACACAATGTGCATTGATTTTTCCCATTTCTGACATGGTGATCATTGTCAAAAGCAAATCTCTTGTCTAGCTTGAGCTTGGCTTGATTGATTGCCAATCTTGCCATACAATAACACACAGGATCTGATGTCAAATCCCTTGTGTTGATGATTAGGTGTCACATTGTCCCACAGCAAGAAGGTCCTGGGTTTGAATCCCAGCCCTCCCAGGTCCTTTCTGGGATGAGTTTCATGCTCCTCCCATCCTAGGTATAGGATGGGTCAATATTTGACCCATCCTGCATGCATTTAATGCAGGGGATACCTAATTTCCCCCAGAGGGATTAATAAAGTATACAAGTCTCTTGAACTTGAACTTGAACTTGAACTTGAACTTGAACTTGAAAATAAATAAATAAATACTTACAGAACCCTAGTCGAACTACACAACTTCACAGCCTGTCCCTATGCTTAAGCAGAATACCTCAGACATTGCTTAGTTGGCTACCACACTGCAAATACAACTGCAAGTGCCAGTTTAAAGTGTTTCACTGAGGTAGGTATCCTCTTTCACAGATATTTTGTTTAATTTGACCCAGTATACCTCCGCCAGGCTCAACAATGAATTCTGGCATGCCCAAAATCCCAGCACCCCATACTGTCATCTGGCACCTTCTGCTTAGTTCTATTCTGTTTGTACATGCACACTGACAATCCTTAACTATAACCACCAGCAATGCACAAGTGTCCTCAGTTGCTCCCCTCAGTCCCTAATTAACACTACCAATTCTGTACGGGCTTGCTCAGTGACTAACCAGTGACCAATTCTGCACAGACGTCCTTGCTGGCTACCACCCATTGCTAGCTACCACCACATAATGCTGTCTAGGTCTGTCCAGTCACTAAACCCACTGGCACCAATAATGCATTCTCACTTGTGCCGGGTCCATACTTCCTGTTGGCTAATATCCATCCCACGCATATCATAAGTCTTCAGAGCTACCTCCCCAACTGATCTGTTTCCTTCTCATCTACAGCCACTGACTAGCCTTTTCAGCTGGTTCACACAAATACCAAATTGTAACATAAGTAGCACATACGTTTATTCAGCTACATAATCTTAAAACCCTATCTCTACTGGTGTAACATGTGCCTGCCGGCCACAATCCCTTGCTTCAGCTCCCAAATATGTATAATATAACTTCTTTCTCTCAAAGGTTTTCAAAGATATAACTCAATGAGAGACACAATTCACTCCCTTGCTGAATACAGCACTGTGTCGGGTCTCAAGGTAGTGGGCACAATTATCTGTAGAATGGTGAGTTGTACACCAACGTTTGCCCACAATTTCCAGTCCCTTGCCATATCCAATTTTCCAACGTTCCTACTAGGAGCCTGTGCTGTGACATTCTCTCTCTCTCTTACAAAGCCAATTGTTGTAATTGTAATTGTGCTTGCTTTCAGTTACACCTGTCAAAGGCTTAAGAACTTTATGATGCTAAGTGTACCAACCCTGGCCTAGACTAAGCCTACAATCTGACAAGATGTGCTTCAATGTAGCCCTGCCTGCTCTCAACTGACAACTTGCATCTTCACCCACTGAGGCTTTGCAGAGTTAGAAGCACATAATATGTTGCTCCAAGGAAAAACTTAATACGACTGGCGTCCATGCTTCATAAACCTTGCAAGCAAAATGTATCACTGTTGTTATCCCCTGCCATAATCCAAAAGACTTAATCGATCAAAGTATGAGGTCTCTTTTCACATTTTACGTTGCTCTTTTTCATATCTAAAGTGAAACTTGTTAAACTGGCAATGTTCTTTGACTTTAGAAAATCTTTTAAATAATGCTGATGTTTCCCTCAGAATAGCTGGTGCTTAGAACACTGGTGCCGGGTATAACTGTTGTCATCAATTGTCGGCTATTCAGTGGCTGTCTAAGTGGTTCCTGGGAGAAATATCTGGCTTAAGGGCATGTTTATGCTGTTATGAGAGACAAGAGCAATAGAACAGCAATGCACATTCAAATTGCTTACCACTTCCAAATATTTCTCATGTGGTGTTGAGACCAATAATCTCGGATTTACAAGCGAGTCTTTTTATACTCTTATGGCTACTGAGAAGAAGAAGACAGTCTTTATTGTCATTGTACAAATAGGTTACAACAAAATTTGACCTCTGCATTTGACCCATTCTAAACCTAGGAGCAGTGGGCAGACGCAGTGCAGTGCCAACTCCAGTGTCTTGGTCAGGGGCACTGTCAGTGGTATTAACCCCTAACATACATGTCTTTTGATTATATTACATTACATTTAGTCATTTAGCAGACGCTTTTATCCAAAGCGACTTACAATTGTTCAAACACCGAGGGACGCAGCCATCAGGAGCAATGAGGGGTTAATTGTCTTGCTCAAGGACACTACAGCCTGCTAGCAGGAGGAGCCTGGGGTCGAACCAGCGACCTTTAGATCACTAGACCACCAGCTCTACCGCCTGAGCCACCATCCCCTGTTGTTGATGGTGGGAGGAAACCTCAGCACCTAGAGGAAACCCACACAAACACGAGGAGAACATGCAAACTCAACACAGAAAGGCAACAGTTCTGAGCAACACTGTGCCACCGTGCCGCCGTACTGGTGCGTTCATCTAGATCATATCAGACACTAGAAGCACCCTCACCTGGAAACCGCCGTCAGAGAGGAGTGAAGCATAATAATAACACATAATAACACAGATGCGTCATCAACTGTGAAAACCTTTCACTCCTGAACTATTTGCCTCTTTTTCTGAAAACCTTTCACTCCTGAACAATTTGCCTCTTTTTCTGGGGTTAGGCAGATATCTTGCAAAGGTTCTCTCTGGCTGAGTTCATCGCTTCAAATGTCAAATACCTAAAGGTTGCCAAGGAAAAAAAGAGGTTCCTGTGAAAAGTCTTAGTGTCTAGGTCACTATGCCATTTAGAAAGCAGAACATATAGAGCTGGAGCTTTATTTAACACTCCAGAGATGTGCTGCCCTATGTCTCAGAAGTGACAGATAATGCTGTAATGAACTCAAATCGTTCCAATACATTTCAGCAAGTTAACTATGTTGCCATAGAAGCATTGGATTTTTTTTCTTTCCTGAATACGGCACAAGTTGCACATTGCCTCTGACGAGTAATGACATTATTACAGCATTACAATTCATACAATTTGTTTGGGCCAGGGTTTATATAACAATGCCATTTAGCAGATAGCCATACACACTGCTGTGTATCCAAACCAAGAAGAGATACCAAGAAAATGACTTCCCGCTAGCAGCCACTCATAAATATATCATCTCTCCCCATCACATATTTGAAATCGAGCCATAGCATCACACATCCCAGACATCGTTGAATCCAAACATCCTTGAGCTTTAAAAATCTTTTGCTTAACACTTACACCCTAGAAACCCAGCGACAATAAGATTACTTCAAACTAAACATGTAAAGGTGAAGAGTTCAGATACACACACACGCACACATACACACACACACGCACACACACACACACACACACACACACACACAAATGTATACCCTCAGAAAGTACACGATAAAGCACATAAACATCAGCTAGAGAAGTGATATCTGTCTGCCTTTCAGGCTCCATTCTGATACGATGTCGTACAACCAACGTTACATTGTTACACTTGTATACCAGTTCCAAAAGCCTCTGTTGCATCTTTTAACCAATTCCTACATGGTTCTGATGAAAGTAAGTCATGGAAACTGGTCCTTTAAATGTTGACTGACAAGACACATATTTAGCTAAATTAATGGGTAATTGTAAATCTGCATTTTGCCAAATACTGTTTCTAATGAGGATCTAATGACTGAGACAGACTTGAACCCAAATCCATGACCACAAAAACAATCAAGTTGCAGAAACCGTTCTTTACTTAAGTTTCTGGATCGGTACACAGGGAGGCAGGCCGCGGGGCAAACAGTCCGACAGGAGTAGGCAAGGTGAGACCGTTAGGAGGGGTTTCAGTCATGGGGTACAGTATACCGGTACTGGATCGATACTGGATCCAGGATGCTGCAAGCGGGGACCCAGGAGCAATCCTCCTGGCCTTCCGGGCCACCAGGTACTGGAAGCCGCTTCCACGGCAACGCAGCCAGAGGACCTGAAATCAGTGTTTTGTGGTCTGCAATTCGTTTTTACCATGTCTGAAAGGCTTTCTGTTTGCAAAGAAAATCATTCAACCAGGATGCAGAAATGGAATTTCAACATCAACCGACAAATATGTGAAGTTATAATGAAACATCCGTGAATATGTTGTAAAGGTTTAATAGCACCTATTAAATGTTTACCAGGTCCTTCTTTTAGAGAGGCCAACTTGCACCTCTCAATTCCAGCCTACATTATTCCCTTTTAGTAAAAACTCAATCAAACTGTTCAGGACGAGGCAACAAGTGCCAGCACTTATCGTCCAAAGTACTTGTAAGTGTCATTACTTTCAATCCGACTGTGACCATTCATGAACCATACTGTGGGTTGGAAGCCTTTTTAGGCCAATAGACTATAGTTACCGACTTCTACTTATATTGACCTAGAAACGTAATGTGAATTTCTGGCCAGTGGTATAAGATATATTAAAAAATATAAAACCAAGAAACAAGGAATAGAACAAATTCTGCAGTAATGAACAATACCAAATTTAGTAAATAAAGAAATACATTTAAACTAAAGTTAATTTGGTGAAAGCAAAAAAAATAATAATAATTTGATGGTGGCCTGCACTGCCTTTGTCTTTATTCGATTTGGGATCTGCCTGCCCCAGAAAGCAAGAGGCCAAGACTGTTATGAAGGTCTAAATGAGTTTATAGTCTAGGAGGCTCAGCCCAGTGGGACTTTTTGGATGAAAATAATAATAATAAAAAAAAAGATGGAATCCCTTGGCACATGTGCCAATCAAAATACAGGGTTAGTGGCCAAAGCCCTTAACATAATTATTTTTTCTTTCTTTCAATAATTCATAGATCCTTCCATACGGGTGGGGAGAATCTCAGATTAAAGTGATAATCATAATGAACATGGCTGCTGAAATTTCAGCCTGAAGCCCTTCAGTGCACATTAAATAGAGGGATTAGCTCGCCTCAGCTGATTCCATCTCAGGCAATCCCCCCCAAGTGGCTAAATATCACCATGCTCTTTATTCAAGAACATTGCTCAACAGAATTCAGATGCTTTCAGTCACACACAGGAGCAAACAGTTAAGAGATTCATATTTTTCTGTTTTCAAGTTGAAGTAAAAAAAGAAAGAAAGGTGTGTGGTGATGTTATTCATCAGGAGCTATTTAACTTTGCCGGCGCGGCTTGGAAAGTTTGACGGAAAAATCCTCCGCCGTACCTCAGCTGTCGAGGGACCATCTGTGTGCCCCTGCGTGACGGATCAGAACGGCTGAATATTCATGCCCCAACCGTCGGCTCATAACATTAGGCCAGGGGACGCGGGGGGGGGGGGGGGCGACGACGCTGTTACCTTGTCAGAGACCGGCACGGCCGTCTGTTAACTAGCACATCTTTTTCCCCCGACACGTATGTGATCAGGCACCGCGCCGCTGCAAGACATGCTGTACCGCATTGTAACGTGTGAGTGATGGGGGCCATTGATTTTGATTTCCTCCTTCAAAAACGTCTATTAAGCATTATTTTTATGATGGAGTCATACATTTATATTTTCTACTCATGATAGACGAATGCAAGTTGAATTATAATTTATTAATTTTATTGTATTTATGATATGTATTCTTTAATTTATCTATATTATAAAATATAATTATTGTTATAATAATGGTTATTATTATTAATAATAATAATTATAATAAATGTAATGATATTGTGGATAATAATAATGATAACAATAATAATTATAATAATAATTATAATAAACATAATAATAATTATAATTATATCTTGAATATTGAAAAATGTAATATATTAGCAATCCGATGTCAGTGTTCTGTACGTTCAGACTTGCATGCTTAATAACTAGGCTCGTCCCGCGGGGTCATCCTGAATGAAGGTTAATGTCCAAAGCTCTGCAAAGAACTTTTAAGAGGCCCAGTGAATGATGCTGCCAGCGTGCTCATGTAAGAAATATGAACTCTCAGAAGCGAGGTCACTTTATATTTGACTTGCCTAAACACGGTATAAAATATTATATATCCTTGGGGCCTTCGGAGAGATGCCTGAGAAGCAGACATTAAAGGAGAAGCCCTCTCACTACCCTTTTAAGGCGATGAAATTGCTGGAGAGGAGAGGGAGCGGGTTGAAATGAGTCATGATTGTGTCAATACACATGCACGCGCACACTCAGAGCGGTTCTCAAATGCCATCCTTAAATCAGCGTGGTCTGACATGCCCTCTTTTGTAATGGCCGTCCTAATTGTGGCATTGTGGCTCCTGAAGTAAGAATAAGTTAATTGCCCCGGTCGGAATAGCTAAAAAGTGCTCGGACGCGGTTCCCCCGGGAGCAGCCGAACTCTCGAGGACCACGACGAGATCCCGTCGACCTGGGTGATAAATCTCGCCCCGTTAAGTGGCCGCAATGGCTCTGCTGGTAATTGATACCAATGTAGTTAGGGAATAGGGTGACGATGTGACACATTTACAGTGCTGGCACGCCGGTCGGTTGTGTTTTATGTGCTCTTGTGACTGCCACGCGGATTAGGGTCACCTATGTGCCTCATGAATCCTTAAACAGCTGCTCGCTGCCACACAGATGCGGCCGCGAACGGTACGTAAGAGCGTGTAAAGAGCATCGCTGTGAAGTCTTACAGTAAGTATATTTACATCTGCATATGTTTTTCTTTCTACGTCGGGGCGGGCGTTGTGAATCTGGAGAGGAAAATAACAACAGTAGAGAACACATGTTCGTTTCACCTTGAACGAGTTTTCTTTTAATGGTGGAAAAAACGCTGAATGGGCTCTGACTTTGTAGCAAGCAGCTACCGCTTGTGAATTCCCAATTAATTCATGAATGCATTTTCACTCTTCTTTATCGCGGTTATTATTTTAACGTTAGCCAAAGACAACCCAAAAAACAGTCTCTTCACCACGATATTGTGGTTATTCTGTTCTAGGCGCGCGGGAGGTGGTGATCAGATGTCCGCTGAATCACATCCAGTGCATCGGGACGAGGAAATGTATTCATTTCAACAAACTCTGCAACGGGGTCCGAGACTGTGAGGACGGCTTCGATGAAGGAGTCCACTGTCGAGGTAAGATGATAGATTACCTAGCGTGAGTCCTACGTGGATATTGTGTTTAACAGGCAATTAAACCCTTTTTAGGGGGGGGTTTCTTCAGACTTGGAGATAGATAGTAGATCATTTTCCTTTTTATCTTCTCTCAGTACGGGAAAGTCCATTACTACACATTTCCTTCACAGTGTCGTATATGTTGGACCGAGCTGTTGCTCTTTTTTTAAATCGCCAGTGCCTGTCACTCTGCACTCAAATTGATTGCCAAGATGGCAACCGAGGTCGTCCCGCCTGTCGGAGAAGGTAAGAGGCTTGGTGGCGCAGCGTAAGGTGTTGCATTCGGTACAAGTCGTCACTCCCCAAATAACCGAGCCGTTACGGACAACCTAGTGTCCTTGATTGGCCGGTGAAGCAAAGCCACACCGGGCATTGTCTGTCCGAGCGCGAGCCGAGGGGGCTGCGGTAATGTAGTTTGGCCTCTCGATTGCAAGTGTTCTCTCGTTGGCACAGGACAGAAAAAGCCTGATCCAATGGTCCACTCCAGTACAATAACGCTTGCAATTGATAAATTGACTTGGTAGGTTGCCTAGGAGAAGAGGCGCAGGGATTAAATTAATATTGATCTCAAAGTGGGTGGACATTGTACTTGTGTGGCGATATAGGTGTGTTTGGGTTTAAAAATTGCCATTTAAATGTATGATTTTGACTATAAATCATGTGTAACTGCATATTGTTTTAATCATTTATTTTCTTAGCGGCTGTATAGCAATTTCTAAGGGTGGTGTGGTGGTGGTTGAATGGACCTTCCCCAAAAAATCACCAGAGATATGATGCCATTTTCTACCATTCCCAGACACTTTCAGCTTGTCAGCTTGTGAATTTGTTGTCGGTTTTCTTTTTGTGTTTTTGTATTGTTTGTTTTTGGCAGCTTTTTTTAGCGACGGTATTGAAGGTTCTAACTGCAACCCTTTAGCCAGTTAGCAGTCCTTCAGTAGCGCACCATCTCCGAATGTGCACTCCCACACATTTGTTTGGAGAGAAAAGTCTGGTGCCGCTGTGCCACTTGTCCACAATTAGACTTCCACACTGCGCCATTGAAGCCTGGCGGCTCTGACTCCACGCTGCCCTCAGCCACGCTAGCGTGGATGCCATGCCACAGTCGGCTGATCGTTGCGCAGAAGTGGGAAGGTTTGGTCTGCTAATTGAGCCGCGCTCACAGAGGAGTTGTCAAAACTACTTGGGGTTTTCGGGACTTGGATGAACCGTTGCATGTCTCAGAGGCAGAAACTCCAATGATCGATTGATTCTGGAGCGTAGACGGGCTCATCGATTGCATTTACGAGTCCGCCTCTAATGTCACCGCAATTTGTTTGTCTCAACTGTCATCCCCGCTTCTCGCAACGGCGCCAGATTATACCATGTATATGGGGGGGCAGTGTTTTAGTGTGCAAAGAACGAGGCACGGGCACGCACCTGTTTTGCGTTTGAATTGGCGGAGATGAGCGAGGAACACGTCCCATCCCGATGCTTGCCACCGTGGGTTCCTCGTCTTTTATTGCTTTTGGGATTGGGCAACAATGGGCAGTCTCCCAACACACACTCATCACGAAGCCGCAAACAATATGGATAGGCTTTAGATGTTATTGCCAATGTCCTGTTACCGTGATACCGGGCATAGATGTTCTCGCCAAAACTTTTTCTCCATAATACCTAGTGGGGAGGGGGGGGGGGCATGCTGCTGCTGCCCATGGTTTCTACGGTGACATTCTGAGATTTACAATTTCATGACTTACCAGTTGAAGCGCTGTTGTGTCAGCTGTGTTTGTGTTTGTATTTTTTCTGCGTCTGCATCTCTATGTATTACAAATAAGGTAATAAAAGATCATTTATTATGAACAAGTTTTAATTATTGAATTATTTTAACTTCATGAATTGCTTCAGGGATCACAGCAGCAAATAACAGTGTAAGTCAAAATATAAGATAAAAATAACATATGTAACACTATGTATCTACTATGTTAAACCTTGATATTCTGCTGTGTTTCTCCCCCAAAATCTGAATAAGCAAATGCAAATGAATGTAAACAAAATATCTGCAAGTTCCGCAAGGAGAATAATCTTTTCATTTTGCCCACAAAACACAACCAGGATGTGGTATTTCCTGTGGTATTATAAGTTGCTGCTCACCAGCCAATCGTGAGCAGCAACTTATAACAGCAGCTACAAGCGACCAAAGTCTCAAACTCACTGAACGAACACGAAATTCCACGTGGTTGAAAATCCAGAGTTGAAATGTGATTCTTGGCAAGGATGTTCAACTTATTAACGTACCAGCATAATATAGTTCTGAAAGCACACGAAAACCACATGGAAAAATGACTAGTTGCAAAGTTTTGGAATGGTTTCTGGTAGCCTGGGTAAAAGAACCCTTGGATAAAGAATGACCCTGGCAAAGAGTTATTCATTTTAGATGAGGTCCCCTCACACACACACAGACACACACACACACACACACACACACACACACACACACACACACACACACACACACTCATTCTTACACCTCCCCCACCCACTAATGTAATATTTCCATGGATAACACTCAGCGACGACAGTGTATTTTCGCATTTCAGGGAGAAAGGGATTACTCAAAAAAAAAATATTACGGAAATTAATTTTCTCAACCTCTTTTCTTTTTCTTTTTATTTTTATGTATTTTTTATTTAAATGACACGATTTTGATTTCCACACCCTGTAATCATATGGCTTTTCTTTTTTTTTTTTTTTACAACATAGATTCTCTGAATTTGTCATTTGGATTTGGAGATCTTATTACCATGACTGAGTATCTCATAATGAATTCATGGATCATCTGATGACTCAAAGCTCCAGGCCCCCCCCCCCCACCACCACTCCTTTTTTTGTGCTTTCAATAAAGTCCGTGCATCTGATCTGATGGTGGAAGATTAATGACTTTTGAATGGGCCAGCTGCAAGCACTGAGTTTAGGAGAAGTGCGGAGGAACAGTGTTATAGCCGTTACGGTGATATTCACACACTTTCTTGTTACCTGCGACGTCTTCTAATTCTGTCACTTTAATTTCCTTCCCTTTTTTTTGTTCGTCTTCTTCCTTTCTCTTGCCGACCCTATTTTACTTTTGAGATGAAATACATTCAAGAGTGAAACCGAGTAAATCGGCTTAGTTATCCCACCTTCAGCCAATAATGGATGATGCAAGGAGCCAATTAATCCGATGGCATGCTCATGCATCACGCCGGGCTGAGGCCGCTGCTTTTCACCACTTTTTTTCCCCCCATCAGTCAGGCCCGTCTGTTATTTCAAACCCGCATCTCCAGCCGAAGCTGGATAACTCATCACGCGCTACATTTTTTAAAATTGAATTACATTTTTTTAATTCCCTTCAGAAATTCTATTAAATGGTTTAAACAACAGCAATATGAGGAACGTTTCATATTTTTTATTTTTTACTTTTTATCGGAGCTGGCAGGCTGCTGGCCGTGCTGAATCCCCTCTATTTCTTAGAGGGGTGTAGGAGTGCATTATGTGGATCTGTTTAATTATGGTGATGTATCAAAGTAAAGTGTGCTTTACACTATAGCGCGCCTGTGAAGATTTGTTTGTCTGTGAGCGCTAGCCAACCCATCCTTAGCCTATCTAGATTTAGCACCGTATACAGTATAATGTATATATACTGTATATATAGTGCTTAAAAAAAAGGGATGGGAGATATTGGGAAATACAGCTTCAAGGGTTTGCGATCAGTACGGGCATCGATATGGCCAAATGTACAGGTTAGTATATGACACCTAATTTTACTAGCCTCCTAATACCGCACATAATATTGCGGCCACTTATTGCTCCATGAATTGTGCATCAATTACGCCCTCATTCTGCGCCCTCTTAGCCTCCGATTCACAAACTATATCGAACAAATATGCCAGCGCAAATACGTCCATAAGGTTTTGCTGATAAGTGTAATTTGCTCTTGTTTTGCGTCTGATTGTGGATCCATAGAGATGCACAGATTCAAACGCACTATACTTTACAATTAAACTTTACTGAGTATTTAAATTGTATGAGTAAATCTATAATAAAATGTTATTTTCCCACAAGTGTGTATCCTCCTTGTCCAGATTATGCACGATGCTTGTTTCTTTCCATAAGGAAACGGAGTAAAATAAAATACCGTACATCTAAAATAAAAACATTGCTTTATTTTTTTGTTTTACAGGTACTCCTCACTTAAGGACTGAGTTCCGTTCCTAGGACCAGGTCGTTAAGCAAATTGGTAGATAAGTGAGGACCCGTGTTATTTCACGGTAAGGGGGCGTGGCCATTGAGAACGCTAGTGTAGTGAATACTGACAGACTGCGGGAACGAGACAGAGCCTGAGAACAGTGATGAGATGAGACAGTGTATATAGTGTATATAATGTATATAGTATATATAGTGTATATAGTGTATATAGTATATAAAGGGTGATGCGCGATGAGATGCTTAACGCTGAGACGCCGTGCACGCAGTGCGCACGCCGCGTTATCGTACGCAGTGTACAATACAGACTGGTCAGAGAGCTGGTCATAAGTCCGAACAGTCATTAAACAGGTAGGTCATTAATTGAGTAGTACCTGTATTTAGAGGAACGGGGCACGGGTCGCGGGTGCCCCATTGTTGGTGCGCCGAGTACACAGGTGGAGCTGCACCGATTGCACCGTCCATCAGTACTTATGCCACTGGCTGTGCCTCTATTATGCATGGAGAGAGAGACGGGCGAGAATTACGCCCCGATCGATCCCTCTCCACGCCCCCCTCAGGATGGGGCCCTAGGCGGCTGCCTATGTCGCCTATAGGAAGCGGTCCTCGCCGTGACAGTAATACAAATTATGGTAATAATGTCAAAATATTATTTACAGATCACTGGAAAGTATGGGCATGACACCCCTTATAAATATGCTTCAATTGAAAAATCTCTCTGAAGACGATTGCACAGCGGAGCCCTCTTATTCATTTATTTGTTTTGTTTGCGTGCAGTAACCACCAGCGCTCTGCAGACGGTAATAATTTCACTCGAATTGCATGTGGCTATTAGTGCTGGTGTTTGTGAATTGGACATTTCTTGCAGAGAAAGGGGCAAATTTTGCTCCAAATGTCCCCTGTGAAGGTAATTCAGTGATTTGTTTCCAAACACATTATACATTCTTGATAGTAATTGCTGAAAAGATGTGAAAGGAATGAACAATGTAGTACTGAATTGTGGAGTTAAACTTTTTCTCACCATTTTTGTGGTCCAGATTTTTTGAGCAGGCCTAAATCTTGACTCGATGACGTGGAGCCATACTTTGCATGGCCCCTTCCCTAACTCTATACAAACACCAATTTGGAATCAGAACATCAGTAGTGAAATAAGCTAAACTAACAGCCCTGAGTTTGGGATGAAACACTGTTTTGGGAATAAACACCAGGGCCCGTATTCACCAAACATCTTAAGGCTAAAAGTAGCTCCCAATTTGCTGATTTAGGAGAAACTCTTAAAAATAATGGGCGTGTCAGTCCTTATTTTAGGACTGCTAATTTGCTGGTCTAAGAGTATTTCACAAAGTGTTTTAGCGCTACTCTACTTCTACTTGGCCACAGGGAAAATGCAGCTATACATGCAGACAAACTAGGTATATCTCAGTCATCAGTAAGTAGAGATACAGACATGTAAGACGCTGCTGACAATTAGCTGAACATATACTAGTCAGGATATTATTCTTGGTTTCATGTGTAATCAGTGATACTTAGCCTACATTTTTATTTTAAAATATTTTTTGAATATGCCGACATGATACCTATTTCTACAGTATTTCTCAGATTAAATCACTGACAGAGGCCCATCTCCTATCAACCAATCACTGTGGGCATAGTAAGTAAGCTTGAAACATCACCCATAGAAACAAGGTCAACCCCACCCTTTCTCTTAGCTCCAAGATTTTTTCTCCATTCCTTAGTAAAAGTTGGTCTCAGTAGCTTTGTGAGTAGGTTTTGAGAGGAAACTCTTAGCTAGAAACTTTTACTGCTATTTGGGAGACCTCTTAGTGGATAGGATGGTAAGATAAAATGTTTTGTGAATATGGGCCCTGGAATAAAAGTGTCTTGCGGAAGACCGTGAACTCATGCCAAGTCTTGGCGCGGATCCTGTGGTTCCTCCCCCAAGCACCCATGGAGAAGGTCAAGCACCCATGGAGAAGGTCAAGCACCCATGGGAAAAATGCAGAGGGAGGGCGCATTGTGCATTACGCATGAAGAGGGAGCGATCAGGCGCAATTTGAGCCCACGATCTCTGCTCTGCTGTGCGTCTCCCCGTACCCTTAGCTCTTCTTATTTTAAGAAGTGACGTTTGTGTTTCTGAAGACCAAAAGATAATTTGCATAATGGTATTTTTTATTTTCTTCTCAATATTGGCAGATCATTGTGGCAGACCAAGGGGCGTGGTTAAGCCACGGTCTGCAGATACTGGCACGGGCTTCTCACGGTGTCTGCTTCGAGTCTGGGAAAAAGCGGCCCGGCGGTGCTGGATGGCTTGACTCAGGGCAGGAAATTTTCTTTAATGTCTGTTTTATCTTGCAGTGAGGTTGGCGTGTGCGGGAGTCTGGAGATGTGTGAGCCAGACCTCGGCAGAGAGAGAGAGAGAGAGACAGAGAGAGAGAGAGAGAAAGAGAGACGAGGAGGATGATTGTTTATTTATTACTTCTGCGTTCTGTTTGGCCCGTGAGCCGTTACTTTATAAATAAAACACAGCAATCTGCACTGTTTAAGCCGCACGGACTGTTGCCTTGTCCATTCTGCTCCCCAACGTAGCCACCCTGCCACAATCATTTATTTTCTTTTGACTGGTTAACTCTTTGGGCATTTATTAATATAGTTCTATTTTTAAGCTTGCAGGAGCCTACTTTATTTACTAATGAGGCCTAGTGCCATTCTAAATCGAGTTTTCAGCAGTCTTTCCCAGTGCTCTGCGAGACTGCCTTAGGGGACACACCTTCACCCCTGTGCTCTGAACTTTCCGGTGAAACACGCGTGTGACAGCGACAAGCGCTGGTGGAGTGTATGTCTATCTCCAGGGTTTACACAAAGGGGACACATTGTTTTGTCACCCATTCCCTGCCGCTATCACCACGCAGCATGGAAACATAATGCTTTGATACCCCTGTTTAAAGACACGGTCCAGGTTTCTTGGATGAAATACATATTTGCATCACAAATACATATTTAAAAATTTTAAAGATTTATCTGTGTGAAAGGAAATAAAAAAAAACATAGCCTCACTAATTCAGTGTGGACCTGACCTTCTGTGAAGTTCATTCAGGGACACATACAATATGGTCCCACTCGGGCCAAACCAGGCTCATTGGGAGGTAGGAGAAATTGAGGTCACTCAAGAAGAAGTTTAAGGCAACCAGCTGGGTCTCTGGCAAAAACTTTTTCTTCGCACACCCTCCCCTCCACCTCTTTCCCCCTTCCTGCCTCTCCTGCCCACCTCTTATGAATATACATGGCGAAGGTCCCGGGAGGACTTCATATAAAGGTGCCCAGATGGAAAAAACCCCACCAAACTCTTCGTTGTTCACCTTGAGGAAAACATGTTCACTCTTAATGCTATGCCTCATGGCTGAGCTGGGGGATCTGCATGAGCAACATTTTACACCGAATCACCTAGGTCCACCTGGGTTCAAACATGATCCTATCAGATTTTGGCTATGGGATTAGATTACATCCTGCAAATGGGTAGTTCAAAACCAAAAATCAGGATTGGGATTATTTTGAAATCGGATCGGATCAGGTAATCGAATCCGAGCTTTAATCTCGATCAGTCTTTAAAACTATCAGTTCAAAACTAACATTGGAATGGGATCATTTTGATCCACAAAATCAGGATTACCCTGATCCCAGTAGAAGAGTGGTTTTATAGTGGATTACTGGAAGAAAATGTGCTCTACAATGATTATAAAGACGTCTCAATATAAAAAACATTGTAAAGATTGTAAATTGAAAAAAAAACCCTCAGTGGCTGCTATATTCATATTTATTTTTTTCTGCCACATTTACAGTGATGAAGAATGTCATGATAAAGTATGATTTCAACTTATTCTCTACCTCGCTGAATAGTGCATTAATCCAAATAATAAGTCTGTGGATCAGGGTGATCTTATCCTACATTTGAAAAAAAAGAGCTGACTGGGTTCCCTTTTGCAGGGACTACGAATCCAATCAAACTCTGCAATCACTCCTGAAAAGGCAAAGGAAGTGACTCACTTCCGCACTTCCGTCCTGCCCCCATGGGTATCTTTTGCGACTCGACTTCCGCTTCCTCCTCTTTTCTTACTTCACATAAGAAGAATCCAGAACAAGACAATCATATATCCATGCCTGCTTCACCTCACGGACCCCACTTGTATGAGTGGGTGTGAATCACTGGCTTGAGTATAGTTCGGTGAGTATATACATATATAAAATTTATTTAATTTCCCTGTCCTTTGTCCTCCGGCGAGGAAATAGAGCAATGGCAATGAGAAGGTCATATCCGGACTGTGGACACTGCAGGGACAAAGGTGACCGCCATTCGTCCTGCGCCGCGTGCCTCGGTAGGCAGCACGCCGAGGTGATGCTCCTGGAGGACACCGTGGAGTGCCTGGACTGTGCTTATCTCTCCCTGGCTACCATCAGTAGATGGCCGGTGGGCTGCCGCGAGGAGGACACCGACGGAGGAACCATGTCAGAGGACGCCCTCTCCCCGTCTAGCATTAGCACAGGAGGTCCCATTCGCGCCGCCACTCCTCCAAACACTAGCCTGGCTCCCACACCCCATCGGTCTCCTCACCGAGTCACATCCCAGAGGAACCACAGCGGGGGATATTTTTCAGGCCGAGACGGTTTGTTCAGACTCGGACGAGTCAGACTCGGAGCTTCAGCATGTTCTCGCCCCCCCCCCGAGGCCTCACCCGTTGCGCGGCTCAAGCTATCGGGCGTAGCATGGGAGCCTGCGTAGCCCTGAACCGGTCCCTCTGGTTGGACCAGTGCCGGGACAAGGTGGCACTGCTCAACGCTGCTTCTTCTCCTCCTCAAACAAGGTTTGAGGCCCTGCTGCCGGGAAAAGGCCTTGAACCTCGGAGGAAACGAAGGGGGGGGGGGCAGCAGGACGACTGTCCTGTCCCTCCTGTGCGTTCCTTTCTCCCCGTGTCTATGGCAGAAAGCACACGCTTAAAGTGAAAAAACACACACACACCATTTGCCTACCTCTGTGCCCAAATGTCTGACCCATTGAAGGCTTGAGGGGCGTATATATCAGATCGGTTGATTGTTCAGGCGTGCGAGCAGTGGAGGGTGGGGAGCAGTCTACAATGGCGCGACAACCAATGAGTAGTGGACAATAACACAGGCGAGACGCCACATAAACGTGTTCGAGCTGCACACGGTGCTATTAGCTCTACAGCACTTCCTGCTGGCCCTCAATGGGCCGACATGTTCTGATAGACAGACAGCATTTCAGCAATAGCATACATCAATTGCCAGGGTGGGGTCCGGTCCCTCCCCCTATGCCAGATGGCGAACAGTTTACTGCTGTATACAGGGCAGAACCTCCTCCCCCTCCAGGCGGTCGACATCCTGGCTGCCTCAACCAGGGGGAGGACCTGTTGTCCAGGGGGAACCCCCGGGCTGCAGACTGGTGCCTTCACCCCCAGGTGGTGGAGGGGATCTGGATGCGGTTCGGCCGGGCAGAGGGAGACCTGTTTGTGTTGTGAGAGACGACGCAGTGCATGTTATTGTTCTCCCTAGGAGGTGACCAGCCCCCGTTAGGTGTGGACAAGATGGCCCACCCGTGGCTGGAGGCGTTCCCCCAGCCTTTTCCCCCTCTGGCACTCATTCAGCCAGTGCTGGACAGGGTGCAGGAAGACAACCTGGTGCTGGTGGCCCCTTATTGGCCCAGCCATCCATGGACCGTTGATCTGTGCGACATGAGTGTGGGCCCCTTGTGGGAGCTCCCCCTCCGGTGAGATCTACTTACACAGGCGCATGGAAAGATTTGGCATCAGCGCCGGGGCCTGTGGTGCCTTCGGGCCGGGTACCTGAGAGGGAGAAGCTCCTAGCTTCAGGCCTCTTAGATGCTGTGACACTATACAGAGTTGGGACACGCCCCTCCGACCTCCCTATGCCACCCCAAAGAGTTCCTGCAGGAACTCTTTGCTGAGGGGAAAGCGGCCACTTCACTAAAGGTCTATTTGGCAGCTATCTCTGAATGTCATGTGGGCTTGGAGGGCTTCACACCAGGCAGTCACCCACTTGTGTCTCGCTTGATGGCGGTTGTGCAACACCTACACCCAGCCCGGGCATCTCTTATCGCTCTGTCAGGGCCTCCATTGGAGCCTCTCCACAACGCAGACATCAAGAGCATTTCCCTGAAAATGGCCTTGCTGCTGCCACTTGCCTCGACGAAATGGGTAGGCAAGCTGCAGGCACTGTCAGTTCACCTGACATGAATACAGTTTGTTGGTGGAGTGGATAGAGTGGTCATGTGTACCAACGCTTCCTTCATCCCGAAGGTCATTACTACTCCGTTTCAGAGTCAGGTAACTAAGTTAGCAGCCTTTTATTTTTATTCATCTTTTACATTTTTTAATTTTCTTATTTTCTTATTCTTTTTTACCTGTGCTTGTCAGCATGCTGGGCATACAACACAGAGTATTTGTATGCCATCGCATCCAGTACAGAGTTAGTCTGCAAGTGGAGTTCAAATTCTCAACCTGACAAGAGCACAGTTTTTGGTCATAGAGAACCACCACCAACCCCCCTCTTTGGAGAACTATTTATCATGTTTCGGTGTATAAACAACTAATCACTACTCCAAGAGGGGGAGAATCACCACAGGTGAGACAAATAAACATACAACCTATCCCCATTGGTACTGGTGTAGAAGGTTGGTATTATGTCTAGGCGCCTTCAAGCAGTGGAAAGGGCCCGAAGCCCCCCAAACTCTGCAGCCTGTAGACACCCTACGGCTGCAGGAAAGCCCCGAGTACCCTGCCCTGCGGAAGACCCCCTGGCCCCAAGAGAAGCCAGAGGGCCGTGGAGCAACCCCCCTGCCCAGCCCCGAGGAGCATTACCCAGTCCCAGGGAGCACGAGGAGACCCCGCACCCCAGAGGCCCACACAGACAATCAACCCCCAGGTTCAGGCACAAGACGCAGCCGCAGGCACAGAACCCAGGCCGCGGGCGCAAGGCACGAACCGCAGGCCCAGATCCCGCGCCGGGTGAAATAGCTCAGGTTGGACAGTTTGGTGGAAAAGTGAGAGGCCAGATTGAGATGGTTTGGACACGTGTATAGGAGAGATGAGGGTTACATTGGGAGAAGGATGATGAGGATGGAGCTGCCATCCAAGAGGAAAAGAGGAAGGCCAAAGAGAAGGTTTATGTATGTAGTGAGGGAGGACAAGCAGGCGGTTGGTGTAAGGGAGGAAGATGCACAGAACAGAAGGTATTGGAGGCAGATGATCCGCTGTGGCGATCCCTAACGGGAGCAGCCAAAAGAGAAAGAAGAAAAGTACGGACAACACAACAAAATGTAGAGTCTATCAATAATATGAGTCTCGGGAATCTGAAATCTGATATCTGAAAAATATGCCAATCACCAACCTCAACGGACTTCATCAGGTCATCAACCTCTTCCGTTGTAACAACAACGGGCGTATCATCGGTCTCCTCCGGTGGTTCTTGAAAATATTCAGTTTCATCGTCACATTCAGGTTGAAATCCGTTGTTTGAAATGTTCTTCAAGTCCGGGATAATATCAGATTCAGCAACGCTGTCGTTTCTTGCGTCGCTGTCGGAGAACTGACTTTCATCGCCGAAAATGAAGTCCAGTACGCACTGCTTACACTGATCTATCACACTGGGCAAATTTAGGTCAGCGATATGACATAGATCTTCCTCCACCCTTTTCTCGTAATCGAAAACAACAAGGAAACTAAAGTTTTCACAGACAAGTGAAACCGGATCCTCGTCTTGTCCTCGTCAGGATTTCTTCATCGATGGTAGACGTTGGTACACGGCCCCTCCACAATGATATCTCCGTTTGTGTGTAAAAGTAGTAAGATTTAAAGGTTGAACTCTTTTAAAGCGGTTTCACATTGTGTCTTCACATCACATGGAATATGGAGGAATGATCTTCACCTGGATGGTCGCTTTAAAGGAAACGATCGATCGGAGTTGTTCAGCACTGTTCAGCGTCTCGGTAAGTGCAAGTGGTAAGTGTTTCCCATGTAATCTAACGGGAATATTTAACTCCATGGTTTAACATTTTTTCCACTATTTATAAATCAAACTCGGTTTCGAAAATACATTCAGAGATAAAAAATAAAAAAAAAGGAGCACGAATCTGCAAAAATCTTATTTTCCTTCTAGAAAGGTTTTTTTCAACTTATTTGGCTGTTCCTGGATTTTTGAAATGGTTTTGCTGCGGTGGGTCACAAATCTTCCTTTCTCTTTCATAGAGAGTAGTAGATAGTTAAAATATATAAAATATAACAATGTGATATCAACAGGATATTCAGTCCAGCTTTAAGAGGCCAAGGGGGACAACAAAATAATTTTAGTTTTTGAATTCCAAAAATGCTGGCAAACTCCTAGTCATTCAGAAATCAATACTCACTTGTGCAAAGGAGCCTCTGCACGTCAATTATTGTGTGACTTATTAGAAGTATAAATATTTTCTAAAGCTAGACATTTCAAAACAGTTACCTCAGGAAATGTCAGATGTATCAGGACTGCCAGACTCTGCAGCAAAAGGGCACACACGTGCAAACAAGCACTTTAATAAGATGTATATTTTAATAAGGATTTGCTCCAAAACAACACATCTAATAAAATTATCGTGGTTTACATGCTTCTGCATCTATACTACAAACATGCGGACACAACTACAAAACTGCGACACAACTTCAAACATACGGTCAATAAATCTGATTTCCATACCCGATCGGTCGAGGCCCAGGTTAACAACGACCGCCACTGGTGCCGTTAGCCAACAGGGTGCCAGTGGAAATTGTGCTACTGTCAGCTGAAGAAGAAGAAGAGGGGGAGGGCCTGTCCGGAGACAGCAGGAGAGGAAAAAGGGTAGGAGAGTAGAGTTTAGAGTAGGAACTTTGAATGTTGGCACGTTGAAGGCTAAAGAGAGAGAGCTTGCTGGCATAATGGAAAAATGGAAGGTAGATGTACTATGTGTACAAGAGACTACCTCGAAAGGTAATAGTTCTAGGGCCAGAAGTTCTACCCTGGAGTGGATGGCAGGAGAAATGGGGTAGGGATAGTCTTGAAGGAAGAATGTCAAGAGTGTTTTGGAGGTGACGAGAGTGTTGTACAGAGTGATGAGCTTGTGCATATGCTCCCCAAGTTGGTTGTGAGATGGAAGAGAAATAAGAATTCTTTAGTGAGTTGGATGTGGTGGTGGAGAGCGTCCCCAAGGGAGAGAGAGTGGTCGTTGGCGCAGATCTCAATGGGTATGTTGGTGAAGGGATCAGAGACATAGGTGATGTTAGGGTGATGGGTAGGTATGGTGTCAAGGAGAGAAAGGTGGAAGGACAGATGGTGGTGGATTTCGCCAAAAGGATGGAATTGGCTGTTGTGAATACGTATTTCAAGAAGAGGGAGGAACACAGGGTGACATACAAGAGTGGAGGAAGGTGCACACAGGTGGACTACATCTTATGCAGGAGGTGCAATCTGAAAGAGATTAGTGACTACAAAATGGTGACAGGGGAGTGTGTTGTGAGGCAGCATCAGATGGTGGTCTGTAAGGTGACTCTGGAGGCCAAGAAGAGGAAGAGAGTGAAAGAAGAGCCAAAGATAAAATTGTGGAAGTTGAAAAAGGAGGAGTGTTGCATGCAATTTAGGGAAGAGGTAAGGCAGACAATAGGTGGGTATGAACGGTTACCAGATGACTGGGAAACAACTGCAGAAGTGGTGAGGGAGACGGCCAAGAAGGTAGGCCAAGAAGGTGTATCATGCGGGAAGAGGAAGGAAGACAAGGACTCTTGGTGGTGGAATGAGGAAGTACAGGAGCGTATAGAGCAGAAGAGGTTGGTGAAGAAGAAATGGGATGGTCAGAGAGATGAAGAAAGTAGACAGGAGTACAAGCTGATGAGGCGCAAGGCGAAAAGAGAAGTGGCAAAGGAAAAGGAAAAGGCATACGGTGAGTTGTGTGAGGTTGGACAGTAAGGAAGAAGAAAAGGACTTGTACCGATTGGCAAGACAAAGGGACCAAGCAGGTTAGGGTGATGAAGGATAATGATGGGAATGTGCCGACTAGTGAAGAGAGTGTTTTCAGAAGGTGGAAGGAGTACTTTAAGAAGTTGATGAATGAAGAAAATGAGAGGGAGAGAAGAGTAGATGATGTGGGGATAGTGGATCAAGAAGTGCAGCAAATTAGAAAGAAGAAGAAACAGTCTTTATTCATCACGCAACACACCACACTACAACACATGCTTGCACACACACACACATGCACATGCTTTGATGGTGGCCGGTGAAATGGATTCTCTGCTTTTGACCCATCCTGGCTTGTCCTTCCTCCGGGGGCACAGCCAGGAGCAGTGGGCAGCATTCGTGGACGCGCCCGGGGACCAGGTGATAAATGTCCATTGCTGGTCAGACAACGATGGGTGCATGTTTTTGGTGGGGGTCCTTACTGACGTGAGGTGGAGGAAACCCCATGTGAGCACGGGGAGAACATGCAAACTCCACACAGAAAGGCTCCTATTTGGGAGATAACCCGCCGGAGCACGGTGCCAACAGCGCCCCAGGCGGGAATCGAACGCAGGACCTTCTTGCTGTGAGGCAGCAGTGCAATGCACTGCGCCACCGTGCCACCAATTAGCATGAAATTAGCATGGATGAGGTGAGAACAGCATTAAAGAAGATGAAGAGTGGAAAGGTTCAGGTGACATACCTGGGGAAGCATGGAAATGTTTAGGTGAGATGGCAGTGGCGTTTCTAACGAGACTGTTTAACACCATCCTGGAAAGCGAGAGGATGCCGGAGGAGTGGAGAAAAAGTGTACTGGTGCCCATTTTTCAGAATAAGCGAGACATACAGAGCTGTAGTAACTACAGGGGAATAAAATTGATCAGCCACAGCATGAAGCTATGGGAAAGGGTAGTGGAGGCTCGGTTAAGAGGAGAGGTGGGGATCAGCGGGCAGCAGTATGGTTTCATGCCAGGAAAGAGTACTAAAGATACAATGTTTGCTTTAAGAATGCTGATGGAAAAGTACAGGGAAGGACAGATGGAGTTGCACTGTGTCTTTGTGGATTTAGAGGAAGCATATGATAGGGTGCTGAGAGAGGACGTGTGGAATTGCATGAGGAAGTCGGGGCTGGCAGAGAAGTACATACGAGTGGTACAGGATATGTATGAGGGCAGTCACACAGTAGTAAGGTGTGCAGTAGGAGTGACGAAGGCTTTCAAAGTGGAGGTGGGATTGCATCAAGAATCAGCTCAAAGTGGAGGTGGGATTGCATCAAGAATCAGCTCTGAGTCCTTTCTGGTTTGCAATGGTGATGGACAGGTTAACAGATGAAATCAGGCAGGAGTCTCCGTGGACTATGATGTTCGCGGATGACTTTGTGATCTGTAGCGAGAGTAGGGAGCAGGTTGAGGAGAGCCTGGAGAAGTGGAGGCATGCATTAGAGAGAAGAGGAATTAAAGTCAGCAGGAGTAAGACAGAATACATGTGCCTGAATGGGAGGGAGGGCGGCGAAAAGCTGAGAAGGAGTGGAGGTGGAGAAGGCGGATGAGTTCAAGTACTTAGGGTCGGCCATCCAAAGCAGCGGAGAGTGCGAGAGAGGTGAAGAAGAATGTACAGGCAGGGTGGAGTGGGTGGAGAAGAGTGTCCGGAGTGAACTGTAACAGAAGGCTTCCAGCAAGAGTGAAGGGGAGGGTCTACAGGACGGTAGTGAGAGCAGCTATGTTGTATGGTTTAGAGGCGGTGGCACTGACAAAAAGGCAAGTGGCTGAACTGGAGGTGGCAGAGTTGAGGATGTTGAGACTTTCATTGGGAGTGACAAGGATGGACAGAATAAAGAATGAGTACATTAGAGGGACAGCTCAGGTTGGACAGTTTGGTGGAGAAGTAACAGAGGCCAGATTTAAGTGGTTTGGACACGTGTGTAGGAGAGATGAGAGTTACATTGGGAGAATGATGCTGAGGATGGAGCTGCCAGGCAAGAGGAAAAGAGGAAGGCCAGATGGTTTATGGATGTGGTGAGGGAGGACATGCAGTCAGTTGGGGAGGAAGATGCCCAAAACAGAAGGTATTGGAGGACGATGATCCGCTGTGGCGACTCCTAAAGGGAGCAGCCCAAAGAAGAGGAAGAAGTTAACATGCAGAATCATTTCATATCTTGCTCTATTATTATTCATTCTTTGGATCTTGCGACTCTTTTCTCTCAAGGTCAATATAAATGTTTGGAGCCTATAAATATTGGCTGGCTGCCAATATTCATACCGTGTAGAGCCTGAGTGAATATTATTTTTGTAATGCCGTGATACAATAACTGCTAACACAATTCATGCCTGCCTCGCAAATAGACTACAATTATTCTCTGGTTTACTCTGCAAAAGTTAGTTTGCAAGCCAAGTCTATCATACAGCTGCTCTCCAGTGAGCTTGCTGCACCTGCCTAAGCAGAGCTGTCCTTATTTATAACCTGATCGAAATTATTTGGGCTAATTATTTCCATATAATTTTAAGGGACATTTTTATGGCAATGTGAGAAATGCAATGAATACAGTTTAAATTAGGTGCATTTTCATCAGTTGGGTGGCAGCAAATGAAGTGACTTCCGTTTTTATGTTCCACTCTGTAATGTCAATAGATACAATAGCTGTTCTTCAATAGGTATATTACAGTGTGTAGTGTGACTCATAAGTATATATTATGATAGTGGCATTATTTTAGTGGCAATTATTTGTGTGACATGAAATGTCATGATTTTCACAGTACTAATCCTCAGCAACTCTGTATGAATATAATTTATACACAAATATTATAGCTATGAGAGTAAAGAAAATCTATATTAAAAATCGAAAAATACATAAGCCTGAACAAATACTTTTAACTATAGGGCTTTACAACAAAAATACAACAACAACACAATAGGACACAGTTGTTTTACCAGTTGTTATATTCAGTTTGACAACAGCGTCAAGCTTTGGCAGTTAGTTAAAGGGCAACTTGCAGGTTGGCATAGCCAGTGAATTTATGTTTGGGGAAATTGTGTATAGCAAATTGATAAAAGTTGTTATTTTTTTTTTTTACTTAGAATTACAGCTGTACTCATTTTTGTAATGCAATGAGACACGGCCACCATAAAAAATCGGACATTGCTTGCAAACTTGAACGTGACGTCACGTAGGGGGAATCGGAGAGTGATGTTACATCCACTTGGCAAGAAGAAGAGATGTGGAGAGACAGAGTGCGTTTTTATTATTTTGTTTCCTACTTGTACGAAACGAAAAACGCAAACTTAATTAAGAGACAGTTCAGGTGGAACGGAGCTGAACATTTTAACATGTTTGTACCACTTTAACATCAGGCTTGTGTTGAAAAAAGCCCAACCTATACTTTAACCCCAACATGCTCCAGGGATGGCGATTCAGCACACAGAATTTAGTTTGGAGGTTTATAGAAAATATGAAAAAGGGTTTCAGGGATGGAGCTGTGAATGTTAATAAGTACATGCCTCCACTGTGTTGGAGTTATGAATTATCAGAATGATGAATTCTGGGGAATGCTTTGTTTTAAACTTTATTTTTTACAGGACCAATGGCCACGTACCCCAAGGGCATAATGTAAATGAGCTCTTTTGAAAGTCTTCACCCTGTTAAGTTAAAACACAACTTAATCTTGATGTGATTCCAGGTGCAATTCAACAACACATCTCTGGTGGCTATGAGAGAGGACGGACAACAGAAAGACGACTGAGAAAGACACGATGGCCCCTTTGGGTTTATATAGTCCTTTACTTCTATTGACATTTAGATATATCTCATTAGTAAGTGCTGTGGTAATTTCACCCCTAACTAAGCTCGACCTTAAGCATTACAATCATCACGGTATAACACGGTGGAGATTAATAGCTTGTGATTGCTTGACATTTTGCTGAAGAAGCTCCCCATTTGTTGGCGGTAAAGTACAGAGCAAGGAAAAAAAATAAAGAAATGGATTTGGTTGGTCATAAAGAGCTTAATAATACACAAAGGCTATGAGTCAGCCTTTGCTAACCTTACTTTTAAATGCAAAATGTACCCCAGGAGTACACTTCAGTACAGGAGGACTCTCTAACAGGACAGATTGTGCCCGCAGATGAAGACGCAATTATCCCGATTTGGGCTTTTGTGAGTTATATCGAAGGAACTTCGAATTGGCAGAATTGGTAATACTCGAAACCAATATTAGGGCACTTTAATCTCGCTGTTTTTGAGAGTGTCGACTCAGAGTCGCTGGCTGAGTGCATTTGATGTTCAGCCATTATACCAGTTTAGGAAGCAGACACTTCGGCAGAAAACATATTGGCTCTGATGGGGGGGGGGCTATTGTGACATTAATGAGGGAAATGTTATGAGCGACAAAGAGATGAGACATAACAGATACGCCAGCTATAAATCGCTTCCCGGGGATCGCATTCGATTTTACAGGGCGCGCAGATTTGATTTGATTGGACTCGGACTGTCAACCTTTGCTAATCTCACTCACGCTGACGGGGGTGTGGGGGGGAGCGTCGGAAAGAATAATCCCCCCCCCAAACGGAATGGAACAGAAAATTACGGGGCGACGACGCGACTCCAGCTCTGTTTTGACAGGCTCTCGTGTAATTGATCCAACAAAATATCAGGCTTTTTTTCGTCTCTCTCTCTCTCTCTACGAAGCGATGGTAAGGCTGGGCTCTTGATGCATGATGCCTTGATTCCAGCCTCACGCCGCCAGCCTGTCGAGACACCTTTGCCTGCAAAATGGCTTTTGCCTACTTCTGGGATACGGCGCGTCTTGTCGCTCAAGCGGTTCGTCATTTCACGACCGTATGAGCCAGCCGAGTGCCCCCCCGCCCTCCCTCCGCAAGTTCACAGAGTGAAAAATATATATGAGCCACTGTCGTCAGTGGCAGGGGGGGAATGGTGAGGCTGGCTCTCTGGCAGTGGCGTCACCAGAAATTGGTTAAAGGGGTGGCCAGATGGTACCACTGAAAATTGATGAACTTCACCAGCCACCCATCACATCTGGGGTGGCCAACGACATGAAATCGCCACTGAGATTTTATGTCCGAAGGAAAATGCCCCCCACCCCCACCCCAAAAACATTTTTTTTTAAATCCCTACGCTATAGTGCCGTCTGTGTTCATTTCTCTTCCCTCCTTTCTTTTCCTTTTTGGTAACGGATCAAGCTGCCCTCGTAGATTAACGGAAAGCAATGTCAAACGCGCATCTTTCCCTTCCGCCCCCCCACGCCTCTGAACAACATTCAATTATCCCACTTGATTAACTTTTCATTACGACGGCTCAGACAAACAAACAAACAAACAGTTTTTCTCAGAGGTAAGCGAGCCCTGCGAATCCCGATGTGGAGCAAGACGTTTATTTATTTTATTTTTTCCTGCAGTTTGAAAATGCAGCGCCAGCCAGCTTTGTACTACTGTATGTCATATATTAGCATATTTATTGAATTTATGCTTATCAAATGGATGGAACATTAACAGTAGGTACAGTTACAGTACGCTTTGCATTTTCGTGCTTATTTTTCCTTCATTGATGTAGTATAGTATATATATAAATACTGTATATAGATGCTGTCAGAACTTTGAATAGAGGGCTCTTGCCCCACGCTCTCAATGTAAGTGCGTCTTCGATCGCGATAGGGCGTAAGATTAACATGCATGGAAACGCAAATCAGCTTTAACGGTTGTTTTCTTAGACGCCTGTCAATATCTTTCTGACGATAAACAAAATCATAACAACTTTTTCAGGCCTAAGTGACGGATTTTGCTGTTTGACAAGTGAAATTTTCAAGTCTCTCTAGCTTCAGTTATTCCAGTAACAGCAGTTAGAATTGACTGTCAGGCCCCGTTGCACGCCATATACTACATATACAACAGCACAGACTCTGGTGCTCAATATTTCATGCATTCCACTTTGTTGTTGCAGTCTGGCTAGATATTGTCACTCATATTGTAACTCTCCCTAATATGAGGAAACAATCTGGTGTCATCAAATCCTATTACAGCGGATTTCCCCCCTCAGAAGTGGTAGGAATTAAAATTTCATTGTTCGCTGAAAGATTCCAGCACACTCACACCCGTGATGTTTCTTCCAATATTTAAGGGCATGTCAAAAGCTTGGCAGTGCACCAGTTTTTCAAATCCTTCAGCAAATTGTGCTTGGAGGGATTAACAACATTTACTGTCACATTTGTGCCCCAGTTTTGAGCCGTGGGATTATGTTATCTAAAAACTACATGTATATGTGCATGTATATCTCAATTTCTACGGAAAACTCTGTACCCACCGCCACGCTGTCCGAACCTTTGCGTGTCACGTCAAAGCTTGACATTTTTTTTTTTTTTTCGGGAACCCGACTCGTTCAACGCGGCATCGTAGAGCTTATATGAACACAGCTGCCCCATGCTCACTTTTTGAAGAGTGCGTGAACCCCAGGGATAGGAATTACATTAATGTCCCAGTTTCGTCTTCTGGCATCAATCTCGTTCCTGTTGCCACCCGGAGGACACCCACCAGAGTGATAAACCAGCGAAAAGGGTTGAGAAGCTAATTTGAGAGCAGGAAAGCCGTTTGGGCGCTACTTAAAGGTCCTTCAGCACAGCCATGGAGGCATCTCTTGTGTTGGGTCAGCATCTTAATTCGGTTCCACGTTAATTAGTGGCCTTGAGTGCAAATGGAGAGGGTGGGTAAAGGCTGGCCATCTAGAGACAAAAGGCCATGGCTGCTCCCAGAAGGGGGGAGCCATAATTAGGCCAGATGGGGAACAGTTAGTTATTACTGTAAGCTGGGCTTTTACCCTTTTCCTCATCCATAGTGAATCTCCTTGTTTGCATTTGGCAGTGAATCAGTGCCACACACGCTATGTATGCGATGCCATCTGCTTGGCCCAATGCAGAAAGTCACATTGTCCTCTGGTAGCAGTGTCTCTAGTCGACTTATTTTTCTTTGAATAACATAATGGCTTATTTCCGGTAAGTATGTTACGTAACATTAAATTACATCATCTAGCAGATGCTTATGTCCAATGCAACTAACAACTTATTCATACACCGATATAGGCGGCCATGCAAGGCTCTTCGGGAGCACTTAGGGGTTAAGTGTCTTGCTCATGGACACTTCAGCATGCTGCCAAGAGGAGCTGGGTATCGAACCTGCAACCTTCGGATTACTTGACCACCCATTGAATCAGGAAAGCGCCTGAATAGGGACTGGATGTTGAAATTTACTGCAAAATGACTTGACAAAAGAAAAATTACGTGACAAATTCAGAAGGGGATTTTAAATGTTTCAATTAGCTACCTGCTAAACGAAAAGCTCCAAAAATTACACAGTTACACTATAGTCTTGCTCATCAGAACTTTATGAATATATATATATTATTCTGAAATATATAAGAAATTGACAATAATGTAAAAAAGCAAACACAAAAGCAAGCATACAGTCGGCACAAATCAAACTGAATCGACCAATCCTCATTTTACTTATTTGAAATAGTAGCAAATGCCAGAGAAGTTTAAGATTTTCTTTTGGAGCGCACACACTGCTAACAAAGCGATTATGAGGGTCTATGGTAGTGCGTTAAACCTTTACTTGCTCATTAGTTGAACTCATTCAGATCTACAGCTTTTTAAGAAATTAAACTTACGATATGGATAAATACCCATGAAGAGCCCTCGACCTGTGTACTGTACTGTAGTCTACCAGTGTCAGTGGATGGAGATTGCTTCCTAACACTATGTGTACGCTGGTGTGTGTGTGTGTGTGTGTGTGTGTGTGTGTGTGTGTGTGTGTGTGTGTGTGTGTGTGTGTGTGTGTGTGTGTGTGTGTGTGTGTGGTGTGTGTGTGTGGATAGAGGGGGGTATCATACACCGCCTGTGAGCAGATATCGGGATTAGCTTGAATATCTTCAAGCCCACAGCCGAGTCGCTTTGCATGCTGCCCCCGCCCTCAACAAGGAAATGTGCCAGTTACTCATCACTCAGCATACCAAGAGTGATAACGCTGCAGTCTCAGCGGGACACCCCACGCCTAAGTATTTCAGAGAAAAAACAGTATAGGATAGAGGTCCAGAAGGGATCGACCCTTCGATCTGATCCGGAGAAGGGCCGTATTAATGGGGGGAAACGCGGATGTCGTTTCCCTTAACATCTCTAATTTAGTCAACGGCCGTGTGGTGGTAATTGCCAGTTAAAAGCCATCATTTCAAACAGAGCTAAAAGAATCTTGATGCCAGTGTGTTACATCATACTTAAGGGTGTGTTCATGCTATTGTGGTTGCATGAAAACCTTTTCTTGTTCCTTTATAATTGTGAATAAAAGTGATTAAACAGTCGTTCCACAGAAGGTGTACATTTTGCATTTGGAAATTTTTACTTTATTTTAAACCATGGCGTAGAGGACATTTAGACGAAGGCTGCAGATATTCCTCTATATTCAAATTCAAATTTGTATGCTTTATCATTTTAAATATTCAAATATTTTCAAAATCGTAACGCACAAATTGAGTATGCAGGGGAGTGCGATCTTTTCTCCAAATAATGCGAATAAAAACTCTAGATAACAGATTGCTCCTGAAATTTTTTTGCCCGTGTTCTCACGATCCAGTGGCAAATGCCCCACAGCCCTCTGCGCTGACGGGGACTTTGCACACCGTTACCGGGAATATTTCTCTCTAATGTGCACTTTGCAATAAAATAGATTAACTTCTATTGAACTTTATTGCTCATCACATGTGAATTGATTCAGTAACATTAGCCGAAAAATTATAATCAATGATTTATTTATTTTAAAAAAACCTCAATGGAATGGCAATTTCAGCAGTCAAATAGTAATTTATTTTTTAATATTCAAAATCTTTACAAATTTTGAATTTGGTTCCTTTAGCCCTAATCTAGACCCATCCCCAAATGTAGTGGGCCAGCTTTGGCTTGTGTACACTATGATTTATAGTAATTCATTTAAGCGGAAGATTTGGAACTCGGTCAGTCCTGTAACTGACACTGACATTACCCTTAGTAGTTTTATATTTTGTTGAGTAAAACACATAGACATTGCAATATATACACAATGCATATGTGTCCACACTGATCATATTTGAATCATATTATATGAGCAATGAAATACTCATCCGAATTAATGGTCACTGTTATAACAGCAGAATGTGCTGAACTCCACTGCTTGATTCAGGGCAAAGACTAAGCAACTACAAATACTACACATGTTGTAACTTGTCTACACGTGTTAAAATGATTTTTCTGCTTATTGATAATTTAAAAAGAACGATTAGGTTTGGCGCTCAACTACATATCGACCCAGAGTCTAGAGTCAGAGACCCAAGTTGAATGTATTTGCTTGTATGTGTGTGTGTGTGTGTGTGTGTGTGCGCGTGCATGCGTGTGTGCATGGGTGCGTGTGTGTGTGTGTCATTGTGCGTTCCTTCAAATCCACTTTTTTGTGTTCCTATGCCACGGCCCCCAACTGTCACTTAACATTACAAATGACAAGAAATCCACCCCACCCACTCACTATACAAATGCAGCCACTGTAGCTATCACAACCAGTAAGCATACTGATTTCCATTAAGCGCTCATAGTGATTCATTAAGCAATGTCTCCTAGTTATCCAATTTATCCTAATTTGTCAACATGTTTACTGCCAAGCAGCGGTGGCTCGTCAGCATATAGGCAGGTTTGCAGACGTGCTGATGTCCATGATTCACGATTCTAGGGCTGGCTCTTAAGCTGTACCTTCAATCCTTGTTCAAGTCTTTAGCGTGGTAAGTAATACCGTGGCATTTTTTAACTGTTTGCTTTTCTACAACACACCCTGGCAATGTGTGAATTCCACCGACGGCAGCATAACTAATTTAAGGACCAAAATTTCTTATTGACATATAGTTACAAAAGTGACATGGTTATCCGAGCTATCTATGTGGGGAGAAAAAGAATCACCACAAAACATTTCACCTTTTAGGTCTTTATCCCTTTCCTTCAAGGTTTTGTGTGGTCATAGTGGTCACTCCACCCTCAATCATTGATACTAGCCAGTATACTATTGTTGGCAAGAATCTGCTTCTCTTATCGCTGATTGCAAATTATTGCATACTTTATTGATTGAATACATTATTTTTGTAATATTGTTATGATTAATGTCAATTGCTAATCGGATGCGTTACTTTTACCGAACAGTATAAGCTTTGACCATGAGACTTTTCCAAGTGGTACATAAAATTTTATATGTCAAACAAAAGCTGAATACAGCAGAAAATCAGTGATTCCCTGGTTCATCTGAGATGTTTGATATGTTTCTGGCGGAACATTTAAGTGTTTTGATGATATTCTAGTAAACAATACCCTGTTTAAGATATCAGTATGGAGTTAGAGGTCTGACAACCAAAGGTAGTATAGTATGGATTCTTCCCTGATAACAAAAATAATCATAGTAATCACAACAATGGCAATATTTTACACTGCCAGAGCCTAGCGACGGTTGCTTTGCTCCCCGATTCCACCAAATCGAGAGTTGTGTTTGAAGCCTGTCTATTTGACAGCTTCGCATTGGGACAATTTATACAAGAACCTACTGCACATAGTGTATTTGCTGGAGTCTGTGCCTCATCCATTAAATTGGGTATGAGCCTTCACTGCAGCAAACACAGAGGCACAGAACCCCAATGTCAGGGGAAAGAATGTTCTGGGTTTTTTGGTGGGACAAAACCGTCTCTTAAAACTTTAGGTCCAACTAAACCCATCATCATTTCAATAATAATCACTAGCGATCTTAAGTGAATAATGGCTTTGTGCATGTTCTTCAGAAGAAGTGTTTATTAAGAAGCCCACACTGACGTGAAGTGTAAATACAGGCTTTCATGCAATGAATTAGGCAGATTCTGTCATAGCGGCTGGAAATGGCTTGTCCTTGTTCGGCAGTTGGAGAGAACAAGGATGGATCAATGCACGCCTTCATCCTCTGGGCTCCGGGTTGACGGTAATTAACGCTCTGCCGTGTCATATCTGTCTTTTGTGCAATTAAATCTTCTGTTTTGAGGCCCTTTCTTGAGACGTCAACGACGGGTACAATTTTATGATCTTTGTTTCCATTCTTTGCAAAGAACAGCAGTACACAATACAAAATAAAAAAAAATCCTGCCAGAAATGAGCTTGTTGACTTATTCTAAAGGGGCGCAATGCTAGTCAATTAGTGTGTCAAGGGGGCATGAATTAAAGAATTCAATGCTGATCGTGGTCTTACACAGCTTTGTCCGCATTTATACACTTAGTCTACATAGAAGTTATGTTTGCGTGTCCTCACGGTGGCATTGTTCACAGTTTACAAAGGGGCCCATTGTCCACTCTCACACGAATGTTCTCGTATGGTGTGGTATTAAATATTTTCCCTGTCTCAGTTTAATCGGTGCTACATTAAATGGAAGGTTTTCTCCCTGCGTGTATTTTTCTTCATTATCTTGCTAATATCGGGAAGTTAGTTAATTCAAAGAAGTGATTTATTTTATTTCTTGCTCCGCATCAGATATCAGGGGTTGGCAATCAGTGACCCGTGAACCACATCAAAAAGTATGTCGCGGGATGTCAAGCCTCTATCATACAGCAGTAACAACAACATATCAATTTTTAAACTTCCTTCTGAAATCTACAGTACTGCATAATCAACTTGTTTGAACACACTATAAATAAATGGTATATTAACAATATTGTGCCACTCCGGCCTATACAATTATCAAAGCCAGGCGCAACGAGCCAATTTGCTTTGAAGACCGACGTATATATATATAGCTCCTGGTAAAATCCTTATTGATGACCCTGCTCTCGGCACACACCCGGGTATCTGTAAACTCTCCATTTGTTTCACTGCTTGTTCTTGTGTTTTGATTATCATTTCTGAAGGCATGATGGTTGATTGGTTATTCAGCAAAGCATACAACCAGCGTCAAAGCAGCTGCAGTTTGCCGTCACATGAAAAGCCAGCCTTCTCTTCCCATCATTATTTTTTCTGTGACATTTCCTACATTCTCTTGCCTAACAACTATTGATCCCGCATTTCAACCGTGGAACTTTTTTACCAGCAATGTCAAATGTCTCTTTGGCAACACTGGTGGAGGGATGAAAAGAAAAGGCTAAAGAAGAGAATCCAAAAAAGGCTTTTTTTTTTCTTCTTCTATTCTCTCTCGCTTTCCCTAACGCCCTCTCCCCTCACCCTTCAGAGCTTCTGTCAGCGTGCCACGAGCTCCGGTGTCGCTATGGCTGCGTCATGACGAGGAACGGCACCTTTTGTTTCTGTGCCGATGGCTTTGAGGTCGGTGACGATGGGACGAGCTGCAGAGGTAAGTCCCCTAATGCTCTAATGCCCCCCCTAATGCCCCCCCCAGCCAGTGACGGTGTCTTTTGCCACTGAGGACCCCCTCCGAGACACACACACACACACACACACACACACACACACACACACACACACCCCTCTCTCAGATTTAATTCAGGTTTACAGGAGGGAGGTGCTGGAAATAAGAGCCACCTGCCTGCAGGCTGCCCTCCTTAGAACCTGGCATGAACCCGGTTACTGTGACCGGGGGTGCCTGAAGCAGTGAAGCGTCGGACTCTGACCTAGAGTACGCTGATGGTTCTGGCACGCGGCATCGAAAATACTAGGATTATCGGTACATACGGCACGGAAATAACTGTATAGCGGAGTCTTCCTGGATCTCATCCTGTTTGGGGGAGAGACGAGTATAGCAGTTGGGAGAGCGGGATAAATGAGTTTCGAAAAAAGGAAAGGCCTGTTGGTTATGAAGGTAATTTCAGTATATGTGAAGTGCCAGAGCGAGGCCAGTTTAAGTATACTTTATGCATTTGGGTCAAGTTTGAGCACACCTAATTTGTTACCATGACTCTCTTTCCTTCTCCTTAAGATCACGACGAATGCGGCGCGTACGGCGCATGCAGCCAAACGTGCATGAACACCTATGGGTCGTACAGATGTAGCTGCATGGAGGGATACATCCTGCAGCCTGACAGGACGTCCTGCAAAGCCAAACAAGGTAAGCGACGAACCAGCTTCACCAGACAACATCATCTGCATAACGTGTGCGTTTTTATCCCCTATTAATAACACAGTGTCGTTTCAACCGGACCAAAGTTCTAGTTTGTCGTCTCCTTGGTTGTTGCCAGCTTTGGTGAGAGCAAGATTAATGCGGTTAACCGGTGACCACATCTATCACCCGCATGGGAACGGGTAGACGTGGTCAGGCCGGGATAATGCTAAAATTAATGAGCGTGAGGCTGTAAGCGGGAGCAGTCTGGAGTGTTTTGTGCCGAGACAATACCCGACGTCACCTTGATTTATGTTAATGTCCGTTGCCGGAAACAAATCTGTCCCTATGAGGAAAATACCCTACTTAGAAATACAACAACCAATCGTAGCTATTGTGTTGCGGTGGTCTACAACTCACAGGTAAACAAGTTTAACCTTGCACGGTGTATATTTGTGTCGTTCGGCGAGCCGTGAAGTGAAATGGATTTTTTTTCCATTGGGCGGGGTGCGAGGCTGTCACGATGGCACATATGGGTTGAAAATAGCTAGAGGCACAGCACACCTAGCTGGGGGAAAGAGCGACTGTTGCTGCTTTTAATCAACGTGACTGGTGTCCTACCAGGAATAAACCGAATATGATTACCCATAAACTTAACTGAACCCGGTGCTCGCACACATTAATATTAATTTAGCAGAGAAAGATTGCGGTGCACGGATAACTATGGGGTTACCATTAGTTGTAAAAACTCATGAATATAAATTTTAGATAGTGCTCTCTGAGGCCTCAAGATGGGGAGCAGTAGGGTATGAAAAACATATTAAGGTATTCAGTGTTAGATTTGAGTTAAAACTCTGCGGCACAAATTGTCTTTTTGGGATTTAATCTTGATTTAATCTCTTTTTTTTCTATTCCTCAGACTAAGGTAAAATGTTTTACCTTTTTCTTTTTTCTCTTTGCACATCTCACATGAATGTCTGCCATTGCAGCAACCTATTGCAGTGTAGCACCTGCTCTTGGTAACCACTTTCATTTTAATATTAGGATCATTACTGGATCATTTCTGAGTTAAAGGTGTGCCTTATGCAATACAATTTTTTTTTTAACTATTATACTATTCTTTATTAAACGTTAACACTCTGTATATCGACACACCAGAGAGCATATCCATGCAGTTAACTTAAAGTCACATAAATTATTATTATAGCAATTGAACACGTCCGCAATCTTAAAGGGCTTCACATGAAAAAAAAAGGGGGGGGTTTGACTGTAGCCTCTAACCCGTACGCAAGAATGAAAAAATCCGTCATCCGGAAACAGGACCTCCGTGCACATGCAGAAAGGCTGACAATGTTAATGCTAATGAAACAAAGCAGGATGTATGTGATCCCTGTAAATACTCCCAAAATACTGCCCCAAGAATAATCTCCCCAATCGACTGCTGCATGTGCTCTTTTCAGCTAACTGGTGACTCTCTACCTGCTATAAAGGCTCAAAATGGTGAAGGGTCCCTGCATGGGCATTGCTGGTGAAGTCTTGAGAAGAGTCTAATTTGCCAATAACTCCCTGTTCAGGGAGTGTTAGCGGTCAATTAAGTGCATGAAGCAGGTTATGTCAGCTTTACCGGGCTCTACCCTTCTGTAGCTCACAGCAAAGGTGGAGGATTTAAAAAAAGAGAACAGAGTTTGTCCTCCTTAATTTTATGTTGCTTTATTTGCTGTGTTAGTGCCATTGAGAGAGCTGAACTAATCTAATTTTGTAAGAAGAGTGCAGCCGCAGCGGTGGATACATTTTCCTGGTCGTGTGTTTTTCTTTTTTCTTTGTTTCAGACCCTGGCGACAGTCCTCCGGCGCTCCTCATCGGAGGACCTGATCGGATCGTCATTGCCCAGCGTAACGGGTCCGGCCTGCAGCCGCTGAGGTCGCTGAATGTAAACGGGAGCCTGGCGCTGGATTTCCGCCACAGCCAGGAGACGGTGTGCTGGGTGCTTTCAACAGAGTCCTCTGGACAGCTTCGCTGTGCTAAGATGAGGAATCTGCATGGATTCACACAGGAGCAGGAGATCAAAACGCTCCAAAGTGTGCAAAGTGCGTTCTCAGCCATTCACTTTACCCCTCCTCCATCACAGCCTCTTGTCTCACAATCCACCTCTCTTTTCTGAGGGATCAACTGTCTTTCCATTCATGCTACTGTGGTAATAGTCATTCATGAATTGCTTTAGTATTTTTGAACCCAGAAGTTATTAAAGTGTTCCCATCATGTATAACTGTTCATAGCGTAACCTCACTGAAGGCTGAAAAATCATTAAATCTCCTTTTGGAAAACACGATACTCACATGATAGTCCTCCGCTACTTCTAAATTAATATATTTTGAATAATTTTGATATCACATCTTATTCAAATCGACTTGCTATTGCGTTGGCGTTGGCTACAGTGGAATGGTATAGGAAGGGAGGCAACTTTGCATTTCTTCTGTCTTCTGTCTTCTTCTGTCTTTCTTGCCTCAGAATAAGATCGTATGAAGCCAAAAAATTTTTTGCAAATTTGCAGAAGTGCTTCAAGCCATTCCACATTTTTAAGGCTGCATCTTCTTAATAAGGCCTGGGATGAAAAATAGTGAACCTAGCCTTTAATTTAGAGAGATTTAGAGAGATTTAGAGAGAGATGCATTCTACCAGTTTATTCATCTTTTCACAGTAGCCAATACACAAAAGAACTAAACCAAGGTCATCCTCCATAGATATCCATATATTTATTTGCGGTGATGGAATATGCATTTTCATACATTTTACATGAGTGTCTGATTGTAACTGTGTGTTGTCCCCCTTGCAGATGTGCAACACATGGCCATAGACTGGCTGACCGGAAACTTCTATTTCGTAGACCGGGTCAGCGACAAGATATTCGTCTGCGACCGCAGCGGGGACACGTGTGTCACCATTCTGCACCTAGACCTGGTGAATCCCAGGGGAGTAGCTGTGGATCCTCTAATGGGGTGCGTAGTCCCATCTTGCAGACCACTGCCCAAGATTAATTTGTCACCACGCGCCTTTTGTTGAATATAATAACTTCATTGCATACACTGGAGAGGAGGAGGTGGTGGTGGTGGTGGTAGGGGGATAGGAGTGTGGTTGCTCTGACTTTCAAATCCGCTGCCTTTTTCTTGAGGAATGCGAACTAGTTACAATGAAAGAATTTTAATGATTCCTGCCATCCTCTTTCCCCGCAATTCTGGCGGCGAGCCGGCGACGCTCCAGACAGCTACTCACTGTCGAGACATTCATTAGTATGCGTTGATTTCATCCAGCATCCCACTGATGCATAGGCCCCCCCGGCCAGGGCTTTACAATTGAGGGCTTTTGGTCTATGGCACAATCACAACAAAGAATCGAGCCGCTGTAGACAAAATAAAAATAGAAATACACAATACATGGCGAACTGCTGAAACACTGAAGGTTTCAGTAAAACAAGTTGTTATAATAATAATAATAATAATAATAATAATAATAATAATAATAATAATAATAATAATAATAATAATAATAATAATAATAATAATAATGCTGTTGATATTAATAATAAAGTCTCGTGAGCCTTAGGTGAGATGGTCCCGGTTTTGAAAATTCTGCACGCGGCGTGAGTGATTTCAGCGGTGTGCGCCTGCAGGGAAAAAGAACATAACTAAGTCTTCCAAGGACCAAGTGCTCGCCTGCCTATTCTAGCCATCAGCGGCTAAAAGGCCTTTTTGTCCTCACAATCCTGGTATACGGAAGCAGGGAGCTCTAAAGGTGAAGCAGAACCGCTATATTCATGAGGGTACAAGGACAGGCAGCTGGCTCAGATTCAGAGCGTTTTTGTTATTTCTTTTGTTATTTTTTAACGAGAAACCTCATGGAAAGAGACAGGTATATAAGCGCTGGAGCTCACAGCAGAGCAAGGACTGTTCGCACGGCAAAACTCATAACAATAAAAGCATCCGGGCACTCTTCCGCCTCGATTGCATTAGAGGGCTTTCATGGCCCTCCCGCTATATAACGCCGCCTCAATATGCACCTTCATGCTCACATTTCCTTTGGTTATTGACGATGGACCGCATAGCTCCCTTTGTAGGCTCATAAAGAACTTCGAACAAAGTCCATCTCTCTCAATGGAAAGTTTTATATTGATATTCCTTTTTGCAAATGTTCATGTTGACATGAAACTGGCATCTGGAATCACCCTTGTCTCTCTCTCACACACACACACACACACACACACACACACACACAAACACACACACACACACACACACACACACACACACACAAACACACACACACACACACCCACACACCCACACACACACAGACCCGTGCACTTATGTATGTATGCACAGTTGGATGTTGCACTGTGTATATAGAAGTGTGGATGGAGAAAGCCCAGGGCCACAGGGGATCCTGGCACCGGCTCTGCTGGCGAGATTGGCTTCATAAGGCACGAGCATCTTTCAATGCCTCTCTCTCCCTCTAATTGGTGAGACATGGGTACAGCTGTTTCTGAGGAAGGGAGGCTGAGAGAGGTCTGTCAGCCTGGAGCAATGGAGTGAAAACAAAATAAATTGGGGAGGTGTGAGATAGCAGCACAGTGTGAGTCACAATGTTTACAGAATATGTTCCCGGCATATAGCATGAGTTTTTATTGCTGTTTGATTCCCTCCCTCTGTCTCGTCCATCCACTCCTACATCTCGTGTCTTTATGGATAAAGGATTTTGTCATGAACTTTGTCACCCATAAATATAGTTTGTGGGCAGCCGGGAAGTTCTTTTGAGACACGTGGAAATTTTGACAGAGGGTAAGACTGAAGTTGTTTTCTCCAAGCCCACATTGGAGCGTTGCATTGCAGTCCCAGCTAAGTGCGTTCCAGGTGACTGGACAGGATGTATCTTGTTGTGCTCCGCAAAATTGATTAACCCGCAAACAATGAACAAAGAAAGTATGCCATGTTCGTTTACGCTAATCGTACTCCAGCATGGAATTGGCTTGGCATGAAGGGCAAGCGGCTTGTATGGGGGGGGGGGGGGGGGTTGTCAGGCTCAAAAGGACACAAGGAATGAATGCAAAGACTCAAACAACACAAATGCTCCACAGTTGAAACTGATACACTGGATATTTTTCAATAAAGCAGAAGTGGTGACTTTGGTTGGCGGGTTCATAAATGAAGACAGGATTTTACCCCATAGATGTAGGCGGTTGACAAAAAGTAACTACAGGTACACCTGCCGCACAAAATACAATACAGTCAAAAGTCACTTAATGCAGTATGTACTCAATCTACATCTGTATCTGTACAATGTTCTGTTTATATAGTTTTTCTTCTGTCCAAAGCCACACCAGGCTACTCCTTATGTTAGAGCTATGCAACCCAATTAAACAAGGGAGGTGGATTGAGGGAGCTTGGTCCTTTTTGATTGCTATCGGAATTAGTGCACATGGAGTGTCGTTAACCCCTGCCCACACAATTGCTGACCTTTGAAAAGTCACGGATGGCAGTGGCTACCACTTTACATGGTGACTTTCCCGTTGCTTTAGCCAGGTTCCAATATGAACCGTACAATGCTGTTCCAGAAAAAGCACCTGGGAGTTAAGTTACCCAATGGAAAAAACAAGCTGTACTTTGTCACAGCCTCAACCTGCATCTGTCTCAAAATATAGTTTGCTATCATCAGTGGTTCCCAGATGTTTAGGCTTTTGTCCTCCAGCGTCATTAGAAGAATGTCACCATGGTAGTCTGAGTGGAGCAGTACATCCACTCGAGCATGGGCATGGAGGAGCCATCGCCCATGTGCGGGAGTACAAATATTTTCTACCAACTTCTTTCAGCAGCGCCGTATCCTTTCCATTATCTTCTGACACTCAAGTATGCTGCATACTTCATCAGGTTTCTATTTTTCACGAGTGGATCAGGCATCGAGATAATGATTTGACTATATAATGGGGCAGAAGGAGAATGCAGAAAATGTTCCAGGGTTTCTCTTATTGATTGGCAGTGCTAACAAGCGCCAACCTTTTTTTCAGCGTTCCATTTGGCAATTAGAGATGCAGTGTTTTCAGTGGTTGCAAGCTGCTCACTGTGTATTCAGGCGAGGCTGTTCATTCCAAATGTCCAACACGGACCACACTGTATCCCCAGAATGTGTAAGTCTAACATCAGCACCGTCCTAATCCCAGAAAGCCATCATTTGTATGCCATGTGGACACGCACCTGTACAGGGAGTCGGGGTTTCTTGCTGACGCGTGCTATTCTTCACAGCTGCCTGCGATGGGGTGGGGGGTGAAAGGCCACAACATGTCTCCCCTGACTCGACTTGTACAGATTAAGTGGACTCCCTGCCGCTCGCCCGGCTGCAGCTCATTATCATTGGAAGCTGTGGGCTCTCTGTCCTGTAGCCGGAGAAACTTACAGAGCCACATTGAGTGTGGCTGCGCATCAATTAGGTGCCAAGTGTTTATCTCATCACTTGATTTATTCTGCCCATTTGAAAATCATTTTGAGTTATAGTATGGTTGTATCACCTTTAAACCTGTAAGATATTTAAAGCTGCATGAATTAATATTTCTGCTCATAAAATGGAATCAGAGGTAGGGATTGCTAAATCCTGCCATTGCCCTAAGAATCCTCTTCCCCATCTATCGCTGCATACGCTTCAACTGGTTTCTTTTTGATGGTCCGTGAGTGCTTACTGGCTAGCTAAGAGATAGCTACAGAGCTAACGGACCTATTCTGCCCCTGCTATAACACCAAAGCAAACAGGTCAGAACTTGATGGTGCGGCTACTTGTTTGGATCATCATAGTTGAGTTAACGATGCCAACACCGGCAAGACGGCAATGTTTTTGAACAGTTTTGTGGGATATAGTAGTACCTCCTGGCTCGACATGATTGAGGTTATCACGCCTGCTGCAAGTGTTTCTCCATCGATTCATTCTCAGCAACCTTTGGCTTTTTGTTAGTTCATAGCCACCATAGGTCAACAACATTCATTCCTCGGAAGACAACGCAAGAGGGGCGAGGGCAGAAGTCTGACTTTGTTTACATCAATTGTCAGTTCCTTTGAATTTTTTCGCCATGCAGCTTTGAGGTTTAAGGGGGGGTGGCAATAGCTCAGGAGGTAGAGCGGGTCGTCCAGAAAGCGGAAGGTTGCTGGTTCCCCCTAAATTGAATTTAGAATTTTTTTCTGACCCGTCTGCTTGTACACACAGAATGCTGTTCTTCACCGATTACGGGAACGTGGCTAAGGTGGAGCGCTGCAACATGGACGGCACTAACAGGACACGGCTGGTGGATTATAAAACAGAGCAGCCCACCGCCGTGGCGCTGGACCTGGTGAAGAAGCTGGTGTACTGGGCGGACGCCTACCTGGACTACATCGATGTGGTGGATTACAATGGCAGGAACAGGCACACCGTCCTCCAGGGGAGTCAAGTGAGTGACGCAGACCCGTTTTGGACACACGCAGGTGGAATGTTGTATAAACGATGTTAGATGATGGGTTTCTTCGGATGTCGGAGGGAAACCTCTGCATTGCAAAGGTGACAGGTGGAAAACATCAAACTATTATGTTCCGAGAGGAAAACATCTGAACCGTCTTATTTCATCATATCAGAAAAAGGCATGGGTAATTCAATGAAGTTGCCATTAAAAGGCCATACAAGTTTACAGCAAATCAATTTGAATCGTCTTTCTAAATACCGAAAGCATCTGTCAACGCTGTGCGTCCTTTACTGCCTACTTCCTGAACCTGCCTACTTACCTACTTACCTGAACTCCTACTGAACAGGGCTTGATTATGAGTCACAGTCAATGTGGAACACAGCGGGTGAAAGATTTTGAAGTTTTAACATTCATTTATACAGAAAGGAAACTCTTAAGTCTTTCGACTGGGGAATGCAAGATAAAATGTCAAAGCAGTGAACATGGGGTTTTTCAGCTATAGAATAGGTACGTCATTAGTCCCTCACCTGTAGTGCACTTTTGAAGCCTTTAATCATAGATTATTTACAGGAAAGTCTTTTCAAAAGAAACCTGATTCGAGCAGAATATATATTTTTTTCAAGTAGCCCATTGTGTATTCAGGTGTTCTAGGGGTAATGAATACTTGGAAAAGCAGAGTTTTACTGTGTTTAATTTAATTACATGGCAAGTGGAATAGAGCGATTCTTAAATGGTCAAGAATCTTGTAACATACAGTATATTGGCATTGACAAATGTTGTGAAGTCTTACCCGTTTCACATGGTTCCCATGGTTAATACTACTAGTTAATTAATTAATAAATTAATGCTTTAAAATAATGCTGTCCCCTTCTTTTTTGACCAGATTTTTAACAAAAAATGTCTCAGAAAAATAGCTTCCCCAACCCCCGCCCCCTCCAAACCAAGCAACTTGGCAAACATTTTTATTTTTATTTTTTGGATATAAAGCAGAACAATTGTGACACTAACTAACCATATACAGGATTGTGATTTTGTTAAGGTTTAATTTATTAATCACCTTTACTGGAATTAAATCTAATGTGAGTAACATTTACTTTTCTTACCATTGTACAACCGTACAATTTCATACCTTGGAATTGACTTGTGCTAAAGCCAAGCCTCAACTAGTCTCAACTTGCCATCCTATTGAACGTTTTCTGGGGGCACCAATGTAAATAACACTATTCAATTATTGAACACATTGCACAGAGTGCAACACCTGCATTATTATTGAGCACAGGTGAAGTTAATAAGAATGAGGTTTCTTTGAACGTTCTAATGATATTCAAGGCAACTGTAGAGAGTGATAGTTCACTACTATTTTTATAGTACATATATATATATATATAATTTTCTGGGCTCCTTTTTGGACCCTTGTTTTTTGCTGCTCTTGATGTTAAGGTGCGGCCCAGTGGGCTTAGGCAAACTCCCTGTGAATACAACTCATCCAACCTTATCTGTTGGAGGCTGTGCTGTCAGGGCCAGCTGAATCCTACAGGAGCAGAGATCATTTCTCGGCTATGTGTGAACTGCCAGATGGACATCCAACGCAGTAATCTAGAAAATCTTAGAATATTTATGTAAAAGGTAGCATATTTCGATCCATTTTACCATTATTTATCACTGTTCATAGTCCAACCTTGCTGTATGCTTTACCATTGAGAAACGTATTGCAATGCTGCCACTCTTAGTTGAATACATTGCATTGCACATACATTACAAATAAATCACATATTGAAAATGGGAATCTGACATTATAGTCAATCACAACCAGTGCATGTTGTCATGTTTTCCCGGGCTTTATTTTACTAGTATGTATTTCCACATACCAAATCTTTTCACTAGATCTGCGCTCATTTAAGAGACTAGAAACGGGAAGTTCTGCCACTTCCTACTGGCAAACTACTGTGGCCAATATTACACTTTGAATTGCAGCAACTGCAAAAAGTAGTTTTAATTAAAAAAAATATACTAAGACACCTGTGATTACCATGAGAGTTTCTCATTCTTGGAAAGGATGATTGGAAAAAGAAAATGTGACCGTTGTCCCATTGGAGCTGCAGAAGATGGGAAGTTTCTCAATAGTAATGTGTTCAGTGAGGTTGGGTCATCGACAGTTATAGATGATGGGAATCAACATTTTAGGCCTGGGAAGAGAAATTTTGATGTAATGCTCTGCTATGAAATATATGTTTTGTCGGGGATAAAATTAACTAATGATTTTTTTTTGTTTGTCCACCCCCCGCCCCCTCACTCCCTCCAGGTCTCGTACATATATGGATTAGCTGTTTTTGAGAACTACCTGTATGCCACTCACTCTGACCCGTCCAAAGGGTCCGACGCTGTTGAACTTCTGCAGATCCATAGGTTCAACATTAGCGCGGAGCCAAGGGCACTAGCAGCCAGCTTCGGAAATTCCAGAGCAATCCGTGTTTACCACAAGCTCATTCAGCCAAAAGGTGAAGGACATTTCATGTAACAGGTTACCATGCGCTAACCAGGGTCAGGCAGCATATTCTACAATGCACAGACTTGTAAGGGTCTGTCCGACAGGAACGTTTCATAGACTGAAAGTGATGCCATGTCTGTCCTGATTCTGTTTCCAGTCAGGAGTCATGCCTGTGAGACAGATGCATATGGGAAACCAGGAGGATGTTCGCACATCTGCCTGCTCAGTGGCAGCTATAAGTCCCGGACCTGCCGTTGTCGCACCGGCTACAGTCTTGGCTCCGATGGACAGTCCTGCAAAAGTCAGTAACATTTGTATTATTTTAGAAAGCTACCAAGTGAAGTAGCATAATGTTTTGTTCCCAAGTAAAAAATGTGAAGTCATGTGGAATGTAATGTACCACTATTTTGAAACTTCATCTACTATCATAATTGTCACAGACACGGTTCTGATCACATATTCACGAAATCTGAAACAATTCAAGCCCAAGAAGGGGCTATTTCGGTGTGTCTGCTTCTGAGTGGGCTGGGTAAAGGTCACGTGTCAATACAGTCAGAGCAGTTAGCTGTGCACCCATCAACTTGGGATGCCTCCCTCAGCCTCAGTGTGACAGTGATAAAGATGAACACCATCGGGCGTGGGCTCCATTTGAAGACGACGTTCCACTATCGACCCGCAGGGCGGCTGATTCATTATTGCCATAATGGGGATTTAAGTTTGTCTGCATTCGTTGGCCGGCCCGATCAATTGATGTACATTGTGCAGTTGACAATAAAAGCAGAAGATCAAATTGATGACACTATCCCAGCTCCACCGCATGTCAATTCCGGGTTAGGGGAAAAGCATCGGGGCAGTCTTTGGTGTGACACGTTTGATTTATTCGCCCTGTTCCGAGATGTTCCGATGACACCACTTCTCCTCTCTCTTCCCTTTCCTTCTGACTGGGCCTAATGAGATTCGGAGCTAAATGGTAGTGCTTCGTCATACAGCCGTCATGGTGGGGTTTGATATCTGGGTCTCTCTCTTCTCGCAATACTTAATTGTCTCCTGGGTAGCTGCCCCCCCCTCACCCACCCACCCAAAACTCCACTCCCGCTCCCCTCCCACCCTCACACTCGCAAGATGATAAATTGAAGTGAGGCCTGTGTGGTCCTCACCCCCAGCAGCCCAGTCTCTTGGGTGGGGGCTGAGAGCGAGAAGAGGTCTGCTTCCCCCCACCCCCGCTCCCCTCTCGCTCTTTCTCTTTCTGGGAGATCCCCAAGGGTCCCGTGGAAGCACCCCCCGTGTGCCTGCCAAGGAGCTGCCTCAGCTTTCTACGATGTTCCGTCTTCCCTTCCGCCCAGGCGCCGGGCTATTTTACTTCTGAGGTGTTTTTCGCAGCAAGGCCAAGTAATGGCATTGTCTCTGCTTGCTCAAGCATTTTTTTCTCTTCCGTACTGTCAGGACCGTTATGTAGCGCAAGTGTGATTGAGGGGGAGGAGTATTGTCACTGGCACTCTTTAGCGGCTCCATTAACATGAATGAATAGGCCACGCTTTGGCTTGCAGATAAGAACAATGTGGCTGGTTAGAGGGTTTAAGGCCGGTATCGCCATTGATGAATTAGGCCAATTAAATTGACAATAACAGTAAAAAAAAAAGCTTTACTCTCTGTTCCCTTGCAGGGCCGAAGAATGATCTTTTCCTATTCTACGGCAAGGGGCGTCCCGGGGTCATCCGAGGCCTGGATATGAACGTCAAGTCAAGCAACGAACATATGGTGCCCATCGAGGACCTGGTCAACCCTCGGGCGATGGACTACCACGCAGAGTCTGGACACGTCTACTTTGCCGACACGACCAGCTTTCTCATCGGGCGGCAAAAGATCGATGGAACTAGCCGAGAAACTATCCTCAAAGACGGTGTGCCCATAAGCAAACATACCGAAGTCTAGCCATTTTCAACACCATGCAGATTTGTGCCATTGTTATCCTGCTACACTGCACCTGCCTTGCTTCAATAAATGAGACAATGGAACCTTTTGCTCATATAAATATGCTCTAACAACTGAAATTTGTATTTATTTTCTTTTTAATTTCACCCCTCTTCACCTCTGCACTGCCTCTTTTCATTGTATTCTGTTGCGTGACAGACCTCGACAACGTGGAGGGGATCTCGGTGGACTGGATCGGTAACAACTTGTACTGGACCAACGACGGCTACAGGAAGACCATCAGCGTGGCCAGACTGGAGAGCGCCTCCCAGACCAGGAAGACCCTCTTAGAGGGGGACATGTCCCACCCCAGAGCCATCGTGGTGGACCCCCTCAACAGGTCAGAGCGAAAAGAAAAACAACCTCATTCAGAGAGTTTTAATTTCTGCACTTTTCCCACCAAAGAATTAGACACAGGAAATTTTTATTGAAAAAAAACCCCCAAATGTTTCACTGTCCGGCTAGTACTGTCCGGCTAGAGCTTTGCCGCAATTAAAGTATGTTTCATTTGCTTTCAAAATAATTTGAAAGAAATTGAAGCTTTGAAGCTTCTTTAAGATGAACTTCTTTAAGCTGATCAAATAAACAAATAAACAATTAATGATACAAGATCACAGGTTTTCTTTTTGAACACACACACACACACACACACACACACACACACACACACACACACACACACACACAAGCACACACAGTAGCAATGCAGTGATTTTTTAAGTTACGCTAATTAATTTTTCAAGACAATGATCCGTTTTCATAACTTTATTTGTATTGAAATGCTTTTCAATCTTAGGATCTGAGAGTATCCTTCAAAGGCAGTGGCATTAGCCTACACACCAATAGATGTACAAGCTACATCTTCCGGTTTTAAACACAGAGCTACACTCTACACTGTAGTTTCTCAAACATGAATTATTTATGGTGGTTTCTTATAGTTATCAATATATATATATTTTTTTACAGAACAAACAAGAGCATATTTGATGTTTTAGCCTTGAAGCAAAATGTGAGGGTTTTTTAAAATCTTTTTGCTGTGCTACGAATGCGTCTTGGTATCGTAAGCTGTGATGACACTTCAGCTCTGCCAAAGCAGTTATACAGTATGACACAACAAGCACTTTGTGCTCCCCCTCCGTTCGCTGTCTAACCCCAACATTACATGCCTTTAATGTGAGCGAGGATGACTGCTTCTCCTCCTATTTTTTATAATAATGCACTTCTATATTACTATGCTACAATGCACACAAGCAGTGGCTTCTTTAGTGGTGGGCATCCAGGGCTTCAGCCCCGAATGTTTTATAAATAGCCCCAGATCAAAAATATCCCCAGATCTAATTTTTACAAAAATAAGAATAAATATACATAGCTGCAGGCAGCAATACACAAGGTCCAGTTTAGTCGTGTTAGGTACAATTTTCTGAGTTTCCGTAATTGCCGAGATCAGACTACATAAATTCAGCCCGATTTTGACCCGGTTTTGTCATGGCCAACAAATTTCCAGCGTCGGGCCAGAATATGAACGTCTTGAACGACAAACGGGCGTCCCTTTGTAGTGTAAACTGTAATTCACCTCACCTTATGTTGCCACCACGTTCCGCCATCTTTGTTTACACTTGCTCCCATGCGTGCACAAGCAACGTAAAGCACAGTGTCGTAAAATATTGGCATAAGCAGTTGTGGCAGAATGCTGCGCTTGGCGAAACTATTCATTGGATGGATTATTACAACATTTGACCGTCTGCTACCGTGCAGTGGCGACATAAGGTATAATGAATTAAAGTTTACATCTTAAATTTTGCAACATGAATTTATACCGTGGGCACGGTATTTCAGGTAAAGGCTTAGGGTTTAGAACTGTGGTTGCTTGATACTGCGGTATAACTTAAAAAAACGGTATACCGTTGCATACCTAATTACGATCATTCCTGGATCATGCAGTGGAGACACCCAAAAAAGGGTCAGTTCCTCCAAAGGTGCTTCGTACATCCTGCGGTGCGAAAACGCCTTCTGTGACTGATTATGGTTTTTCGGGGTTTTGTGAAATGCAGAATGAGTTACAGTTTTCCAAGTTACCATTAACCGCAGCATCTGCTCGGGTTGTCTGTCTACGCATAGCAAGCGCTATTCAGTCCAGAGGGCTCAAATCATTGGATGTGAATGAATTCCGAGAGATGAAGTTTGGACTTACATAATTTTGGTTGATGATGTCACAAAGCGTGCCACTCCTTAAACAAATCTATTCGCAAACGTTTTTTTTCCACTTCTGGTAAAAAAAATGTTTTTACCAGTTTTTCACTCATTTCTTTATTAATTCTTAAATTATCAAAACTTCTGCAATAACTCTGTGCTATGGACAGAGCACGTTATAGAGAACCACCACCAAACCCCCTCTTTGGAGAACTATTTATCATGTTTGGGTCTATAAACAACTGATCACTACTCCAAGAGGCGGAGAATCACCACGGGTTGGATAAATAAACAGAACCAAACAACATTTACAAAAATCATAAACATTGGATGACAACATGTATTGAAAAACAGTGAATTAGGTCCAGAAAAACTGGAACTAAAACTGGTCACGTGGCCTCTTTCTGTTATAGTTATGGCAGCAAATGAGGGAGGAAAGGAGAGGAATGCAACCAGGAGGGTGCTGGGGTGCACTTGAAGCAGGTGTGATGTTGTGTGTGTGTGTGTGTGTGTGTGTGTGTGTGTGTGTGTGTGTGTGTGTGTGTGTGTGTGTGTGTGTGTGTGTGTGTGTGTGTGTGTGTGTGTGTGTGTGTGTGTGTAAGATGTCCACCAGTGAGTGTACATGACTTATCCCCAATGGTACTGGTGTAGTAGGTCGGTAATATGTCACGGCGCTTCCAAGCAGCGGAAGGGGCCCCGAAGCCCCCCGAACTCCGCAGCCCCGTGTACACCCCCGGGTGCAGGCACAAGACGCAGCCGGCGGCACAGAACCCGGGCCATGGGCGCAAGGCATGGACCGCGGGCCCGGATCCCGGCCCCACGGCAACAGACCAACACCCAGCCCGAGCCGCCCGCCCCACGGGCGAGCCGGCAGGACCCCATGCCCACCCACGCCTCGCACAAGGGGCAGGCCCGTCCCACCCAGCAGACCAGATGCCCCGCCCGCGTAGGTACCAAGTGCCCATACACGTAGCAGCGTGTGCCCAGCGCGGGGCACCTCGGGGGGGCCCACCTGACCCACCAGCAACCGGCCACCCCGGAAAAATCCCCAGTGTTCAATGTGTGCTTTTGGTAATTGCAGTTAAAATTGCGGGGTTGGGGGTGCTAGTCCTTCAGGCAAGTCAAACCCGAATCACTCGCACCCCTGTCCTGTCCCGCAGACCCTGGTCCGATGGAGTGCTCTACGGAGTAGGATTGGCCCAATGGTGTATGTGCTGTGTATGAGTTTTTGCACTGGGAAACATTCAGAGTCGGGACCGGATCAATCCAGGGGCGCAGCAGTCCTTGGAGCAACCACACAGACCCCCTCCCCCCGGACCCAACCGCACCCCAGTGCACCCACCTCCCGTACCTGGTGGCAGCCAACCTACAGTGATGAGCCAAGAGCGCAGAGCGTCAGCCTTGCGCCTCCGCCATGCGCCTCCGCCATGCGCCTCCACCATGCGCCTCCACCATGTGCCTCCGCCATGTCGGGCAGCTCCGCGCCCCCATCAGGCCCCTGGTCAGCCCCCAGCTGCCCAGCATGAGTACAGAACAGAGGGCAGCAGACGGCACACCCACCCACAGCCCAACCCCCCCAGCGACGAGCGCCCCGCACACTGAGAGCGTCAGAGGGCAGGTACCCCAGCAGCCCGGTTTGATGACAGGAGACCGCCTCCACGAAGGAGGCCACATGGTGAGCCCCGTGCCTAGCACAGCCAGCCAGGTTCACGACGACAGGTTGACAGGACCAGACGGAACGCCTAACCAGCCCCGGCACGACGGGCCACCCCCCCACATAGGATGCAGAAGGACACACAGGCCCAGCCACCCCCGCCAGCGGCGCGCCGACCCACCACCCAGGGGGACGAGACCCGAACCAGCGACCCACACCCCCCACCCACAACCACGCCCGGAACCAACACAAGGACGCCAGCTGCAGGTACTACCCGGGAGCACGACTCGGCCCCCTGCACCCCCGGAGACAGGCCAGCTCAACCTGGGTGGCGCCACCACCCAGACTACCCAGACTACCCAACCGTGGGGCCCCGGGATCCCCCAAGAACACAGGCCCACGCACCATGGATGTCCCCAGAGCCGCCCAGGCATCCACCCAACCGCGAAGTCCCAGCAGACCAGGAGGACCCCCACATGCCCCAAAGCACAACGACAATGCACCGACTTAGGAAGACTCAAGTATTAAATGATGGAGTTATGTCAGTGATAAAAGTAGCCCATATTTTATTTAATGAATCAACATTATGCCAAGAGTATTAAAGTTGTTCCTTTGAGATATGCTCAGCAGACTGAATAAACAACGCATATTGCTGAATGAGTGTCTGGGTGAATTATAAATGGAATTACTTTTTCAATTCTGTTTGTTAGTGTTTTACTTATAATCTTAAGGTCGCAATTAATAAGGCTTATGGGTCTGTAACTGGAGGTGAGGCTTGGGTCCTTATTGGGTTTGAACAAAACCGAAATGAGAGCAGTATTCATGTGCGGAGGCATGGTGGAGGTTGACTTGACCTCTATAACCATTCTGATGAATAATGGGGATATACAGTAAGTGGCCAGAAGTGTTTATAGAATTCCGCTGGGTAGCCGTCTGATCCAGGTGATTTATTGTTGGGCATAGAGAAGAGCGCTTTGCTGAGTTTTTCAATAGTAGTTGATGATGTAATGTGGTAGCCTGCTCCGTCGAGTTTAGTAAGTTTAGGAAGGTGAATATCATCAAGGAATGAGTGAATGTTTGATATATTCAATTAATTATCCGAGTGATATAGGTTGTTATAAAAGTCTCTAAATTTGTTATTCTACGTTGTGAATCTTTGATGTCTGTAATTAGTGATCTTTCTCTATCACGTTTCAATTGATTGGCAAGAAATTTACCTGATTTGTCATTGAATTCAAAATAATTTGCTCTTCGTGTCATAAGGAATTGTGTCTTTTGATGCATGATAGTATCAAGTTGAGATGTAATTGTCCTGATCTCATTTCGGATTTGCTCAGAAGATCAGTGGGCTTGTTGGGAATGCAACTCCTTTAGTCACTGTTCAAGTTTATTTTGGCATTCTTGTCCTTTCTTTTTCTTGTGAGTGGAGAATGAAATAATACTACCTCTTAGAACTGCCTTAGCTGTTTCCCAAAGTAAGGATGGTGATATTTCTGGGAAGTCATTCAGTTCAATGAAGGAAGTCCATTCTCTTGAAAATAAAGGGTTAAATTCTTTGTCTGTCAAAAGTCAGATGTTAAACCGCCACCTGCCGGTTTGTTTCATTTATCAGGTTGAAACTAATCGGCCTGTGATCAGAAATTACAATAGGGTGGATTTCTGGATTAGTGATCAGTGCGGAGTTACTTGTCAAGAAAAGGTCTATTCTAGAGAAACTTTGGTGGGGTGGTGAATAATATGTGTATTCTCTAGAATGTGGGTTATTTGATCGCCAACAATCCCCAAGAGCAAGATCACTCATATATTGTTTTATAGTGTCCGACGAACCCCAGGATTTGGGAATATTTCTGGCTCGAGAATGGTCTAAATTTGGATCCAGTACTGTGTTGAAGTCTCCTCCCAATATGATAATTGAGTCAGAGAATTCTAAGAGTTTTGAAAATATATTGTGAAGGAAATTTGGGTCATCCTCATTGCTACCATAAATATTAGCTATGGTTTATTTGATGTTACCTAAAATGTAACGCCCTTCCAGGTTTGATATTGTAGTTTTATTTTGATATGGGATACTTTTATTGATCAATATAGATACACCTCTTTTTTTTTAGTTGTATGATGCTGAAAACATCTGATTAACCCATTTAGCTTTGAGTTGGAGGTGCTCAGATGCAGTGAGGTGGGGTTCTTGCAGTAGACAGAAGCTGGGGTTCATCTTGGTGAGGTGAGTTAGGATTTTGATACGTTTAGCAGGTGAGCCCAAGCCTCTCACATTCCAACTAACAAACTTAATGGGTGTCATTGAGGCTAGTTAGGGGGTGATGGCACAGTGCATCCAAAGCAATAGCTATACTACCGTTCTCATGCTTTCCCATAGATAAGTCTCTGATTTCCTCCTTTATATTCCTTTTCACTGCCATAGTATTGTAGGAAGTTTGTATGGATACATAACTACACAAACAAATGACAACTAGTCAAAGATAAACAAAGAACATTTCCGGAATAGACATACGTAAAGTGAAAGACATTATAGAGTGAGAGTGATAGGAGAAATAAGGAGAGAGGGATTAGGGAGGTGAGATGATGAGAGAAGTATGGAGGGGGAATTAGGAGGGTGAGATGAGAGTGAGCGATATTTTAAAACCTGACATAGATAGCATGCCTATTCCTACATCTTGCAGTATATAATAACCACAATTACAAGAATACATACATTATGATCAGAATAACCAGGGTGTGGTGGAGGAGTCTCGATATAACAGACCGTCTATATATAATTTGTCAACAACCATCGATACGCGTCTACCCTTCTGCCGGTTCTCCTTCAGGACAGGATACAGCACCTTCCTTCGGTCGTTGATCTCCCGGGGGAATTGATCGTTCATGCCCAGCACTGTTCCTTTTAGCTCCCATCCTTTGCTTTTAACCAGCTCCTTGTGCTTGAAGTGTTCAAACTTAGCAATGATGGCGCAGGGACGGTTCCCCACGTGGTGTCCCAGTCGATGAACTCGGTGAAAGGTGATCTGCTTCACGGTGTCCGTCGGGAGTTTCAGGGCGGTGCGGAGAAAGTCTTTCACCATATTTTCTGGGGACTCGGTGTTGTTCTCTGGGATCCCAGAAAAGAGGAGGTTGTCCCGCATACTTCTGGATTGAATATCCAGGATAGTTTCTTTCATTTTTTTATTTTCTTTGTTTACAACTTCCATCTCTACTGTGAGACGCTTTGCGGAGGTTTTGAGATCCGCGTTGTCTTTTTGCATCTCGCCGACCGTGCGGTGCAAGAAATGAAGGCTGGCTTTGATATCTGTAATGTCTTGGAGAAGTGTACTGAGCATGTCCAGCTTCGTGTTTATCTCATCCAAGACACTAACCTCTACGGCACCCGGTATGAGATCGTCTGTGTCTGTTGCTGAGTCAGTCTTATTCCTTTTCGCGGGATTATTGCGGTCCTGGTGGTCCTCCATCACATATGTGTTATAAAAGAAATTGATATAATCCTCGAGGTCCTCAACTTTGGTTTCGCCCAGTGTTCCCTTTTTTTAATGCATATATATAAATATTATTTGCATTTTGCTTTGTTATTTTGTCTGAGGTGGAGCTACTGGTGCGTTAGTTAGTGTAGCAGGGCGCTGCCATGTTGGGTCTCCAATCACTACGCACTTCCGCTTCCAGCTTCTGGCGAGATCACCGCCTGCTTCACGAGGTCGTCACCAAATTTCCCGGTTCTATCGAGACCCCAGCCATGTCTGTGCGTCCTGCATTTGTCGTGATACTTTTAGTGTTTATTTAAAAATGAAAAAAAATCCCAGCATTAACAATAGATAATTATATTGCTCATACAAAAAAGTCGCGCATCCATTAATCTGTCATTCCAATCAACCTTGAAAATAATATGATATCGTTGATCAAAGATGCAAGTTGGGAGCTCTGCTGCGTGCCCCGTGCCCCGTGACCAGCGGCATGGTTCGCTTGGGCTTAGCCCCTGATGTCTTTCAATCATATTCACACGACTATTATTTAAAGCCTCATATTGCCATTTCATGTTTTTCTATGCGACTCCCAGCTGTAAAACTCTGTGTTCATAAAACAGTACTTGGCAGAAGAAAGGTGAGCTATTTACATCTGAATCTATGTAGAAAACTCCTCCACCTGCAAACTTTCATTCAAGTGGTTGCTACGTTCACTTTCGCTCTCCTTTATTGACGCCCTGCCAGCAGCAGCTAATGTGATACAGCCGATTACCCTTTTTTTTACGTTTTTTTGCCAGGTGATGACTTGATGAACGGCAGGTGATAGGGAGAGCAGTTGAGGTGAATGATGTCGTCAGGAGAGAACAGAGAACGCTACCACACCCACCAGACACACACGCACACACACACACACACACACACACACACACACACACACACACAGACACACACACACACACACACACACACACAGACACACACACACACAGACAGGGGAGGGAGAGGTAGAGAGAGACACTGGCTGCAGGCTAGGGGAAAGAGGAGGCAGAAGTGGAGGGCGTAACAACATAAGGAATTTGACAACCTACTTTTTTTCTCTCTCAAATGGCCGGCCTCCATCAGTATTTCTTATTATTACACCGACAAGCCCCTGTGCAGCGACGTTTCCCGGTCGCTCCGGGGGCGGGGGGTGGGGGGGTGGGGGCAATATTTCTCCTTGTCTAAGGATTAATCACTTTTGTGCACCCCCCCTCTGCAAGCTGGAATGATTAGAAAAGGGGGTGTTTGCAGGGGAGTGGGGGGTGGGGATGCCGCTGCGGGTAGGATTTCCTTTGCTGGAGGGGGTCCCTTCAGGTGAAATGAATGCTGCCTCTCCCGTCGAGCTCTCGAGGACGTTTTCTCCGGCATATTTTCCACTCAGTCTGTTGCGCCCAGTCTGTGTTAACATGATAAGGATTGCTGGTGTCAACTTTAGCCCCCCCCACTTTACAGTCCTGTGAATGTATTAAGCAAACAGCGCTGCGTTTGATTCCATTTGGTCTTTGGTCAGTCACAAACGTGCGTTGGTTTTCTTTTGCGCCGACGGGTTTTTGCATTAGCATCCGTGTTCTTTGCGTGCCAGTCAGCGTGGTGTGCGCGCGTCGGGGATGAATTATTCACCGGGTCGCGGAGAGGACTCAACCAGACGGAGGGAAAAGGCTTCGTTCACCCCTGCATCCCATTCCGTTTCATGTGGCGCTCCCTCAGCGGGCCTCCTATGGTTGACAAGAAATGGGGGGCCTGGCGCCCCCCGGCCAGCAGATGCTCGGAGAGACAGACCTTGTCAAAACGCTGACCCAGCCGCTTTTTCACACACTGCAGCACCCCGCTCTGGGGCAGAAGGCATCAATGGAGCCTGACACAAGACACACGCTTCTTTTGTTTTTCGTTACATTAAGAAAACGTAAAATAAATATGTCTAAAATAATAAAAACACACTGCTTTTATTTGTTTTGTTTGGAGAGTTGGAAAACCGGCATGCCCAGCAGAGCGTAAATGCATAATGGAGTCTCCATTACGCATTTCCTACGCCACTGCTCTACGCCTGACACAAGACACACGCTTCTTTTGTTTTTCGTTACATTAAGAAAAAGTAAAATAAATACGTCTAAAATAATAAAAACACACTGCTTTTATTTGTTTTGTTTGGAGAATTGGGAAACCGGCATGCCCAGCAGAGCGTAAATGCATAATGGAGTCTCCATTACGCATTTCCTACGCCACAGCTCTACAATTGCCTGTTGTACAAGTTATCAGTCTTGGATAAATATAAAAATTTAAATAATTGTTTGGCAGTAGATATTTTGATTTAAAGTGTTTAATGAAAATGTAACATTGCAAAGCGTTGCATTGCAGGTTGAGAAGTTGAACGCCACTTGCAGACCTTGATGCAATGGCATCCAAATACTCTGTGTTGTATGCCCAGCATGCTGACAGCACAGGTTAAAAAAAAAAATTAACATTGCAAGGAAATCCTTCGGGCTGCTGCACTGGTGCTATGCAAAATCCTGACGGTGCAAGCCCCCCTTAGTGCCGGGTCTGATTGCATGTGGTGCGGAGGCACTGAAGGTGCTGCCGTACACTTACCACCAGCAGACGCTAACAATTTTGCTCTCACTGCATATTAGCGCCGGTGTTTGTGAATTGGAAATTCTTCGCAACGAGGCTCATTTGCAGAGAAAGGGGCAAATAGCACCGGTGCACCAAGACACTATTTGTATGGCAGCGCAGTTAGGGGTGCATTTTACTGACGCTTGTTTTTTGTATTGCGCAGGTTTAGTGGCCGCAACGCCGCACAATCCTTTTGTGAATTCGCCCCACAGTTTTATTTGTGTAATGTTCTGATGCAAGGAATTGCAGTTCATAACTGACAACCCCCAACTCACTTGAAGCGGCGCTTCATAGGTGATAATCACTGTATATGACAAAACACAAAAGCAGCACTGCCTTTGTGTCAACTTTTGCCCATTCTAGCTGGATGTACTGGACGGACTGGGAGGAGGACGAGGTGAACGACAGTATCGGGCGGATAGAGAAAGCCTGGATGGATGGCTCCAGCAGGCGTATCTTCGTCACATCCAACATGCTGTGGCCCAATGGCCTGACGCTGGACCACGGCACCAGCACCATGTACTGGTGCGATGCCTACTACGACCACATCGAGAAGATTCACTTCAATGGAACCGGCAGAATGGTGAGTCCCTTCTAACCTGAGCGAGCGTTATGAAGGAGCCATGTTAGCGCCCTGGACCGACGGGCCTCTAGGGGGCACTCCAGGGGGACTTTTGAAGAGTGTCGGCTTTCAAACGGAGCTTCGGAGCAAGGCGCGATGTTTTCTGAGTCACTGCGGTGGAACACTGAAGGTAGAAATGTTATATTCCTCTGTGAGGAGTGCGGCCGTATCCTCACCCTCACCCACCCTTATCCTCCCTGCTCTGAGCTCATTAAAGCGAACTGTGGGAGTCTGAAAGGCTGCAAACTACTTTGTGTTCCTGAGAAGACATTGAATGAGCTTTAGCGAGTTGTAGCGAGCATTGCCAAATGATAACTAAACCAATATTTAAATGTCTAGATGACTGTTTGATGATGGATTGGATTGATTCATTCATGTATTCATTAAAGCTTGTTCTCATGCAGGTCGTGTACGGCGGCAAGGAGCTCAACCACCCGTTTGGGATCTCGCACTACCGCAATTCGATCTTCTGGACAGAGTACATGAATGCCTCAGTGTTCCAGCTGGACCTGTCCTCCGGGGACGTCACTCTGCTGCGCAGCGAGCGCCCCCCCCTCTTCGGCCTGCGTGTCTACGATGCCCACAGTCAGCAAGGTCGGCCTTAGAGCTGAAATAAAACTGGCGTCCCCTGCCCACTTTAACCTATTGGAGAGCACTTAATTTCATATACTGTATACACACACACACACACACACACACACACACACACACACACACACATGCACACGCACACGCACACACACACACACACACCTACATAAGTCTCCATGTGTACAATTGCCGTCAGATTTGATGGTGTAAACCTGCCCGCAGATCAGTGTTGACAGGGACTTTTTGCCGTACCGTGCAGCCACTCTCCCAGATGAAGGGCATGGATGGTGAGGGTGAAACCGAGGGGGGTAGAGGAGGGGAGGTTCTTCACAAAGAGCAATGGCAAATGATGATGGATTCATGCTGTTAGATGGCAGAATGGGTGAACAGATAGAAGTACAGGGTATGCATGACTGGCAGTGGCGAACAGCACAGAGCCCCACCCCCAGCAGGTAGGACCCTTGTTATCCTGTAATGGGCAGGTGAAAGGGTGTTAAAGACAACCAGCTGAGGAGTTGATCGTTGTCATTGCCCCCAGCTCCACAAAACACGGGGGCCCCGGCCTGTGTTCATGCAGAAACTCCGAGCAGTATTTGAAAGCGATTCATTGCTATCCACACGCCTGCTACATTATCAACACCTTTCTTTCCATCTGAGAGCTGCCTCGCTGCGGATTATGACTGGGAACGTGCAGGGATTGAGAGACTTATTATCCGGCCAATCCTCTGCTGTTCATGTTGCTAAATAGATTAATTGGCTGTCCAATCTTCTGAGTGTTACTGATTGGCTCTCACGGAAACAGAAGGCTTTATCTCATTGGCTCAGGCGGCGCCTTTGGGCTTTACATTAACTCGAAGCGACAAAGGCGTCTCATGCCTCAACTTTGCATGTGACATTTTTTCCTTTAGCTTGGCTTTCTCTTGTTCATAGAATACTCGCCTTCGCTCAACAAAAGACAAATTGCACCCTCCAACAAATGCGTAAACATGTCAAACATCTCCCTCTATTAGCCTCCCTTCTGGGTTTGAGTCGCATGTACCTGGCGCATTTATTTACGAAAGAAATGCAGTTTGATATAAAGAAGATCCGATATTTTGTTGTGGTTTTTAGCTGGCCCTTGAAATGCGGGCCACGTGGTAAATACAGACAGAATCAACAACAGAAACAGACTGCGATGGGCCGGCTTTTTAACAAATAAAATATGGCTAGAAGTGAAATGACACCTTATTCCGGCTCCGTGTCTCCAGGTGACAACGCATGCCGGGTGAATTATGGGGGCTGTGGTACCCTCTGCCTCGCCATCCCAGGAGGCAGAGTGTGCGCCTGTGCCGACAGCCAGGCTCTGGAGAAGAACAATGTCACCTGCGCAGGTAGGAGCAGATTTCAGACAAAATGCAAAAGATCAAAATACTGGACGTTTTAGTTCATCATTATTATTGTTGTTTATTTATTATCATTTTTATTATTATTATTATTATTATTATTATTATTATTGATAGATATATATTGTGAAATTGCAGTGTCACCACAGATCATAAAGCAGAAAAAAAATAATAGCAAGGAAATAAAATAGTTAAAAAGAAAATGACAATATATGGAAAATGTGAAAATATACAATGAAACAGTAAAATAAAAAAGAGACCCCAAAAATGAATCAACAAATAAATAATAATAAAAATAAAAATTATAAAATATGAAATATTATTATTATGATTATTATTTATATTTTGTTGTATTTTCATATCCATATGCATACACAGCGGAGACTTCGCTGCTCTTTCACAACGCTTCTAGAAACCCGGGTTCCTCTGTTGCTTAGTAACCGAAAAACTGACTGACTGTTTGGATGTCCCCCCACCACCACCACCATCACCACCAAAAAATAATAATTTGTTCTCCTGGCTGCTTTGTGTCGTTGTTTTGTTTTGTTCCCCACCCCTCCCTGTCACAGAAATCTCCAGCAGCGGGCCGGAGCCGCAGCACTGCAAGAGCGATGAGTTCCAGTGCCTGAACCAGCGCTGCATACGGGCGTCGTGGAAGTGTGACGGAGACGACGACTGTCTGGACGGGAGCGATGAGGAGCCCCACAGCTGCTGTGCGTATCCCGAAAAAAAAAAGAAAAGAAAAAATAAACCATTGTGTTGTGTGCTCACGAGGTAAGACACGGACACACCATTGCAGATTGACACAGAACACCAAGCTTGTATGAACAAGCTGCGGAGGGGGTCGATTCTCTCTCCTGCTTTCGACTTTTATCTACCCTTAAATGTCACCGTAGAAATAGAGGTTAAAAAAAATTGCTGTCCTCCCTCCCACTCCTCCTCCTCCTCCGGCCACTGTCTTCTTCCCCCTTACTTCTCCCCCATCCAAAGTGATTTAGCTCTCGAGCGAATCGATAAGATAAACACTGGCGTTAGACGCTGGGATGTTGACTCATTTTTTCAGGGAGGGATAAAATAAATAAATAAATAAACACTAGAACGTTACCCCCCTGCCAACATGATCAAAATTGGAAAATCTATTATCCCCTCTGCTGCGATATCATACAGCCTAACGATCGTCCAACGGCTTTTTTTTTATTGTGTTGATGCTGCTTCGCCAGACTCACTGAATGCGATTTTGAAAATGGGGGCTCAGTTGCCAGCTTTGTGAAGTTGATATCAGCTCAAAAAGTTGATTATTCTGTCTAAAATAGGGTCTGGCCCAATGACTTACCTTCATTTGACTTCTGCAACTTCCAGGAAACAAACCAGGCCTCATCAAAATGTTAGTTCCCATTATTAATAATTGTCCATAGCTCAGGTTTGCTATTGAGAGATGTACCACTCCGCTGCAGCCTCCCAGTGTGCTTAATGCACTTCAATGGGGCAAAGTAAAAAATTGAATGAAACATTTAATCTTCAAAAACAGGATGCTCACAATATTGTCAGCTAGTCCTTAAATGTTATACTGGTCTTCCAGGGTTTTATTGACTCTTTTGCACTTCCGCAAATCAGCTCTTGAGCGACGTCCACGCTAACATGACAGACAGGAAGCTGCGCAGCTTCCTTCTGGCAACCTACTGTAGCCAACGTTACATTTTGGATGTACTGCAGCATCAGCAGCAAGTCGTTTTATAATGCGTTCGTTGAATAATGCCAAACCTATACTTTCAACTTTCTGACTTTCAAAAAGTCAGAATATCATTATTCTGTACAGGGAGAATTTAAGCATAAACTTAACCATCAGTATATTAAAGACACAAATATATTACCCAGGGAGAATATTCATAAACACCAACGCACCCTGGGCAGTTGTAGGATACAAGCAGAGTGACTTTGCTGCACTTCACAATAAAAGCTCATTTATTATGCAAATTATAACACCAATACCCCACCATCCCTAAAGAGACACATTGGGTTTATGAGTTATTGAGTGTTAATTATTGTTATTAATTATGTTTGTGTTTTTCCTCTGAGTGCTGTTACCCGCACAACATTTTGGTTGTGGTGTTAATTAAAGGGGCAATAGGCAACTTTTTTGCTTTTACTTATCATTATGAATTTAATGTTGATAGCGCTGTGTAATGGCCATGGAATAATTACACCGTCGGCGTTTAGTGGCTCCCTATAAACCTTGATATCACTATTCAATTCGGACTGCCACCGGGTACAAATCCCCAGGAAAATTATAGATTAAAAATTGATTAAATGATAAAAACGACTCACTGAAATCGGTTGAGAAATGTAAATGTTAATAGCATCGCCACCGCTTACTGGCATTTGTTCACAGGACAATCTTGCCCGTTCCAATGTGCCGGCGACGTCGGCTTATCGCAGCAACGAGCCGAAGCAGTCAATGCGACGTCTATGTATATATGTCTATGATTGTGCAACCAAAATAAATAAAATGTAACTAAAATTGTGACAATTTCAATTCACCTCTTCAGTGAACTTCTCTTTCGTCTCTCTTACTTCCAAAGTGGTGTCGATAATATACACAGAGAGCTCTGAGGAAAACGTAAAGCGATCCTGGTGTTTTCTATTGCCCCTTTAACTTCATGAAGTGATGTAGATGAGAATAATTGTGGTTCAAAAATTCTGTGAAGTGGAGTCCATAAAAGTTATTGGAAAGGGTTTTAAGGGACACAACCACAAAGGCTAGTCAAACGGGAAAGGGACAAATTAAAAAAAGTTTTCGAGAGGATCGTATTTGGAATTCAAATTCGAAGTCTTTCAACACTGGATCAAACTGTGAGTGTGTCTATTTTTTTTCGCAGATAACCACAGCTGCCCCATCGACCAGTTCAAGTGCAACAACAACCGCTGCATTCCCAAGAGATGGCTCTGCGATGGGACAAACGACTGCGGTGACAACGAGGACGAGTCCAACGTCACATGCTCAGGTGGGTCCCGTGCCAGCTGCGTCTTCACCGTAGCTATCGGGTTCGAGTAGAAATACTAAGAACTCATTCTACCGCCTTGACTCCGCCCTGTCTCAAATCACCAAAACTATTTACATGCCAGAGAAAAATCATTAACTGACTGGCGAGTTCGGATGATGGGCTGACTATCTATCTCTCACTTGGAATATCATTATAAAAGCTTCCAGGGAACACCAGATGCTCATCTTGAAATTTAAGGGAAGACGAGCATGTACTAGCTTGGCAGCACTTACAAATAAAGTCACATTATTTCACATGTGACATTTCACAGATAGGAAATGCATATGAAAATGTATTTTTGGAGCAAATTGCATGCAATCATCTGAACCCTAACTGTGACTTCACACATCACATGTCAAAGCTCCTGACGATGCTGGTTGATCTACATTGTTAAACTGTCAACAAGTCACTTCTTCCCACCAATATTACTTTTTGTTTCACCTACCTTGGCAAACAGTGCCTCTCAATCTTGTTTGAATGCCCTTCCTAACAGAAGATACAATGACTTTAACCTGGATACAGTAGTCTTAAAAACCGTACCTTGTAGAACGGGTGCCGCGATGATCAGAGCGCTAAACAAAGACATCCTGTCTTGTCAGGCAGTCAGTCCCAGTTATATCTGGCGGCTTTGGTACAGTGAGATCAATCTCACCCAACCGTCAAACGGCTCCCTGGCATCAAAGAGGTGCAGCACCTACAAGGGCCAACTTTGCCCCCCAACCACGCACGTGTCAGAATCACTTGCAGTATATCAGCCTCGACCTCGACACACACACACACACACACACACACACACACACACAAAGTACCCATCCTATGTCTACTGTAGCATTTTCTTTTTTTTGGGCAACGGAGCCTCCCAGGAGCTTTTTAGTCTTCGCAGTTCAATCAATGGGCATTAGCCAGAGGATGATAAATGTTGCCCTGTCGTCACATTGACATGCGTATTATAACGCCGCTCAGAGATCTCCCGTGTTGCTGTCCATGAACGTCTGCTGAAGCCGCGGCTACGCTGCCATTGACTGAGCGCTCCGTGAAGCAACTGCAGATTATTATTTTTTCTTTTTCCCACGGCCCTCAGACCAGTCTGCGCGCCTACGCCTGACTGAGCGATAACTCAAGGCAGGGGCATAGCGATCATTAGAAATTGGCCGGGTGGGTTCTGCCTTCAGTAAACCGGATGGGGTTTGGGTTTTATTTTTGTTTTGTTTTGTTTTTTCTATCGTTTCAGCCCAACCCTGTCAAAGCAACCAGTTTTCCTGTCAGAACGGCCGCTGCATACCCCACGCCTGGAGCTGTGACAGGGACGACGACTGCGGGGATATGTCGGACGAAATGTCCTCATGTGGTGGGTGTGAACAGCGCGGCTTTCAACAAATTCGCTGAAGGGCGACATTGGCTAAAGCCATGTCGGTTGACTTGTTCTGTGTGCTGAAGTGAAAGGAAAAACTATAGAGGGTAATGTTTGAAGCAACATAGGGTAAAAAAAAAGTAAAAAATTGTGGTTGAACCCATGAAGTGTAATTCATAGAATCAGAGTAAGAATCAGAATCTGTTGGGTCAAATACATTTTAATTTACAAGGAATTTGTCATGGGTTGTATTGCCAGCTGAGTGCAAAATAAATGCTTGACAGGAAAGAAACAAAAACAAGAATGTGACTCGAGGGGCCATGGTCAAGCCATGGTCCGCAGGTGACGGTGCTGGCTTCGTCCCTGTTCAGGCACCACTTGTGGGAGTCTCTACCCACAGGTACGGGTTTAGGGAAGGAGGCCGAGTCTTTGGCAGTGGGGCGCTGACATGACGTGGGTTTTATTGATAGTCATGACAAAAAGGCCTGCTGGCAAAACAGAAACATAAAATAAAAGGAATGATAAATGTCTCTGTTTCTCCTTGGTCATGCTCCAGTCTGCAGGTGTTTCCGTGTCCTGCACCAGGCAATCCCCACTGCAACACAAACAACACATAAGACAACTCTCCCAACCGGGTTCGACCAATCAGCGCTAAATGAGGCTGATCAGGCAGACCTGGTACAGCTGCACCATCACCTGCACACTGTGGCTTGACCGAGCCCCATCGTCTGCCACAAAGAAATACAATATATACATAATATACAAAATATGCTCTATGCACCAGATAATAACAAGGCTATGAGGGAATTAGTGGCAGAAAGTGGCTGTTTATGTACATGATGAATAAAAAAAAACTGGATTCAACAGTATAGAAACAGATGGCTTCGCCTAAATTATCACAGTGTTATTACAGAATATTTCACGGTAGCATCGAGTAGTGGAGTATTAGCGGTTGAAAATGAAAATAAGCCCGAAAACTTGCTGAAAGGTTTATAATGGATTGGGTGCGGCTGTGTAAGTAAGCAAATCACAAAAAAAGATATAATAAATAAATAAATCACAGTATTCCCCATTGCACACAGCACAAAATAGCCCATTATGCAGAGTAGGGTAAAGGAAAGACATAATGGCTCTATATAAGAAGCTTCTATGTCCAGGGAAACAATGGATACTACTTTGTCTTTTGAAAGCACAGATTTACGCGTTGGCTAGCTGGTTTGCATACGGGGGATATCCATTGTGCGTTGAGAAGAGTGAAAAAAAAAAAAAAAAAGGCTGTAGCAATGTTTTTGTCTTCATGTCCGAGGACAGCGCAACGCAGCCCACGCATTTTTTGATTATTTATTCACACATTGCCACATTATTTATTATTATCAAAATAAAATACACCATATAACACCAAAATGCGTACCAACTAGTGCCTCACAAGAAAAATGCAAATACCCCCCCCCCCCCAACAATTGGACCCCATTATACACTTGATTCGGTCCAATTTCAGTGAAACTAGGAACCGATCAAGCACTCGCTGATGACATCACAAAAAACCTGTGTACTGTTGTGTGTTGCTTACTGTTATAGTTCACGGTTGTTGTTTTTTTTAAAGCTCGAGGCGGTGGTATTATACAAGCCTTCAGCTTCAACGAGTGGAAGTCATTGTCCGTGCTCCAGAATAATCTTCAGTTGGGGGAAAAAAAAGTCCTTATAATGGCCTCGTAAAAAAACCTGTTTTTTAATGTAAAGATAGTCAAATTACCAGAGCGTTTTAAACCGAGCCGGTTTACCGAGAGTTTTAACATCTTTCCCCTCTTTAATCTTCGCCCGCATTAACTCTGCAATATTTTCGTCGGGTAGCGTTTGGCAAACGCAACGCAGCCCTGTATCGCAGCAGCCTTCCTTTGTGTTGTGCTAAGCTGCTTCAACACACAGCCACAAACAGCCAGGGTGTAAGCAGTAATTAAAGTTCATGCTCGACTTCATTCAATCATAATCAAGCTGTGCAGCAAAACATATTCTCTCCCATACTGTTGTCTGGGCTTCTTCAGGCATTACTTCTCCCTAGGAGTGCCACCGTTCGGCTCCGGCGGCTCACTTAACTCCACCAGAATGACTGTGGGGTATCGGAACACCTGAAGCTCGGTGGTGGTCGCATCTAAGATTGATGCTAATTTGGATTTTGTTTGTCAGAAGTTTTGCGGTTGTCATACAGTGCCTCACATCGGGCCTCTCCGTTGACTCGAAGCCATTATTTATGCATGTCGCTGCCTCATTTTTAGCCAAGCTCTCTGTACACTTCAGACGTCCATTATTTATGGATGGCGGTGCTTCATTTATAATGAACGTAAAATTCCAGCCAGATGCCCGTTATGGCTAAGACAATGTGTTTGAGGAGAAATATAGATGCCGCATGTCTGATGAAGGTGGGGTTTGTGTTCCCCCAACAGCCTAAGGTACACTAAGTACAAAGCTTATAAATGAATCCATCCAAATATAGACTTTTGGTGTGAAAATGAAGTCAATAAAGCTCTAGGCTTGGGTATATTACATCATTTTTTTCCACATCGAGAAAACAACATGAAATGTTTATAAGAATTTAAAGGGAATGAATGCCAAGCCCTAACTATGCCATCTGACATTTGCATAATCCATTGAGCTACTTAGAGGATAGCAAAATAATGGAAATGCTTGATAGCTGAATCAATATCATGGACCTGATAAGAAGTAAGGCCGCCCTTTGCCTTCGGAAAAGCTGGAATTCTTCACGGAATGTTGTCATCCAAGTCCCGGACTGTGTGTGGTGGGGTATTGCGCCGTTGTTCAAGGAGAAAAGCCTCCAGTTTACAAGCAGCTTGTAAAGTACCTCTCACAGGGGTATTATTCTCCTGCCGTAGGATGCACCTGGTAGGTTGTGATGAGTTTTTGCTTGGCTTTCGTGGCATTTCGCCCACTATCCTGTTTAGTCTCGCTGTCGGCTACCTGTCGATGCTGTCGTGGTTTCGTTGGAATTCAAGTGGCTTTGATAACTCAAAGTACTAATTGTCAGACGTCTTTTTATTTGTGACACATCGGGTCACGCAAATTGCCAACAAAATACATCTCGCCGTTGGGGCAGCATTTGTAATTTTCATTTAGTTACTACAACGTTAAACGCCTCTTTCACGTGGTGTCTCATGGCTTTTCTGCCTCGCCCCCTGTATATCTCTGACAGCCGTGAGGGATTCAGCACTTTCCATAAAAGTGCCACATTGTCTCCATCAGCACGCCCAGCACAGCTTAGTACACGGCTTGTCCTTCACTGAACCTTACTGTCTTGCAGAGGCGATCATTTGTTTACGGCGGCAACGGGGCGGTTACCACCACAGCGAACGTACTCAACGTCAACCAAAAAGTTTCTTTCAGGATTTTCAAAACAAATGGCTGAAGCTCAGGTGCCAAACTTCCAGCAGGCATTGAATTTGTGCTGCTGCATCAGTGGGGCTGGTAGCTGCTGCTACCGCTGATTAAAGTGTTTAGGCACCGAGGCGTTCAGTCAATTGCGCTTCTCTGATTAACCCCAAAAAGAACATGCGAGCATATCGTTCCATCTCCGTCTCCGCGGGTTAACTTGATTATCTTTTTATTTCCTCGCCCTGGTTTTGAGAACAATTCCCGATGCCAAACGTCGTCCTAAAAGTATTGACCGTGCTTCCACTCACAATACTGACCATACTCAAATACAAGAAAACACAAGTTGTCTTCATTAACCTCACTAACCTTTCACCATAATTGCACGTGTGGTCTCCCAGTTTGAAAACGTCACTCATCTCTCACCAGAACAAATCATAGTATTTTCTCAGATACTACAAGACATAGAACGGTCGTTTCTCATCTGTTATCAAATGGAAGGGAGGAGACGAGACTGTGAACTTCCACTAAAATGGGCCGTGCAGTGACTGCGGATTGAGTAGCAGGATACCAACAAAGAAGAAATTAACAAGCAAGATATGAAGGCTACGAGACAGGACTCTTAAGGCTTGAGGGTATCCCGCTGTTGTTTTCAGAGGTAGCCTCTCCGAAACTAAAGCACCCTTAAAACTAAAGTAAACTGATTATGGCTGTCAATTACATCGTTTCTTTTAGCCGCTGATTGGGGTTGCATTCATTACATCGCAGGGTAGCACAATGATGGACATATTCCAAAGTGATTGGGATGATTGTGTTTTGAGAGGCATATTGTCTCTCTTGCTGTTTTCTTTGTTTTGTTAAGCCGTCAAGTCTGTATTGCTGCGACCTCCGTCTACAAAATGCATTTTGGGGCTAAGATTAACACTTCCAACACAGGGGGTGTAATGTTCGCTGTGGCATGAACGCACAGAATTAAGAAGTGATGATTGCTGGAATCCCCTGAAAAGCAATTCTTGGCATGACACAGTGCGCATTGTGTTCTGTTTTTATATGCTTTTCTTTTGGTGACATTCAAATTCCAAGTAATATTCTACTCCTGGTAAGTGTGAATTTTGTTAATTTTGACACCGCTGCAAACTTTTTTCAGCCTTCCCAACCTGCGAGCCTCTGACTCAGTTCGGCTGCGCCAATGGCCGATGCATCAGTGGGAAATGGCATTGTGATTCAGGTAGACACCTAGCCACGTATTCTTTATTTCTTATTTGGTAAAATTGCACATGGTAGCATAAATAGCACTTATAATGGGTGAAAAAAAAATGGGTTGGTATGATATACCAACCCATTTTTTGCCATTATAAGTGCAAAAAATGCTCAAACATACTCATAACACTATCATATAGCGTTATGAGTATATTTGAGCATTTTCTGTATGGTATTTGTGGGGTATCAATTATCACTTACCTCTTTTTTCAAGTCGCTTATAATTAGTAAATTATATATAAATATATACACACACACACACAGTTCATTATTTCATTGTTCATTAAGTTCATAATGTTCAAGAGATTATTTGTCACATACATACGGTCATACATATATGCAGTGAAATGTCATGACACCCGGTGATTACGCACAATAAGCTTTATAAGCTCTAAAAATACTAAAATGTGCATCATCAGCACGAGATGCTCGCGCAGGCGGCCGCAAGGGACGGCGCCACATTCGCGATTCTGGGTTCTATAATCATAGTAAAATTATACATATATAAACACACATACTCAGTGGCGTGAAACAGTGTTTGCCCCCTTCCTGATTTCTTATTTTTTTGCATGTTTGTCACACTTAAATGTTTCAGATCAAACAAATTTAAATATTAGACAAAGATAACACAAAATGCAGTTTTTAAATGAAGGTGTTTATTATTGAGGGGAAAAAAAATCCAAACCTACATGGCCCTGTGTGAAAAAGTGATTGCCCCCTAAACCAAATAACTGGTTGGGCCACCCTTAGCAGCGACAACTGCAATCAAGCGTTTGCGATAACTAGCAATGAGTCTCTTACAGCCCTGTGGAGGAATTTTGGCCCACTCATCTTTGCAGAATTGTTGTAATTCAGCGACATTGGAGGGTTTTCGAGCATGAACCGCTTTTAAAGGTCATGCCACAGCATCTCAATCGGATTCAGGTCAGGACTTTGACTAGGCCACTCCAAAGTCTTCATTTTGTTTTTCTTAAGCCATTCAGAGGTGGACTTGCTGGTGTGTTTTGGATCATTGTCCTGCCCAAGTGCACTTCAGCTTGAGGTCACGAACAGATGGCCGGACATTCTCCTTCAGGATTTTTTGGTAGACAGCAGAATTCCTGGTTCCATTTACCACAGCAAGTCTTCCAGGTCCTGACGCAGCAAAACAGCCCCAGACCATCACACTACCACCACCATATTTTACCGTTGGTATGATGGTCTTGGGGATCATCAAGATGTTTTCTGGCAAAACTGAGACGAGCCTTTGTTCTTTTTGCTAAGCAGTGGTTTTCGTCTTGGAACTCTGCCATGCAGGCCATTTTTGCACAGTCTCTTTCTTATGGTGGAGTCATCGTCATTAAGTGAGGCCTGCAGTTCTTTGGATGTTGTTGTGGGGTCTTTTGTGACATCTTGGATGAGTCGTTGCTGCGCTCTTGGGGTAATTTTGGTCGGCCGGCCACTCCTGGAAAGGTTCACCACTGTTCCATGTTTTCGCCATTTGTGGATAATGGCTCTCACTGTTATTCGCTGGAGTCCCAAAGCATGAGAAATGGCTTTATAACCTTTTACAGACTGAGAGATCTCAATTACTTTGTTCCTCATTTGTTCCTGAATTTCTTTGGATCGCAGCATGATGTCCAGCTTTTGAGGATCTTTTGGTCGACTTCACTTTGTCAGGCAGGTCCTATTCAAGTGATTTCTTGAGAACAGGTGTGGCAGTAATCAGGCCTGGGTGTGTCTAGAGAAACTGAACTCAGCTTTCCAAAGATGTGATAAACCACAGTTCATTTATGTTTTAACGGGGGGATCACTTTTTCACTCAGGGTCATGTAGGTTTGGATTGTTTTTCCCCTCAATAATAAACACCTTCATTTAAAAACTGCATTTTGTGTTTACTTGTGTTATCTTTGTCCCATATTTAAATTTGTTTGATGATCTGAAACATTTAAGCGTGACAAACGTGCAAAAAAAAAAAAAATCAGGAAGGGGGCAAACACTTTTTCACACCACTGTATATACCGAGTGTGTATGTGTGTGTGTATATATATATATATATATATATATATATATATATATATATATATATTCAGGGGCAAATTCACAAAGTATGGATTGCGGCACTATAAATTGCGCATCAATTGCGCCCACTGTCCGCTTACAACGATCCAATCAACAACCAATTTTTGTCCTTTCAAACGATGTAACCCTGCTATCTGAACTGACTGGCGACTTATCACAGGAATGGAAACAAACTGATCACCTATCACATTTACTGGACAAAATGACTGCCAAAGACAGTCATAGCTTCCACAAGGACAACCCAGTTTGTACCTCCTTGTGTGTATATATATACAGTATAAATATATATAGATATATATTTATATTTATATATATAATTAATTATCACTTCACTATTTTTTTTTAAGTCGATTATTAAGGTAAATCATATATATATTTGCGTGGCAGTGCGGTTAACGGTGCATTTCACCGTTTGCGGGTGCTTTGTGAATTAGATGCTTGCTTTTTCTATTATTTGTTCCAGTTTAGTGGCCCCAAAGCCGTGCAATCCTTTTGTGATTTTGCCCCTTAATTTGTGTGTATCTGGGATTCACAACTTCATCCCACGTGCACACATTGTGTTGTGTGCGCGTGCAGAGGATGACTGCGGAGACGGCAGCGACGAGCGGGGCTGCGTCCACTCCTGCTCCAACGCCCAGTTCCAGTGCTCCAACGGCCGCTGCATCCCCGACCACTGGGTGTGCGACGGTGACAACGACTGCGGCGACTTCAGCGACGAAAACACCACCTGCGGAGGGGCGTCGGCCAGTAAGAGAGCCCGCCTCCTCCGGCCGTTGCCTTAAATAACACCATGGGTTCTGAGGGAGAAGACACTCCGCGCATATTGCTTGTTATTAATTTATCCTGATGTGGCAGCATTTATAAAAATAAGTTTCTCGGGGAAAAAAAAGCGTCATCAATGTAATAAAGTTGTTTAGTCAGTGTGTGCGGCGTATGTCTTGGCACGGTGGAAAGGGAGGGTTAGGGTTTGAGGGGTTGTTGGCCTTTTTTGCTGTGACTTGCAATTTGAATCAGTGCAACTAAAATTCAAATGCGGTAATTATGAGTTTAATGCGACTATTAATCAGCCGGGGTCTTCAGCCTTCACGCTGACGTGTGACCCATCCAGTCTGGCTCCCATTTACGGCGGGGACATCATCAAGAATAAAGGGCTTTCATCTGTTGGAATTACCTCTGAAAGCTCACGCTGGCCCCCTCCAATGCTCACAGCTCACTAGCTTGTCACTAGAATGTGGAGACTATTCATCAACTCATCTCCTGATGTGAACTGCACCCTTCTCCGCCTTTTCCACCGATGTCGGGCCTTTCGTTTTTTTGCCCATGGGGGACAGGACCTCCCTCAGCCCTTTTCCCTCGGCTGCTAGGAGGAGATACATTTTGGCGTTTGACTTTTAAACATCAGAGATATAAATGGCCGGTCCCATCAGCCCGCCGCTCAGTACGATTGGGAGCCCCCTTTCTCTCCATCTTGGGAAAGAAAAAAGGAAAGACAAAGCAAACGCCGACATTAAGCAGAACATTTCAAACATATTGGAAGTAAACTGTCAATGTCAGCGTGAACCCTCAATCATAATGTAATGTTAGTGTAGAAAACCTTCTCGTTCTACTGTCCTGTCATTATTATAATCACAGAACAACATTGTTTACAGATGGCCGCTGATCAAAATGAACAAACTTGACATTAGATAATGATAGCGACTGAGAATTGGGAAAAATAAATAAATAACAACCCCCTTACGAAAACAAGCAAGATGCCGCAATTAAAATTGATTTCAGGAATCTGCGATCGACGTAAACAAAGTGGGGCAAAATGCAAGATGTCTGAAGCATCATTTGAAATTAGAAAGAAATAACAAAGGTTGCCGTGTTAATATGAAACACGTTTCAATCCTTTTCTGGATCAGCGTGCTCCTTATACAGATGAGAGGGAGGAGGGCAGCGCTGTCTCCTAAAGAACAAATTGGAAAGACGATTTGGTGGCAAATGCTGAATGTTTTTTTTTATTCTTAATTCTTTTTCAGTTTTCCCGTCCGTCATCGAGTGCAGTGTGGAGGAATTCCACTGTGTGGCGGAGGGGACCTGCATCCCGGAGCGATGGCGCTGCGACGGTGACAAGGACTGCGAGGACGGCAGCGATGAGGCGGGATGCGAGGGCACCAAAAGGATGTGCGACCCCAAGGCCAAGTTCACCTGCAAAGACACAGGTAGAAGAGTGTGTGTGTGCTCATTTGGGTTGTTAAATTTCAATTCCATCAATGTCAGACACAGTACATTACTGAAAATTCAGAGGTTTTTGAAAGTTTTTTAAAAATCGGATGTTTTTGAACTCACCATAATGCTAGAACCGGCAAATCGGCTCGCTTTCAGCTGATTACTGGAATTAAAAAACACTGCTGTTCTAGTGTGAATGGTTGGAGTTTACTGAATTTTCTAATATTTTTTCTCTCTAAAATACTTGTTTTTATTTTTTATTTTTACTTAAAAAAACCTCTGGTTGAAAACCACTGCTCTAATTAATGTCAGCCTACCCTTTGTAATGTTGTTTACACAGTCAATCCTGTTACATGTATATTGTTAATACTGTACTACAAGCCATTCAAGGTCATAGACAAAAAGTAATTGCAGTGATTTGAAAGGTCTGCAATTTCACATGCTTCCATGTGACGGACCATGTTTTTCTGGGCTGCTTCCCTTTGGTCAAAAACATCTCTTGCTGGCTCTGATTGGAAGTGCTGTGCAGGAGAAAGGAGCAAGCTAATGTCAAATCTCTTCAATCTGTGTACCATTTGGACAACAATTTCAGTGGAAGTAAATGTCTGAGGTTTTCACAAAGGGTGAATTATTATTATTATGAATAGCTACAAAAGAACACACTATGCACATAAAGTTTGCTAAAGACCTCAAATGAGACATCTCACCTCACCATGCAACTAACACCTGTTTTATGGTCGATAGATTGTGTTGTGTTTGCAAGTACTATGAGCTCCCAAATGGAACATATATAATTTTTTACGTACTGTATGCCTTTAATGGTGTTTGTGTCCATGTATACTGTATAGTGGGTTCTATATATTTGATTTCAGTTTCTTCTTTAATCTGAAATGCAAAAACTAAAAGCTTAGAATTTCCTTATAAATCATTTAATGATAAATTTTCCACACCGAGTAGCGAAGGGACCCACATAAATAAAAAAAGTTAACAGCACTTGTGAAGAAAAATGTCTCCCCGGACATGTTGCCCCATTTTTGTGTTGGATTACGAATGAGCTTTGGGCTTCCTTTTTTTTTGGAGTTCAATTTTCAAGGTCATTGTTAAAGTAAAGTGCTTATGAAAAAATAAATATTTCCCTCTTCTTCATGCTCCTTTTAACTCAAATGTGAATAATACAACATGTGGTATGGTATTTTCCCCATAGCTCCTATGCACCACAACTCCCCATCTGGCCTCTGCAGTGGTAGGCAGTGCCTACATGAGACACTCACTGGACGGAAGTGCAGTAGAAACTAAAGTCTTGTGTTTTCCATTCTGTTTATAAACTGTGAAATCAAGGTCAAATTGGCTGGCTTTAGTTGTTCTAATTTTTATCTACAGTTTACTGAGCCAAAGCAATTATCTCCCTGCTCTGCAATGTGCATGCCGTGGATATATGTCCTAATGGAATTGAGTTTGGTGAGACAGAAGGCAGATCCAAAGCAGAAATGATCTGCACCCGCTTCCTTCTGAACCATTCTTGCACCTTCACAATAGCTCGGCTTCTTCTAACCAGGCCTTGTTCCAAATGTTCCAATCAATAGCACAACCTCACTGAACGCTGGGCTGTTCAGAAACGTACCACTCTGTCGCAGCTTCTCATTGTGGTCCAACAGAGCAAACAATGTTAAGCTCACATTATAGTCACTTGTTTTGTGTATTCTCAGTAACTTCACATTTTATTAAAAATGACTTTTTGCAATTGCTGCAGTCCATCCAAAGTGTAATGGTGGCTGCAGTAGGTTGCCAGTAGGCGCGACTGTTTCTAGTCTCCTAATGTTAGTGCAGGTGTAGCCAAAAGAGCTGATTTGCGCTGGTCTGCGAGCATTACTTTTTTTTGAACATGTCATAAAGACTGTCTTATGAGATTGAGAACTTCCTATTTCTCACAAAAAGGAGGTTTAACGTTTTAAAATTTTTAAGACTTGTTTGCCCTGTTAGACTTTAAGCACAGCGAGAAGCTGCAGCAGAGTGGTAAGTTCCTCAATAGTAAAGTGTGCTGTGAGTTTGGGCAATTACTAATTATAAATTACTAACATATTAGTAATTTATATTGCTATTACTATTTATGTATTTAGTGATAATACATTACTAACAAACCAACATTTTTTTATGGTCTGGGCTAAAAAACAGCGAACCGATCCTTTAGCAGCATGTGGGAGATTTCCTTTTTTTTTTGTCCAACAGGTGAATGTGGAATACTACATAGAGCCATCTGACACGTTGGTATCCACTGTGTTTGAAATCCAAAAAAGAGTGCAGAAACTTTCCCACGCACACACACTCACATACACAAACCAGCACGCGTGCTTGCACAGGCTCTTACGTGGTTCCCATGCCTTCGCAAGTCTCTAAAGTCTCCCACGTTGGCATGCGCTCATCCAGCACTGAGCGTGAAACCTGTGGGATCCCATCCCACTCCATCCCATCGCTCACGATTCGGCTCTTGATGAAAAAGCCGTGAATTGGGACGCGCTGCGGTCCAAGCCTCACCTGGCAGAGTGCATTAACGATGATACGTCCTGGCATCCCAGCGCTGCTTCCTTATCAGTGGTTCCACTTGCCTTTTACCAACGTGTACAGTGAAGGGAATTACAGATAACACCCTTGTGCAGGTTTTTAGGCGAAGACGTATTGATCTTCCGCGGATTTCCACATGAAGTGGAGCGTTTAGCTCAGAACTAAGGCTGCGTTTGTTGTGTTTGATCGAAGCTCCCAGGGAAAGGAGATTGGCACTTTTGCTGCGTGTTTATTCCTTGGAAATGATTCTGTGTCTGAGTGAAGTCAAACAGCGGATGGATTAATGGTTATGCGTCAAAATTTGTTCTGAATATATTGTAGCTGCATTCAACACAACAAACTTTTTTATTGTTACTCATTATAAAGACGCAAGTTGTATTGTTTAAATGACTCATCTTTCGAACGGATGCCGGAAGGTGCATTTTCCTAATTTCACAGGAGTTGGGCTTGTTTATTCCCTCCACAGCCTTGCAGTGAGCTAACACAGTTAGCAGCCTGTCACTACCTCCATCCTGGATGCACAGCGATGAAATTGGTCCTGGCCTTCACGTCTGAATCAGGTTTAGACAGGCAAAAAGCAGATTCTCTCCAAAAAAAACCCCAAAACCTGCTGTACCCTTTTAACCAAAGATCACCTTGGAATTTCAATTGCATTAAATCTTGTAGAAGACTCATGACAACCGATGAAAAAAAACCCCACTAATTAATTTATAGGTCTTTACATCTTTATCTGTATTTCAACAAAAGAGAGAATAAATGTCTTTCCTGTGGTGGAAATGATGCCGAGGGCTGTCATCAGTTTATTACGTTTCTCAGCGCCCTCTACGTTGGTTCCGCTGTCTCAGAATGACAACCGCATTGAAGAGTCCCCGTCCCCGTCCCCGTCCCCGTCCCCCACCCCCTGCAACAACTGCTTGGCAGGACCAGAGGAGAAGCTCTGTTGGCATGTGTGATAGGGCGCTCTTTAATCCAGATCAATAGGAATTTGGGGCTAACTTCCAACGCTTTTGTCCAAATGTCCATGTCTCCGATACGTCCTCGCAGGCAAGTGCATCACCAAGAGCTGGGTGTGCGATGGCGACATCGATTGCGAGGACCGCTCGGACGAGGAGTCCTGCGAGACGGCCGTGTGTAAGCCGCCCAAGTACCCCTGCGGCAACGACACCTTGGCCTGCCTCACGCCGGACAAGATCTGCAACGGCAAGGTGGACTGCGCCGACCGCTCGGACGAAGGCCCCGTCTGTGGTAAGACGCAAAACACTAAATACGCACGTGCGTGCGTGCGTGTGCATGCATGCATGTGTGTGTGTTGCTGTTTTGGCTGGTATGCTTGGTTTGTGTCCTTCTGCCAAGACATCTTCAAGGGGTTATGCCAAGAAAGAAAAAATGAATAAGACTGTTGGTGTTTCCTAACAGAACAGACGCGTACTTGGCCCTCGTTGGGCGTCTTGAAGGGGAAGAAATTCATTTGGCAAAAGTAATAGATGAAGAATAAGAAGATGAATAACCGACAGTACCATCGCAATTAAACTCGTATCGTTTCTCTCCCGGAAACGTTGCGATTGTCCCCACAAGCCGTTTGGTTGCAATCCCTTACCTGCGTCATCGACCTGTCACCAAATTATTGAAGCGGAAACATTCTTTTTACGTCCCTTCAGGCCTTTTCATTTCCCTCCATGGAACCTGAGAACACAGGGCCCAGCCAGACTCCTCAGCTCAATTGTGCTAACCGCTGGCTTTTGTATCCCACCCGCTGTAATAACGCGGGATCTGATGGAACTTCTCCCAGTGGACCCATCACCGCATCCCCTCACCTCACCTAGCTCAGGGCCTGATGAGACGGCGGTGTTTGTTGATTCAGAGACCAAAAGGAAGTGTGAATAGCCCCGGACCTCTAATCTCTTTGAGTGAGCTGTGTAAACACAGAGGTCCATCTCCAGGGCTGTCGATAACAGAGCCTCATGTGGGATGGGGGGGGGGTCTCCGAACCCCCCAGTCCCTGTGTGTTATGGCGGCTACGGGGGATGGGAAGAAAACAAAATAAATAACCAGGCCGCCGACTTAACCACAAGCTCCCGCCAAATTAGGTCACAAACAAGGCAGACCTTGAGTGTCCTGATTGATTTGGTGCCACCTCAGCAGTAACCGCGTCTCCTTTGGAACCACTCTTCTTCATTTCTTTTCCCCCGGGCGCGTAACTGCTCCCCAGATCCCACAACCGGGGGGTCTCAATGGCAGCGACGGAACGGTGGAAAAACCCGAGTCCGGACCGGTCCCTTTTTTACGGCAATATGGAATTTTCATCTTCCGACAACCGGTCTATGGCAAGCCATTTTAACATAGTAACCTGTATATTTAGTAACTACTTGCTATTCCAACAGTTACTAGTAACGATTTAAGTCAAAATGTATTAGATACTAGTACTTATATGTTAGATATTAGTAACTTTTCCAATTGTTATTAATAACTATTGTGATGTTTCTAGTCACAATTTGGACAATTCTGTCATTGAATCCTATGGGGCTAAGTTTTAGATATTAAATATTGCCTCTGACTAGTACAGTATCTATTCCAATTGTTACTAGTATTTTTTTCAATTTAAAAAGTCTTTTATCAACAAGCCATTTTGTCTAGTAATTTTGCATGACTGGTAAAAATATTGTTACTGGTAAAGAAAAAACATTACTTGTAACAACAGGAAAAGGCACTATGGTCATTAACGAATAAGTACCAGCACTATATCTATAGTGACTAGTGAAATTAGAACATAGAGACATTAGTATCAATGCGAATAGATACTAGTCAGAGGCAAATATTTAAAATCTCAACCATGGAACCCAAAAACATTGCAATAGGTACTAGTGACATGTGTAATGGTTAGTAGTATCTAATAAATAAGTACTAGTACCTAATACATTTTGACTCGTAAAACTAGAACAGTTGCTAGTAACTGTTGGAATAACAACTAGTAACTAAAATATAAATACTAGTAACTTTTATAAAGTGACTAGTTTGTCCTATGGATTAAATGTGAAAACAGCTTCCCATACCACGTGGCCTCAGAGAAGAGAGAAGCATATCCATCGTGTGCGAAGAAAAGTCATTCTCATGTTATTATTTTATTACTTTATTATTTTTATTACTATTATTTTTACTATTTTTATTCATCATTACCGCTGAGTGAAGGAATGCCAGCCCTCCCCAGGCAGCCTTCCCCAGTAGTTGGACCAATACTTCTTTATCACGCTCAACTCACAGACTCGCAGCTGAGAGCAAGTGTTGATGCTCTGCAAAGCATCACATTTAAAAAAAAAAAAAAAGATGACGAAATAAACCCTGGATTCAGTAGCATGACATGATTGTGATAAGCCCCGGTGCAAATATTATTTTGTATCCCCCCGCACGCGTGCGCACACAAACACACAGACACACACAGACACACACAGACACACACAGTCACGCACGCACGCACATACACACACACACACACAGACACACACACACACACACACACACACACACACACACACACACTAACACTAGCCATTATCGCACGGTGCTTCTTTCTTCTTTCTTTTAATAATTAATGGAGTAAAATAAAATAGCCTACATCTAAAATAAAAACACACTGTTTTTTTTATTTGGAGCAATTGGGCCCAATCGCTGGCGCGCCGATGAGATCCCCGCCCCCCTACATTTTTTGGATAAATTGACCAATTGTGTGTTTAGGATTATATAAAAAGTGTCTTCAGCTATTTTACTCAGAGAGCTATCTTATTCTAGGGATTGCTTTGAGTGAAATAAGTGTCTCCTATCTGTGGAGTTTCCTTTTATTTGTTTTATTCAAGATACTAGATCATTTCTGTCACAAGATTTTTATCTTTGTTGAAAATTTGTTTTACAAATTTTGACAGATCAGTTAGTTTGATTGATCTAAGGATGTGGCAAAAACTACCAATAACCAGTACAATAGTCCATTTGTTTTACATAATCATATGATATTTAGTGGCGTTTAAGCTGCAACGCTGTTTACATCATGTCAGATAACAACGCTTTTTTTTTAAATGCACCAACTTATTGACTTGTTGTGTAGACCTCAAGCCAAATATTGAAAAAAAAAAAATCAGTTCAGTTTTTCTAAACAGGCTTTTCTTATTATTTTTATTTTGGACTTCCTTCACAGATAAGTGTCTGGTGGCCCGGGGAGGCTGCAGCCACCAGTGCACAGTGGCACCAGGTAAGGGCGTGGTGTGCTCTTGCCCGCCGGGTCTCCACCTGGACTCCAGCAACAAGACATGCGAAGCGGTGGACTACTGCAGCCGTCACCTCAAGTGTAGCCAGGTGTGCGAGCAGTACAAGACCACCGTGAAGTGCTCCTGTTACCCGGGGTGGAGGCTGGACCCCGACGGAGACGGCTGTCACAGCACAGGTAGAGAGACGATCTCACGTCGCCGTGTCATAATCATCAGTACGCTTCTTTGTGTTTGGATGATTGTCAGGATGTATGTGTTTGTCAGTCGTAGTTTAACGATGCTGCATCCATTTTCGTAAATCGATGGAGGTTTAATTACAGTATTGCAATGCTGCATTGTAATACAGTAAAATTCGACTACAGTTGTTGTGTCATATTTGTACAAGAGGAAAAGGGCATCAACAGAATAATTCAATCCTATATTTTGCAATCAGGAAATTTGTTTTTGTCAACTGTTCCGGTGTCTCCAGCACCGAGATAGCGACAGGCTGTGTGCTAACTGTGTTAGCTCAATGTAAGGGTGCGGGGGAATCAAGTAGCCTAGCTCCCATGAAATTAGGGAAATGCACCTTCGAGCATCATAGACGCTGAGTTATGGAGAAGCTAGAAATGCATCTTGCGTCTTTAGGACGAGTACAAATAAAAACATACAAAGTAGATCTCAGTTTGCATATAACATGTAATTTTTATCTTTACTTATCATAATCATGCAAGATGGAGCTAGGCTAGGTGATTCCCTCTGCGGCCTAGCGTTGAGCTAACACGGTTAGTATGCAGCCTGTCACTTTGTCGGCACTGGACACACAGGGATGAAATTGATATTGACCCTCTGGTCTGAATCTGTAACAGATAAAAAGTGAAATACCTTTAATAGCAACTAGCAAATAGTACATGCTCTTTGTGCCTATGTTGACATTTTTAATGCCTATTGATGTGTATTTGTGTCTCTGTGTTTCATTTGAGTTATATGACACTGTATTTATCGGCATGATTTTGTTGCCCCCCCCCCCCGTGAAATAGTGATCAAGTACAAATAGCTTTTTTTTCATTTCACAAGTTGGCTTTGTTAAAAATCAATAGATGCCAGAAATGTGTGAATATTGTTGAGAAAAAAAATCAGCTTGAGTTTGTGTATAAAGAATGCATCTTAGCAAGGCATCTAAAATATTTTAATGGGGAATCTACAACATCGGTGAAGTGTCAGCTCGCACAAAAAAAAACAGCCCGCCCTCACGCCTGCATCTTTCAGTGCAAGCGTCGCCGTGCAGGTAATTGGGACAGCGGAGTGAACAGTCTACAAAGGGAAACAACAGAATTTGGGCTCATGTGGGCCCCTGCCCCGGGGTGCTGCGGAGGAGGCAAAGACGAGGCGGTCGGATGAACGGCAGAAGTTGGTGATTTGGGGGTACTGTCAGTTCAAATTTAATCAGCATTAAATCCGAGGAGGCATCGAGGCGATGAGCCCAGTCCTCTCCTATCTCCATCGATCCGCAGTTGAGGAAGGTGCCGTGTTTTCTCCTTTCTCTCCTCTCTCTCCTTTGCCTCCTCATTTTGGCTTCATGGACGTCCTCCAACACATGCTTTCAGCAGCTTACTATCGCATTAAAAACCCTAACTCTCCAAACATACTGATTGTGAATATTCAATAATCTATTTGATGAGGTAGGCTTCTTGGAAGGAGATAGATGCCCGCACCCTCTTGGCTTGTCGCACTCAGATTTATGGAGCTCTTTTTGATTACCCGGTTCTCTATTTCCTGCCAAGATTGATGGCAGTTTCGGCTCTAATCTTACATTAAAGTAGGAATAGGATATGCAGTTTTCCCTGGAAGCAGTTCAGAATTGTACAGCGCCAACATAAATCAAATTTTGCATAAAAATACAAACACCCTCATTTAATCTTGACAAAGGTGTTATTGGATTCCATGTGAAGTTTTCCGAGCGCTGGCCGTGCCGTGCATTTGCATTGCAGATCCGGCGTCTGAGTAAATAAGTAATCATGGAGTGTGTTGAGAAGAATCTTGGTCATGCGGTGATGCTTGCGCCTCTGTTTAGTATTTCCATTAGGTCCCGTTTGGCTGCAGTGCCGCCTATGCTGTCTTTGCTGCTGAGAGGCTTGTGGGGTTCTTTGAAAATAAATATTGCAAGTGTGTTTGCGAGATGATGAGCATGGGCTTGTATAAAGGTAGACACACATGTAATGTGATGTATTTATGTTATGTATATATTAATGCCAGTGTGCAAGAACATGTTTTTGGAACGGTGGACTAGATGGTTGTTGGCCTGTATGATAAATCAACTAGTTGGCATCAAAAACAAAAAAAGTAGAATGAAAAGCGCATTTGAATGGAAAGGGAAAAAAAACAGGGCTAATTGTGAAATTTCGATTAACAACCGCTTGTGATTTCACATGAAGTGAATTTAATAATATTTAAATTATACTGTACAGTCCATCGATGTGGAAGACCGTGCTCTTTTGGGAGCACCTTAATACCTGATCCTGTCTTAGCGATTACTAGTACATATCAATATTCATATTAATATTGATATTACTATTATTATAGCATTACTTATTGCACTAACATAATCATTAAAAAAAAAACAGCCCTGGCTATCTAAAGTCATGTCAACGTCAATACGGCCATGACCGCCTCAGCATAATTTATATCGAACTTTGGATTACAGAAGTTATGTTTTCTTGGCAATTATGTTAATGCAATATACTGTAATCTCTTCATAGAACATAATCGTTTTCATGTCTTGATAAAGGCTAAGTCCTTTTATCAAGGTTCCAGAAAGTATTTTAGTCTTTTTAATTGTCAGTAATGGAATGCAGCCTTATGTATTAATGGCAATACTGTACATCTTGCTTTGACTATGAAGTTTAACATTTATATTAGAGTACCATTCATGTGGAATTTGGCTTATTATCTAAGTGCTAATACAAATGTATGCTGGGATATGCAGGTAATTATAGATGTAAAGGCGTAGTTCTTACTCTGATCTCTATTTAAACTCAGAACTGTTTTTAGTGTTTTTATTTTTCGACCCAAATACAATGTTCCTACAAACAATGTAAGATTCAATGTCTTCATAGTTTCCAGGGCTTATGACAATCACAGTGACTTACACCAAGTAAATGAAAGAAAGACGTCACTAGTCCAGGCACTCACACAGTTCCTCCACGGCTTCACTGCTCCACTTTCTTCTCTCCTCACAATAGGTTGAGGATACAGGCTGACTTTCTGCCTGTATCAGGTGGAGCAAGACGTGCAGGTTTCCCAGTGTAGCGCGGGGAACAGAGTGATACACGACACGTTGTGGATAGTGGTGTAGCAGTACTCCAGTGTGTTCTCCTCTAAACTGCTTGTAGTTACTAAACTGTCTTTTGGAAGTCTGTGTCTCAAATTCCTTTTTTTAAAGACTCAGAGAACAATAACTAGAGAGTGCCTGTCTCAGCGCAGCCAAGCAGATGTGCCAGGTCTGAGCCGCTGCGCGCCGCCATCTTAAGCAATGACACGCTTGTCTATGACCAATCATAAGTCTGAAGTGCTATCAAGGGACCCTAGCGGAAATGAGAAATGCAACATTTTTTAATAACTTCTCCTACAAATCCACATTTGGATCATACTTTTATGACGGCGCGTGTCGGAACGGCCCCGAATTGAAACCTTTTGCTGTTATTGTTAGAACTAAAAATAGGTTTCCTGCCTGCACTTCGTGCTGGACCCCTAATAACACAACTTTTATTCAGATGCCTCACAGCTATCTTGCACTTGTATCTGGTTGAATTCAGAAACAGGTGCGCAGGCACTTAAGTTCAAGGTTGCTAAAATGGTCGATGTATTCTTTGATTGTTTGTAGCCTCTTGTGTAAGTCGCTTTGGACAAAAGCATCTGCTAAATGAATCAATTTAAATGTAAATATGTGTGGTGATGTTGGTCACTTTAGCTCCCATTGTGTTTTTTTTAATGGGGTCTTGTTGGCCGGCTCCCATAGCATGTAACATGTATGCTGTATAGATACAGGGCAGTATGTTTAGGCCTTGCTCGTGCCTACGAGCCTCCAAGAGGGTGGATGTTAAGTGTGTTTCAATATGATTAATGTCATTGCAGAATAAATTCACCATTTATAAACAGAATACACCAACGGAAGCTGAATATGAACAAATGACGGAATATTAACAACATAAGAGAATTAGTTTGAATTTGAACTGTATGAACCCGAAAGGTGTACATGCTTGGGTCACATCGGCATGATCCTGTATAAACAGTTTCTGTTTTCTCGTCCATCTCCTTCGACCAGATCCCTTCGAGGCTTTCGTCATTTTCTCCATCCGTCATGAGATCAGACGGATAGACCTTCACAAGCGCGACTACAGTCTGCTGGTGCCCGGCCTGAGGAACACCATCGCGCTGGACTTCCATTTTAATCACAGCCTCCTGTACTGGACAGACGTGGTCGAAGATAAGATCTACAGAGGGAGGCTCTCTGAATCTGGAGGTACACACACACACACACACACACACACTTGTGCACACTCAAAGATGCGCGCACACACACACACACACACACACACACACACACATAATATGCCCACAGGACACACGCTCAGGGTTCACACACAAAATAATAAATCACTGAGGAAAAATTTTTCATCCTTCGCGCTCTCAATTGATGACCCTGAATCAGAAAAGTTGTATAAAATGTACACTATTTTAAAATGAAATGTGACGTTGTATATCAACTTTGATTCGCTTCCCCTTAACCTGTTTTTAATGTATCTTGTTATTTTCATTATTTCATTATCCTACTTTGTGAATGCATTTTGCTTGTTTGCTTTGCTGTTATTGTTAATATTTGATGGCTTTTTTTTAAGTAAATCATGTCGTGTATAAAAGGGGCTGTACAAATAAAGGTTATCAAAAATAATAATAAATCTTAATATAAAAAAAACAAAAACATGTACTAATATTAACCACAATTGTGATTTTAAACACCATAGGATATATCTAGAACTTCTTTCATGTCCCTTTCCAAGCTGCCTGTCGACTCACTGAATTTATATTGAGTTTAGGAGATTAGAAAAGCAGGATTGGCTTTAAACCCAGCAAAATCTGGTCTGCTGAAAGCAGCCTCTCGACGTTCAATTTTGAGACAGCAAGCGTATCCCAGAACGCACTTATGCACCGTTACAACCGAAACAGCCTTCAACTCCCATAAAAAGGTTTTCTACGGACGGCCTTCGCCTACACCTTTACTACTTTACACGCCTGTAGATTCATTCCTACAGTCTCAACGCACATGTGCATGGATCTACTATTCAGCGAGGCGATACCGTCTCCCCCCATTGAGCAATATATCTCAGAATGGCCCGGACCAAAACGCTGAGGGACCGAAAAGTCCACAGCGTCTGCAATATCTCAAAGAACGATGAATTAGAACTTCTCGGCAGGCTCTTTATTTTCGTAGCTGCCGGGAGATTCTGAGCGTCTGTGAGAGCTCCCACCGTCATCTCCCTCAGCGGAGCCATGGAAGGCGTCTCTCTGCTGTACCTATTTCTCTCTTTTGTGAAGAGTACACAAAAGCCCCGGCATCCAAGGATAATTGTAAACAGCTGGATTATAGGCAGTCTGGGAAAGTTTTTTTTCATTTTTTTTTTCATGTATTATAGAAGACTGTAGAAAGCATTCTCCTTCATGACAAAGTGCTTTCCTCAATACTTTTTCTGGGTTTTCCATTTTCTTCTTTTATTTACATTATTTACAATGCAACATGAGCTGCCGCTTGGCTACTTCCTATAAGCCTTGAAATGGGCAAGAAACTCTCTCGGATGAGTCATTGATACATATAATTAGTGTTGGTGTGGGAAAAATATACAAGTACACCCAGTGTACTTGTCAAAAGTTGACGCCAAGTGCCAAAGTGCACTGTACATATAAAATGAATCTATATTTAGCAAACAACTTCACTATTTCCCACCCCAAATACTCTCAGGAACTGCGTTTGCTGGGCTGCTGAATAAGACAATGTTCCCAGCCATATGTTCTCTACTAGATTTTTGATTTTCGCCACAGAAATGGCTACTCGGACACCGATCTGACAGAAAAACACAATATCTTGTTTAATGTATATTCAACGATTTTGTAACCGAGGGCCACTGCACCGTCCGATAGCATACATTCATCATGCAGGATAATGCGTCATTGGGAAATTAACTTGAAATTGAAGCGTATTAAATAATATCTCTTATTGGGAAAAACACTTGTGAAACCAATAACCACACACACATCAATAGCCACGCACGCATCACACTGCCTTGAGTTGACAGTCGGCGTTGTCGATCATTTCAGGGGTGACAGGTATCGAGGTGGTTGTCCAGCACGGACTGGCCACCCCGGAGGGCCTGGCCGTGGACTGGATCGCGGGGAAACTCTACTGGATCGACAGCAACCTGGACCAGATCGAGGTGGCCAAGCTGAACGGAGACATGCGCACAGCGCTGATCGCCGGAGGCATGGAGCACCCACGGGCCATCGCTCTGGACCCAGGACAAGGGTATGCCACGCGCCAAGGGGTCTAGTCGCCAGGATTGCCGGAGTACCGCAAAAAAAAATTCTACGTATTTCTCACTTGGGCAACTGCCTTGATATATGAAGATGTCTGCTATGTTAGGGTCCATTAAGGCCACAGAAGTGGGACTCATCATTACCAGCCCTGTTGACTAAACTCTGACACTGACAAGTAGGGTAGCTCAGCTGAGCCCGGTCTGATCCCACCCACACACACACACACACACCCACATGCTTTGATAACAATCCTGTATCTCTTCTGCACTCAAAGACTATTTCTCACAACAACAAAAAAGCACATCTTGAGCAGTTGGTTGAAATAAAAACAGCAGCAAATACGTTTTGTGCTTATTTGTGCGAGGTGCCCCGTGGAGCACCATATGCGAGGTTTTGTTGGTTTATTCAGCCGAGGCGCATGTTCCTCTGTTTGTAGTCTATCTATGGCTTTAAAATGGCACACTCTGCCCTTAGTTGGCAGGCATTTCGCGTTAAGCAGAAACTGTGTCGCATTAGTGATTCGTAAAAGGTACTAATAGAAGCTGAAGTTTGTTGTTGCTTTTGTGCTATGGCCTGTCAACGTTATAAAGTCTTGTGATGTACGGTGGTTCAACAAAGGCTAATAACCATAACGTCTCACCTTCTGAGGAATCTGCTGTTAACATTTACATCAATTCCATGGCTAGGACACATCGTGGAGATGCTGTGTGGTTGTTTAAAAGCATTACCTGCCCTGGATTAGAGTGCTTGTGATTGTGTGCTTGATATGCACTTAGTGTATTACAAATCGTTAGGCATGTCTGAAATATATTTAACACCCTTAAAAAATTATCAGCCGGCTCATGCACTCTCATATTCTTATAGTATCACTGTTTCACAACTGGGGAGGATGGCTGCGTTTCATAGCCGGACAAAGTAGGATTAATGGATGCTTTTGGTGCCTAACGGCACAATTCCATCCCAGGGCAATAATTCTAATCTAATTACTTGAATCCACTCAAAGGAGCGGGCAATTGATTGGGAAGGGCTGATTCAATGAATAGTGCTATTGATCCAGACAAAGATATTCCTTTCCCAACGCTGTTCCATTGTCGTCGTCTTGTGGTTTAAGCCCGAAAGAGACGATTGACCATCTTCAGGTCCCTCTGACTTTGCGGATGAAGGCAAAGACTTCTATGTTTAGTGGCTTTGATGGTCAGAGCAAAGACAGTGTTCATTTTCAGGCCTCGTTGAGCTGTGAAAAGTCATAAAAAAAAGCAGATGGCCTCCCTTCCCTTGCCAATGTCACAGATGTTGTGGGGTAACACCAGTCGGTCCGGTGCTGTTCTCAGCTTGCCAGTGCCTGCGTTCATGGGCCCCGTTACAGCAGCTTTGTGGATGTAATTCTTGTGGATTACAATGTAAGTTCATTAACAAAGGAGCGAGAATGGCTCGCTCATTGTTTGCCGATGGCTGTACCATTGTCTAACAGAGATTCAAAAATTTGAGTTCTAGCTGACTCTTTACCTATCTATCCATCCCTCTATTTATTTATTCTATTTATGGCCCTTGATGTATTTATGTGTGTTATCATAGAATTATTATTATTATTATTATTATTATTATTATTATTATTATCATTTACTCATTCTCTGCTGTGTGCTTTAAAGTCAGATTAACCTCTCTCCCACTGTCTCTGCTCATGCCGCCAAGGATCCTCTTCTGGACGGACTGGGATGCCACCTTTCCCCGCATCGAGGCCGCATCAATGAGCGGAGGCGGCAGGCACATTGTGTTTAAGGACATGGAGATCGGGGCCTGGCCTAATGGACTGACGCTGGATCACTTGGAAAAAAGGATTGTTTGGACTGACGCACGGTATGCCGTTAGTGTCCACAACACGTGCAGAATCTATTAGGTCAAAATTATAGCTTAAGATATGTTATTCTGCTGCTGAGTGTTCACCAGTTTTTCTTAAGTATGTCACCGCGAGAGATACTAACTGGGCCTCTGCTGTCCCAACGGGCTAACTGGACCACCCATGTGAAGTTGCACCATCATGCTATGAGTACTTTTTTTTTGGTGGAGTTGGTCTCTGACAATCGTGATGGACTTGCGTGTGCAAGAGTTTTGTACTTCAGTTCAAAGCTTTTCAGTGGTGTTCAGTACTTATTGCTACTGAAATCACACACCAAACACAGCTTCACGCAGAGACCCACATCTCACGGCCAGCACTTCTGTCCATCTGTATTGTGTACATGTCTTTTCTGAGTAAGTCATCTTTGAGTGGCCACCACCATGCTTGAATTTTAGTAGGCAAAATGGTGTCTGGGCTAGAAAATCCGGAAGGAGGGCAGTAGCAATCATTTTTAATGAATGATGTTCCTTCTCTTCTTGTTTTTCCCTTCCAAACAGCTCGGACGCCATCTACTCTGCCCTTTACGACGGCAGCGAGGTCATTGAGATACTGAGGGGCCACGAGTACCTGTCCCACCCCTTTGCAGTCTCCCTTTTCGGAGGCAACGTCTACTGGACAGACTGGAGGACCAACACCCTGGCGAGGGCTAACAAGTGGACGGGCCACAACGTCACGGTCATCCAGAAGACCAGCGCCCAGCCCTTCGACCTGCAGATCTTCCACCCCAGCCGACAGCCCCAAGGTAAGATCCGGGAATCAAACTGAGCACTGAGGAAGCGCTGCGATGTGCTGTGTCAGCGCAATCTGGGCCAGAATATACTTTGAGGTGGATTTTGCTTACTTTAGAATGAACTTATCTGGCACAATAGAGCCATTTGGAGTGGCTTAAAAGTGCAAATTTTGCCCATGCAGCCACATGTAAAAGGCATGAAAGGAAATGCTTAAGTAATAGAAAAGTAATAGGGAAGGTTCCACTACATCGTCGATGCAGACCATCTGTTAACAGCCAACAGTAAATTTTCATATTTGGCGGCGGGAGTTGAAACTGACTACCCCAGCTAAATTTGGCTGTAATAAGCTACCTGAGCCCTACTGGATGCTGTCTGAGGGCACTTTTTTCTGTCTTGCTTTCCCTCCGGATGCAAGGAGAGGGACAGCAAAGCATAATAGAATAAATTTTGTCTCCTGGCTCTGCCCTCATTGTGCCTATCAATCATGTGGCTTCTCAGCCTGCCCACAGTGAGCCTGTGTCTGAGTGATTAGAAAAGGTGTTCATGCAGAGAATTAGCTTGCATTAATGGTAGCCCTGGATGTGCCTTTCTTTTTTTTTCTTATCACGCAAATTATTATAATTGGTCCATGCTAATATATCTAGCCATTAAAAATATTGTAGAACGAATCGGAGCAAAACAAAAAAGTATGAGAGTCGCACTTTGCGTCCACGTCTCATGGTCTTGGGGAGTCAGAGGTCAAAGGCTGTGGCTTAAGATACAATTAGAGATGTACTAGGGCTGCCCCCAAATGCTCTACCAAACATTAGTCGACGAGATGAGTAGACCAAGTCTTTCATTGGTCGGTTGGCCGCAGTAAAAAAAAACCTCCATTCAGGAGCTGCGGCTTGTCAAAATGAATGCGAGAGGGCTTCTCATTGAAATGAAAAAGAAAAAAGAAATGTTCAGTCTCCTTGCTTGTTGTTCTGACACATTCAGAAGAATAAGTATAGCTTTTGCTGAGCGGCTTTTGCTGGTAATTACCAGGCGGCTTCCTTCATGCGTGCATACAGTGCTAAATTAAATTAATATTTTAAAGGCTGGTTCTAAGTTATTGTGTTGGTGTTACTGATAAATCAACAAAATGTTCAGTCCCCTTGCTGGTTGTTCCAACACTTTCAGAATAGGGATGTTCCTAACGACTTCCTAACGAAACCAGGACCTTCTATTTCCAGGACAGGAAATGGAAGTTTAAACTTAGACTAGTCTAAAAGTCCGGAAAAATATTGTGTATATTATAAAAAATATTGCTTATGTCATAAGAGCCATTTCCAACCGTTAATCACATTCTTCAATAACCAAATTGTATTTTAAATGTCCTGATGGACCGGGGTGCGTTGTAAAGCCGGCGGCTGGGATCCCGGCCGGGGCAGTGAAGTAACAGAGTCCATGAACCCGGGAAATGCGCCCGATGAGGTGTCCCAAACAAGGGGACACCGACACCCGGAAAACAATCTTCCATACGCCATATTTCAGTGCAAATTATGTCAATATGTGATTTAAATGTGTACATTAATAAAATAATCATACTGCCTAATAAGTTTAACTGATGTAATGTTTACCCATTGTAATTAATAGGCGGCTTGCTCCTCGCATGCATGTAAATTAAATTATTATTTTAAAGGCTGGTTATTAGGTTTTGTATTTCTCTGTTATATCACCTAGTGTTAACAATGTTAGTTATAACATTCTTTCTCAGCTCTGGAACTCAAACCATTTTCGGATGGAAAATATTAAGTCGGGGGCACCCCTAAAATGCAGAGTGCATTGTTATTACATGATCTATATGGAGTTATTCTGCATCCATCTTATTGGTTATTAATTAGTTTTTTCAGTAATGCCATTTCTTCCCCGTGAACATCTCCGGAACTGTCTCAGCACAATGGTTAATCAATTTTGGAGGAACCAAGCCAACGTTTTTCACAAAAAAGATACAGGTTGCAGATATCCTGCTTGACAGATGGCCCACATATAACAGCCAATTTTTATTGAATATGCAGAGCAGCTCACGAGATATCCTGCCAAGATGAGATTAATGGCCAAAAAAATCTTTTTTCATTCATTGTCTCATTTTTTTGACGTTAATCATTTCTTGCTTTGGATTAATTGATTTATATTTGTGAAATCAACTAAAACGTCTCATTGGAGTGCATAGCATTTCAGTCGTGGATCCGGTGTGTCTCTGGGCCACCTGGTCCATGGTTAGCTCTCCATTACAACTATGCTTTTCAGCACTGCCAACTTTGGAATTCGCCCTTCTCAGTCTACTACGGATGTAAGCAGTCCATAAATGGGCATTATTACAGCGGTAATCGGTTTTGCATCTATTCAGCGATCCCCACTGCCCCACCAATGTGTCAGGAGTTCATTTGCTTGTTTCCTTCCTGGATCTGCTTTCTCCTGACTGCTCACCATAGATAAGTGTGGGCGAATTGAACTGTGTCTCCAAAGCAGCTAGTAAGCACATCTAATCCTATTTTAAATGGCTCAGCTGGGGTTGGGGGGGGGGGGGGGGGTATCCGTTTCAGCCAGAACCAAAGCTGGGAAGAAGCCGGTGCTCGGCTACAACCTCGATTGAGACAGGGAGACAGAGGGGTGGGCAGCCCACTCTCTGGGGCCTTGTAGCTGGTGCCACGATGGAATAGCCCTGGAGGTGTCAACAGCTGTAAATATGTTCTTTGTGGTTGGAGAGAGGAGGCAGTCTTTTTTCCCATGAGGTCGGAAAATTAGAAGGCTGCGCCAATTATTAGATTAAAGGGGGGCAGGGGTGGGGCTGGGGGGCAGGTCCACCAAATTAGAATTAAAAAAATGAAAAATTGATTCGTTAAAGTTCCGGCAGTGCCTCAAAAAGGACACACTGCCAAACATTTGGCAGAAGGGGTCAGAATATATAGATGGCATCAGTTTGTGATTACCGCTGTTGTAGTTTTGTCCTTATCACTCAGAACCACATGTGTTCCAAATTAGCAGTGAACCACTCCGCCTCAATTCTCAAGTCTCCAGGCTTCTTGAATCTGCTTAAGCATGTACTGACCAAAGCACGACCACAAGAGTCCCTTCACTACTCTGAAGGAGGGCCATTTCTCTCCTGCCGATAAATGTCCAAAGTTGACATGGCAGAAAAGACGTGCTATTCATACAGTAATGTTGCCGCTCAGTGATAACGCGATTTTTTTGGGAGGAGCTGTGTGCTCCATGAATTATACCAAATAGGTGTGGCTGATGTTAAAAAGCTTCTTGAATCTGCTTAAACATGTACTGAACAAAGCACAAATCCAAGAGTCCCTTCCCTTCTCTGTAGAAGGGCCATATTTCCCCCTGACAAATGTCCAAAGCTGACATGGCAGAAAAGACGTGCTAGTCACACGGTAAGGTCACCCGTCAGTGATCATGAGGTTTTTTTGGGAGGAGCTGCATGTTCCAAGAGCTATGCCAAAGAGGTGTGGCTGATGTGAATGCATTCCGATCATTCCATTATTCATGCCATTTGGAACACGCATGAAAACTTGAAAAAAAATAATTTGGAAATTGTGTTTGCTGTAGTATCACAGTAAATGTAATAGGCCTTGAAACAAATAAGCGCAGTTAATATGGGTCCCTGTGGAAAGTCATGCTTTAAATACTAAGCAGCGCCTTTCACCACTAACTTGCACCGGCCATGAATATCCTTGTATTATGCATGGCGAGGGCAGCCATTAGGCTGGTTTCACATGTTTTCATTGGAAAGTTTTGCATATTGCAACCCTTTTTTCGGGCTGCAACTCATGAACTGTCCAAAAAATGGAAGTAGATTATCATTTTTATTATTTAATTTTTTTATTTTCGGTAGAGACTTACTTGCTCACCAGTCATCTGAGCAGAATTACCCAAAATACATAAATAAGCCTTCCTGTGGAATTTGCACATGGATCTGCACCATGTAAAGACTGCTATGATTCCCCAACATGATTGGTTGGGCAAAACAGACCCACGGTGTGAAAACCAAGGGAGTGTTGTCAAATCCTACCCCTTCAGGAACAACCCTGAGGTTATACAGTAGCTGGTGCAAAAAGTCACAGCTAGCGTTCTGCAAATTGAAAGGTGTGCGGGAAAGTAATGTCAGGGGGGAAACGTCATCAGCTTCCACTGACAATTGGATGCTTAGATTGGAGGCCATCCTACAGTGGCAGAGTTTAATAGAAGAGATGATGTGAGGGTGATGATTGTTGACTTTTTTTTTGTTGCTGCCCCGGTCTCCAAGGCCAAACCCGAAAACCAAAGCTTGTCCTTGTAGTTCATTGCCACTGAAGGAGTCATCTACAATAAAGGATAATGAAGGGGTAGCATGTAGGATTCTTTCATGATATCGCCAATGCCGTGTCTGACACCATGACTTCAAGGGTTAAATTGGTAAATCAGTACATCTGGAAGATATTTAAGGGGTTCCCTTGCCATTTTTTTACACGGAAAAGCAATCAAATTCACCGATAACTTCGAGGACGCCTGTCAAATTCCCTTCGTCAGAGCGGACAAACGTTTCGTTGTGCTACGGCCGAGCAAGCCGCTGTTAGCCAAACCTCGGTTCCACCGGCCGCCGTTTGATTTTGTTTTACGCGGCTATTAGTGTAATTACAGCACTATCTATAACACTGGTTCTGACGTTATAGACAGAGAGACTAACTGAGTGTGCTTGGTGTTGCCATACCTTCCAATGGACGCCAACTGGAGTGCAAAACCATTCGCAACCGGCAAGATGGAGCTGACGGATGAGGATTTTAAGCGTAAAATGTGGTTGTAAGTGTATTTCCGTAGTGGCTAGTCTACACGGTGTTGACGATTGGAAACCTTGACAGAAACTTTGTCTAAGAACGTTGGTGTCCGGACAGGATGTTTTTGCTTTTCTTACCACCGGCTGCCGGAAAAGTTGAATTTATCAGCGTTGACTGAGTTTGTGTTCGCTGTTGGCCAAGCAGTGATCTGGGATCCCAGCGGTCCCTAACCTTTTCTAAACTATTTTTGTTAGTCCGTGGTGATCGTTTGCCAAGTCAAATTTCAATAAGCACGTTATGGTTATGGTTTTCACAGATCCAGGCCCCCAGCAACATAATTGGTCGAAACATATAGGAAGAGCAAGAAAGTGAATCACCCCGTTTCCACACATTTTAGTGCCACTGCCATCAGACTTCAGAAAAAGTCTGATTGGTGAGACTGCAATACTTTCTCAGTACAGACCCAAAAAACGCTCAGAACACTTTGCCTCACTCATTTTTGTGGCGGCTCACTCGTTTCCTGTCCGCGGCTGTGACCTTTACTGTAAAAGGGGATGGGTGAGTTCAGATTTCCTTTTAATCACAGCCTCTCCTGCCAGGGACAGTTTTATTTTCCGACTTTCATGCTTTTGTCTTTGCCAGGATTTCAAGTCTGATCCTGGTGTACTACAGCACTAAGCTCACCTCAATCCTACTTATTTACAGCAGAGTTCTTTTATCGCTTATAAATGTGTATCGCTTTCTTCCTTTTCTTCCCCTCTCTTGCTTTCTTTCTTTGCCCCTCTCTCTCTCCCTCTCTCTTTCTCTCTCTCGCTCTTTCTCTCACTACTTCTCTCTCTTTCTCTACCACTCTTGTTTTCCTCCTTTGCCTTTGTCTCCCCATTGCTTTCTTCTTTCTCTCTTTCGCTCTCCACCTCTCTCACTTTCTTCTTTGCCTTTGCCTCCTCCTCGCTTTCTTGTTTTGCCTCTCCCTCTCTCTCTACCTTTCTCACTTTCTTCCTTTGCCTCTCTCGCCGCCTCTCACTTTCTTCCTTTGCCTTTGCCTCCCCCTTGCTTTCTAGTTTTGCCTCTCTCTCCACCTCTCTTGCTTTCCCTCTTTGCTTTTCGCTCTCTCTTTGCCTCTCTCGTCTTTCTTTGCTCTACATTTTACTGTATGTTCTGTATGAAATGAGAATCACTGACAACCACATTCAACCTTTCTTCAAAAATGTGTGACTATTTGGCCAATTATGCCAAATCCTGATTATTTTCTCTCTTCACCAGCGACAAACCCGTGCGAGGCGAACCGCGGGCGGGGTCCCTGCTCGCACCTGTGCCTCATCAATTACAACCGTACCGCCTCGTGCACCTGTCCACATCTCATGAAGCTCTCCTCCAACAAGCAGAGCTGTTTGGGTGAGCGACGGCCTCCTCGGCATCCCAAGCCTCCGGCGTACTTCCGTTGTAATTTACATTGGAATTCTCTTTTGTTATTGAGCTAAAAAAAATTATATATATATATATATATATATATATATATATATATATATATATATACAAATAAAAATTATGTGACATTTCACAACGACTTCACTGAGAACCGGAAAGTGGATGGGCGTCATCCTGCATATCAATCATGGCCCTGACATTTAAGTGTAGTCGGCTGCAAAAGGACCGGGTGGCATTTTACATCAGCATTTGCATCAATGTATTAATGTCACCGTAACCGAGTGAAAGAGGTGAACGACTTCAGTATCTGCCACGTCTACTTAGATTTCATCACCCTACCGCATGACTCCTCCATGATATTTATAGATCTGTGTGTATAAATATATATATATATAATATATATATATATATATATATATATATATATATATATATATATATATATATATTATATACAGATATCATATACAGATATTTGATAGATATTCTCCTTTACATGCATAACTCCCAGAATGTGCTGCTTTCCGGACAGCGGCAGCGCCGGGAGACGACGTTTTTGGTGGCGTGTTAGGGACCGTCCACAAAGATGCAAAGTGCAACAACTCTTTGACTGCAAATACGTTTTATCCAAAAATCGAATATCAACCGTTTAAGTATGAAAGGCGTGTTTTACATCCAATAATTAATATTTTGTTGAAAACTGTGATTTATTGTGAATAACTACACAAATATAATGCAATGAATTATTTTAATCATTTGACGATTAAACCCTTATATATATATATATATAAATTTTTTTTTTACCAGCATTGAAGAAGTTTTTGCTGTACGTGCGGCGTTCAGAAATCCGCGGCGTGGACATCGACAACCCTTACATGAACGTGATGACTGCGTTGACGGTGCCGGACATCGACGACGTCACAGTGGTGGACTATGACGCCCTGGAGGAGAGGATCTACTGGGCCGATGTCAAGACGCAGACCATCAAACGGGCGTTCATCAACGGGACGCAGCTAGAGACCGTCATCTCCGGAGGTGGGCTCCGGTCGAGAACGAATGTGGAATACAAAAAAGGCAGAGGCTACTGCACACCATGAAAAAAAAAACAAATTTATTTTTAAAATGAGAGACTGAGAGAAAGGCACGTACATGGCGTGTTTCAGTTGCACATGAATAACTTTGACAAAGTGAGTCGGTGCTAAGTGTATCAGCTGGCTGGAGGAAAAGAAAAAAAACAACAACGTTGAGCAAAGCAAACAAATTGATGTGTCTGAAGTGCCCCGCTTATTTATTTTTGATGAATGGTTATACAAGGCTTTATAATTCAGTCGGTCAGGTTTCCCGGGAGTTTAATTTCACAACAACTGATAAAGAACAATAGTCTGCCCTTTGTCGCTTTTTCCGGGAGATTTTCTGAATTATCCTCAAATTTCGATTACTGCTTCGGGCAGTCGTGACAATATGCCTGATGTCTGGATGAAGACCATCGTAGCGGGTAGTGGTACTTTCTTTAACTCTCTTTCTCCCTGCCTCCTCAGACATAGTGAACTGCCGAGGCCTGGCTTTAGACTGGCTCTCCAGGAACTTGTACTGGCTCAGCTCTGAGAACGACGAATCACAAATCAATGTGGCTCGCCTTGATGGGTCCCTGAAGACCTCCATCATCCACGGGATTGATAAGCCAAGGTGCCTTGTAGTGCACCCCGCCAAGGGGTAAGTAGATTAGAGCAACATCTGCATCCAGGATGTTTTTTTCTATGTGGAATGTTTGTCTTTTACGGCTGCAGCATGGTTGAAGCCCATAAAAGGACCATAAAATTGGCCTTGCTGAAAATAAACTCAGAGAAACAAAGTGATTCGTTTGTTTCAGAGAGTAATGGAACACTGGTGTTTATCTGTTTCTGCCATATTAAGAACAATTTTTAAATTAAGGGGTGGGTCCTGGTCAAGATTTGGACCAGAATGAATCTCTAGTCACATTACTTTGGCAAATACATCAGAGTTCAACTGACTGTTTTTTTACTTCTAATTGAGAACAACATACTGTGCCATTCATTGACTGTTTCCTTATCTGCTAGATAGCTTTTTCTCAATGGGACCATTAACCATGTGTCCGCTACCAACAAATGTAGGAAAATCTATTGGACAGATGGCAACACAATCAACATGGCCAACATGGATGGGAGTAACAGCAAAGTCCTGCACCAGAACCAGAGGGAACCAGTTGGTCAGTATGCCTGTTTTATTTATTTATTTATTTATTTGTTTATCTTTTTTATTTCTTTTTATTTATCAGTTTATCTATCTACCATTTATTTATTTATTTGTTCATGTATTTATTCATTCATTCATTCATTTTATTCATTCATTCATTTGTTCATTTATTCATTCCTTTATTAATGAATGTATTTTCCCATTTTTGTTCCATATTTTCATATTTGCTTGTGTCCACTTCTCATAAAATGGCTGGTGAGGCTGGTAAGCTCTGCGACTGGGGTAGTCAAATGGCGCAAGTTTACCTCAAGGTCCCAACGATATTATTATTATGCAAATAGGAAAGAAACCCACAACTACAACAGACGTTACCCCAACCCTCTGATGTTGGCGCCATATTAACCTCCCCCTGTTCAAGGGGTGTGTTTGTGCTTTTTTTATTTCTCTCGCAGAGCCTTTTTATCATAATTAATTATTGCAGTAATTAGTCATTACAACAATGACTACATGTTTTTTTTATATTTTCCACATTTATTGGGGTCATTTCTGACTGATCTTAACTTCCCAGAATGAGAATCTCATTTGAAAAGCAGCAGCTCTTGTAAAGCAGAATGCGTAAATCTCCTCATCCAACCTCACATCCCCTACCTCTCCATCTTCCAGCCTGTGTTAGCATGAACTCTTACTCCCCACAGGATGTACGCTTGAGTGAATAATTGCAGCTCGAGTGAGCAAAAACAATCCGCAGGTCTCCATCTCTAGCAGCTGTTGTCACATTGCTCAAGGTCAAATCCTCTTTCTCACACAAACAACAGCATTGTTTTTGGTACGTTTCCGTGCTCTCCCGGGCCTGTCAGCCACACAGATAGGGGGTTTGGTGTGGGTGTGTGTGTGTGTGTGTGGGGGGGGGGGGTCGCCGTATTTCACCGGCTTCATTTATGATTACGGGCTGGACCCGGGGACAAGAGTAAATTAATGGCGCATTGTGACTGTGAATCTGCCGCCAATAAATCCACCGCACCACGGGAGACAGAGAGCCGACAGGACATGCACAATTGAAAGTGCCTCCGGTTGCAACCATCAATAGCGGCATTCTATCAAAAACCATCATGTCCGTTAGGGAATGGATTTAAAACTAGTCAGCGGCGCGCTAGCTTGATTATTTATGACGCCGGCTAGAGGTCATATGAAGACACCCGCCCCCAGAAAGAGAAGAGGTTACCTGGGGATGACACATCCCCACTATTCACTGTTCTCTGACAGCTAGCAGTGCATCCAGCAAGTTCACCGTTTGGATGTTTGGATGTTTGGATGTGAGCACTCATGCACGGCAGCACGGGTTCAAGTTAAGGTGATCTCAAGGGCCACCGCCAGCAAAAATTCACATCCAGGGCCCCCCTCCACCAACTGCAGGCCACAAGCTGGTGTCAATTTCAGAGAAAAGAAGGTAAAGCAAGTCATCTAGGATTGCTGGTTCAGTACCCAGCTCCTCCTGGCAGCATGCTGAAGTGTCCATCAGCAAGACACTTAACCTCTAATTGTTCCCGATGAGCCTTGCATGACTAATGTAAAGTATAGCAGAAGCGACCATGAAACAGAAAGTTTAGGTTAGGTTATGTTCTATTTTTTATATATTGTCAAAAAGGCTGTTGTCGCTAAGAGGCAGAACGAGTTTTAAGAAATGGTTTTGTCGAGGTGCCAGTTAAGGTTAAACACACATCCTTTCTGCCTTTCAGCAACTTTGGCGTTAAAAGTCATCCATTGGTCAAAAGACGCAAATCGATGCCCCCCCCAACAGAGAATGCAAGACCAAAGAAAATAACATGAAATCGCTGAAAAATGCAAAAAATAAAAATAAAAATCCCGTAGGTGGCCTTAAAATAAATCCATTACTGCGTGAGACCTGGGAGCTAAAGTGACTGATGAGTTTGGGAACGCAGTAATTACAAGTCGCACACAATGCCCTCGATCGAATTCATCCGATTCCATACGTCTCCTTCTGGTTTGTTTTGTGCTGCGGGTTTCTTTGTTTTTTTTTGTCCCTTTGGTTGTCGGCAATAATACCTACCACCTTGCAAAGTCACGCACTGTTTCACAAGAAGCCCCCCCCCCCCTTCTCTACCCCCTCCCGTTCCCCCCTTCCCACCGCCAGGTCTCTCATTAGACTACACCTCTGGCAAGCTGTACTGGATCAGCTCATCCAACGGCACCGTCAACAGGTGCAATCTGGACGGCGGCGGGCTGGAAGTGCTGGAGACTCTGAAGCGCGAGCTGGCCAAAGGCACCGCTCTGGCTGTGATGGGTGAGTGCATCGGATCATGGCGGTGGATTGGGCTGAGTGGCCCAGGGAGGATTAGCCAGCGTTTCGTGGTCGGTTTGCCGCGGAGAGCCGCTTAGCCGCTCCGCGCAAACTGTCACTGCCCACTGCCACGCACAGAGCGGCCTGGACTGGAGTAATTAAAACACCAGGCGGCTGTGATTGATGATTGCTTTTTTTTTTTTTTTTTTTTTTTTTTTCTCGCCACCTTTTGTAATGAAAAGGGAAGAGGATGTTCATTATGGGTATTTTTGTGGTATCGGCGCTGAATCCAATATGTGGGACGATCCATCACCTGCAGGTTTCATCTATAAAGTCTCTTGAGAGACAGCGTATCTCTCTTGGATCCCTAAGGTCCTGTCCACTGGCAGAGTGCAGAGCGTGGAGGAGTCTGCTTTGACTCTTTGTCTTCTCCAAATTGAAGAAGAACTTGGAAGGTTTGTCCATGAAGGTTCTCAGACTGGAAATGTGACCAGACCAGCGTTCCCTCCACTTAAGTTTCAAGTAGGTCGGCTAGAGCATCTTTTTTAGACTTGGGACCGAAATATGTCCTCGATCTCCTGTTTATGCTGATAAACCCTGCACTTTCACCTGCTGATGTCTCTTGTGGCATTGAGAGTGAACTGCCGACAGAGTTGCTTAATCTCTGCTTTTCCACAGTCACACTTTTGTATAAGAGAGGTGGAGTCCTCCTTCCTGGTTCTGAAAACATTCCAAAAAAATCTAAAAATATCCAGAAAATTATTATCACATTATTATTGTAATTAAAACATCACACAAGAGCAAAGAAAGGTTCGGTAAAGGTGATACCCCCCCCCCTCCCCCACGACACCGCCTACCCGCACGCACGCACACATGCACACGCACACACACACACACACACACACACACACACACACACACACACACACACACACACACACACACACACACACACACACACACTCACGCACATGCACACGCACACACCCCTTTTGCATGTTCAGTGTAATAAAGAATCTTCATGTCATGAAGATTCTGTCAATGTAGAGAATAGTGTGTAGTGTTTTGGAAAAAAGTGTGGTTTAGAACTGCAATCTAGTTAGTTCAGAGGATTGGTACACTTAGTTACGGGTTGTGGTCATTGTGTCTCACCTACCAGTCTTACTGTGTGAATTGCATGACGGGTTTTGCAAAAATAAAAAAAAGGTTGGGGAAATTCAAAGTGTGACTTGTGTGTGTGAGAGAGAGAGAGAGCTATAGAGAGAGAGAGAGAGAGAGAGAGAGAAAGCAAGAGAGAGACAGAGAGAGAGCGAGAGAGAGAAGATAGATCCCCCATCTCCATTAGGGTATTAAACAGTAACTCGAATGTGGGCTTAAATAAAAAAATACAAACAAGAAACAAAGAAGAGCAAAGCCGGTTTTGGACAAAAAAAGGAGGAAAAAAAAAAAAAAATCAAACCCAAGACAGAAAAAAAAGTGGAAAATAAATCTCAATGTGATTGATATCCGACCAGATGGCTCGGGAGACGTCGGACCAGTGCGACTCCTAAGACGTCGCTTTGTCAGCGCATGGCATCTGTGTTTTTAATTACATTACCCCCAGAAAGTTATTCTTTAGGAGATTAGAATTTTTAATGGCTTCACTTACATACTGACGCAGTCTGGATGACTTGGGAGGCTTCTTGTTGGGGCTGCGTGAATACAGGTACACGAAGCTTGCGTGTGTGTGTGTTTGCAGAGGGTGTCTGCAGGTTCTTAAAAAGCATTTAAATGTCTTAAAGGTGCAGTGTGTAGAATTTAGTGGCATCTCGCAGTGAGGTTGCAGATCGCAACCAACTGAATGAGTGGTGCAGCATGGGGGCCTCCATGGAAGAAACGGTGGCGGTGAAAGGCCCTCTCTAGAGCCAGTGTTTGGTTTGTCTGTTCTGGGCTACTGTAGAAGAAAGAAGGGTTCAACATGGCAGCCTCCGTGAAGCGTACCGCTCCCTATGTGGATTATACACTAGTTAAAACCTACTCATATTGTATTCTATTTCTGCCAAGTCCTTTTCGTAAATTCTACACACTTTTCTACACCTTTAAATTAAAATTGACAAAAATTAGACCTTATTAAAAGTATTTAAAAAGTCTTTCACTTGTATTATTGAGGTCTTAATTTCACTATAAAAGTGAAATTGAAAAATATAAAACTGTTCTACTAACAGTTCATAGAGCCAACCAGTTCAAAACCTGCCCTGTAGGGCAAACCGTTTGAGAATGTATTCATTTTTTTCAAACTAGTTGCAATTCTGATTGAACTAGTAGTAAATCTACTCTCACACTCTCACGTAGTTGATGTCAAAAAAGGAGAAGACAAAAGATCGGTATCAACTATTTGTTCTTGATCTCAATTATTAAATTATTGATATCAAGAATGTCTGTTTTTGATATAAAGACAAAATATTGTTGATGTAATTCATGATATCAATATTTCAGGTTTGACATCAAAATATGCAATTACATTTTTTATATCAAAAATAACATTTCTAATATCAAAAATGTAATGGGAATTGTTGATATCAACAATGAAACTTTTGATATCAACAATTCACATTCTTGATATCAAAATGGAAATTCTGCATTGAAAGCAATGGGAAGAGGTTTACTTTTTTTTTTTTTAATCAATATGCAATTTTTTGATCAATAATGTTTTGTAATAATGCAAGGTGAATTGCAACTAGTTGAGGAAAGGAATAAATGTTGAAATGGCTTGCCCTGGTTCCACCTAATACTTACTTGTGCCCTGCACCAAGAGAGATGCTATGTCTAAAGTACAGATTTTGTCATAATAGGTATTTAGTCATTCAGCTATTATTAATTACCCCTGCTCTGTGTGTCCTTTGTCCTGGAGGTTGGAGTCTGTCTGTCTGCGGCAAACACAGTAATTCAGCTTTTTTGACATTTGTGTGTGCGTGTGCGTGTGTTCGCGTGTGTGTGTGTGTGTGTGTGTGTGTGTGTGTGTTGCTGTTTTGGTTGGTTTGCTTGGTTTGTGTCCATCTGCCAAGACATCTTCAAGGTGTTTTTTGTCCCAAGAAAAAAAATCTTTTGAGGTTTGGTTCAGTAACAATATCGACTCACCCCAACAGTAGAGTATCTATCTGCGTGCCCGATAGTTGTTTGAGCTAGAGGGAAGAGATGGAGACTTCATTATGGCGTTTCACAAATGGAAGACAGAACGGGACTTGACGCAGACTAATGGCTCACTTTCCTTGCTATAGCAGGTACAGCAAAACAGTGAAATGATGTCTCTGAGTTGCCATCGATCACAATTAATGACATTTTGGTGCGTCGCGCTGAATGGCGGTATGCGCCGAATTATACCGCTTTTGTCTAGGGCAAAACAGAGAGCTCCCCTCGGCTTTCTGTGCTATATTTGCAGGGCATTTGGTTTTGATGAGAGATAAACGGTCCATCGAGTTTTAACTTCCGTAGTTTGAAGAGGATTATGTGAGATAGATTAAGCTGCTTTCACACATGCACTGCAACCCTGAAATTATCTGGAACATGTATGTGTGAACGCAAATGTCCCAATCAGTTGGCGAAGACTTAGACCTAGTCGGAGCCCGAGTACGAAGTCCACGTAATAGCCAAGTGAGCGGTATGTGTGAAAAGAGCAGGTGATTGTCCGGAGAATTCACAGCGAGCGAGTGGGCGTGGCACGTGTTGATGATGTCTGACAGTGACGTCATCAACAGGCGCCACTTGCCAAAGGTGAAAAAGGGTCATTTACCGCCATAACTTACGAGGACAAAGAAGAAAAAGAAAAAGAAGATAATGTACATTTAGATTGTGGATACGTGCAAATACAGGGAGTACAAACTTAAAAAAAAAATTAAATGACTGATAAGTTTAACCCTAACCTTTTCCTTAGGTTAAAACATTCCAAATACATAAATTGACATGGCATAGTAATTATATTCATAGCCAAATTTCACTTAAAGTTGGGTGATAATACAAACATTGAGATAATTTTTGTTGTCATGGGATCTTCTGAAAGCTCACAATGCCTCCTCCAAACGTATCTTTCATGCCATTTGTGTTTTCTCTCCACTCGAGTGCCGTTTTCTTTTCACCCTCCATTGTCTGCTAACTTTCTCCTTCAGCCTCTCCCAGTCTGTTTTCCGTTTTTTTTTCTCTCCGTTCATCATGCCACAACAAATCGCACAAATGGCTTTTTCTCACCGTGTTACCGGCCATTGTGCCCTGCTGCACATTCCGGCCAAGGTTAAGTTAAGACGCCAGGGCTAGAGCCATCAGGGCTCAAAGGAGAAAAGGAAGCATGAAAACATGTCATTTTCTTTCAAACTTTTTAACTGTCTCTCTTTTGCCTTCTAATTGTAGTTCAGCCAACGTGAATGGGCTTATCGACTCCCCCTTCCCCTCCTTCTTGTGTTTGGGTCTACACGGCAAGAGATGTAACTCATAGTATTATGCGGCCACTTTTCTCTCTGTTTGCCCACCTGTCTCAAATGCTTTCCCTTCCCCTGTTAGTATTCCCCCACACAAGTGTTCATCAAACTTTAACTAGCCGACACTGCAAAACCCAAATCTAAGGAGGCCCATGATTATCACGTGCCGTATTGCGATATTCACGTGATTAAACACCTCATCCGCTTTAAAAGAGGGAAAAAACCTTGTTAGGTGTCGTCCGCTTGTGGAGTTCCTGTTTCTCGGGCCTATGAGCACCTCTGCTCTATCGCTTCAGCCGATCAAAGTTATTGAGCGTTAATTTAAACAATGGTTCCTTCCGAGCAAAGCCTTTCCGTCCCGCGATGGCCTGATCGATGGGCTCGGTGTTCATAGCGGTTAGGCCTTGGCTCGTCCCGAAGCGTCGTCCCCGCGCAAATGAAGAAAGATTGAGATCCGACGGGGGGGTGATTTTGACCCTGATTTATGGTTCCCGAGCACACTGCGGGAAAGCCCGGCCCCAGCTTTGCAAAGGTTAGGCACGCCGGAGCTCAGTCCCGCTGCACAGCGTTAGCCGCGCAGAAAGCGCATGACCCTTTATTAAAGTTTCATAACCGCACATCCGCACGTTTATGAAAAGGCAAACAATGGTGTGTGTGTGTGTGTGTGTGTGTGTGTGTGTGTGTCTGTGTGTGTGTGTGTGTGTTTGGATATATGTTTTTTTTTTTTCAGTTTGGCTGTCTTTTTTTTTGGTGTGTGTCTCTCACTGATTGCTGAGGCTAGATCTGAAAAGGGGGATAATGAAGGCGCTGTTAGTGACACAAGGTCGATTCTCTCAAGTCCTGCGGCTCTGAGGTAATTGGATTGGCCCCGGGCTGAGGTGAAGGCTTCTTCTTAGAAGGTGCGTGCGATCCATCAGCCTTGGCCCTGTCTGTGAATCAAAGCCGCGGTTGAGGTGGAAATTAAATATGATGGGCCACAAGCGAGCGGTCGCAGCTCGCCACCGGTCCCCCGCGGCATCAAATTAACACAGGGCGCGCGACTCATCTGGGCTAGCGGGGCCCCTGGGGGTCAGATGTTTTGTAAACCGCGTGTAGGCTGTCATTCCCACTCGTGGGAACTGTCTGATTTCTGAAAATGAGTTCTACCTTCCGTCGAGTTTAATTGATGGCTTGAAGCCCAGAGCTAATAATGAAATCAGCGGTTGGTGCTCGGCTTTTGAAATCAAAACAAAGGAGAAAAGAAACCGTTTTTTTTTTTGTCTCACTTCGGTGAGGGATATATTCAATTGCTGCAGGTTTTTATGGATTTTTTTTCTTAACCTTTCCATTCTGTTCTGAATTGTTAGACTGCATTTTGTATTGACAATTTGACAACTAGAAAACCTTTTTTTTCAAGTTCATTCATTCATACATAAGGCGCACACACACACACACACACACACACACACCTTCTCACACACAAGGACAATAAAATTAACAATATATCAACAATCGAATGCGATTGTTTACCTAGATATGAAAACAACACATTAACGGCCACCTCCAGCCAATTTCATGTTGTTCATTTTCATCTTCAGCTGTTCACCAAGAGCGTGTAAAGGAGGGAGAGAGGGAGGTCTAATCAGCAATTATACTGTATGTCGTATAAATACCAACACTATCAGTGATGTACAAAGCAGATTGTCACAAGCAGGAGGACCAGTCACTAGCAGTGATGATGGAGAGCAAAAGTGAGCATAGCGACCAATCAAATTAAGGTTTTGAGGTGGAGGATTTCACTGTATAGATAGCTGACTAACTCAGTAGACCTGTCGTCAAAAGGCTGTAGTGAGCTCGGTCAGAAAATGCAGAGATGGTTTCCTTTCGAGGCGGCTGGGCCTTCCAGCTCGGGTAATCACGCGTCACTTTTCTGAACAGAGCGCTGTTCACAAGAGCTTTGGAACGTATGGCAGTGAAATCTGTTATTTTTTCTGAAACAGATGGCGGCGTCTGTAACGATCAGCAAATAAAAAGAAATTCAATGAAAACAAATAAAACATTTAAAAAATCTAAATAAAATCTGGAGGTGGCTTTGAAGCGCTTATTTCCACAGCATATGAATACGATCCTAATCGCTTTGATGAAACCAGCGGTGCACTTTCAATCCGGGCTTTTGTTATTTAAAAGTTCTTTGTATGCTCAGAATCACCTGTGACTCCGAAATCCACGTGTTGTTGAGATTAACACTTTTGCGCCAGCAATCTTTCTGGGATGTATCAATAGAAACTCGACTGCTTAATTTTCCACCTCTTTCCCCAGGGGGATTGATGATGTGGCCTCTTCAAAATAATGCCTGAAAGAATCTTGGTCAAGCACTACAGGGTTTTTTGGGGTTTTTTTCGGCAAAGGCCGTGGAAGCACTCCATAACCCCACCTGGGTACCGAAGACAAGCTTAGTGCCATTTCCTAGTGTACAACAGGCACAGTGCACATTCAATATGATATACTGTAAATGTGGCTGTTTACCATTTCCATTTTTACAGGTGGAAAACTCTGGTGGGCAGACGATGAATCCGCACAGCTGGGAACGGTGACCAAGAGAGACGGACGGAACACCTCGGTTCTTCGAAACAAGACCAGTGGGGTGGTGCACATGAAGGTGTATGACAGGGAGGGTCAGAAAGGTAATTGGGGCTCATGCACACGGAACAGCAATATAAAACGCATAAGCATTGTGTCACACGTGTGTGATAGTCTTGCCTCAAATGATTTGGATAGATTTGCTATTTTTCAACCCAGTTCTCATTAAAAGGTTGGTTCCCGTCATTTAAATAAAGCTTTGCGTTTGTGAAACTTAGAACTGCTATTTGCAGTTACCGCAGCACATCCGAACCGTAGGCTACAGCAGTGGCTTTGTAAGGGGTGGGCATCCAAGGCTTCAGCCCCGAATGTTTTATGAATAGCCCCCGATGGGGCGCCTGTGATCGGCACGCCAAAACAGTGTTTTTATTTCAGATGTAGGTTGTGGGAGACATTACCCACAGATGTGGGTTCAAGTTCAAGTTCAAGAGATTATTTGTCACATACATATCCATAATGTCATACATATATGCAGTGAAATGTCATGACACCTGGTGATCTCGCACAATTGGCTCTAAAAATAATTAAAGATATTAAACATAATAAAACTACTAAAAGTACTAAGATGTGCGGAACCGACACGAGGTTCAGGGAGGGAGACGCAGACTTTTCAGGCAGGGAGGTGCCAACACGGCGTGATTTTTATTTAAACAAATAAAGAAAACGGCTCGCTGACCAAAGTGTGAACATAAAGCAATGTCGGATTAATCAGAGTCCGGGTGCCTCACAATCTGGTCCGCACGGACACGTCTCCTGTGCCACGCGATCCCCACTGCAAGACAAAACAACACATAACAAAGCTCTTCCAGCCAGGTCCTACCAATCAGCAATAATGAGGCTGATTAAGCGGACCTGGTACAGCTGCGCTGCGGCGGGAAGAGGCTAGCGCGGTTAACCGCAAACTGTGGCTTAACATAGGTTATTTGATTTTACTCAGTTTCCTTATGGAACGAAATAAGCACCGTGTGTAATGGGGACTCTTTTTCTGACACTCCCCACCCCGTTGACAGTTTGTCTTTGCAATTTGTGCCTTTTATGCATCAATTTATGGAAATGTCTTCATTTATGAAAAGGAAAACACAGAATTCAGGCACCAGTTGGCAATTCAAGATATAATCAAATATAATGCAGTAAGGCTCTCAGGCATTCTGTATTGCTTTCAAATATTTATTCTCCTGTAGATCAACTTTTCTCATTTAATATTATCCCTGATGATTAAACACACATATAGGCATGATTTACTCTTCTGTCCTCTTGTGTTTGGGGAAGTAACCTCTTTACATGTGCATGTGGCACATTTTCACATCAGTTGTAAATGTATTCATTGAAATGTATTTATAAACCTCTGGACTTGAATTGCATATATGTGGGTACGGTGGCACAGTGCACTGCACTGCTGCCTCACAGCAAGAAGGGCCTGGGTTTGATCCCCACCTGGGGTGCTGTTGGCCCTGCCCTCCAGTGGGTCCCGGTTAGGGTCCTTTATGTGTGGATTTCGCTTGCATGGGGTTTCCTCCTTGTAACACCAGTAAGCATCCCCACCACATGCAAAACATTGTCATCTGACCAGAGACTTGTAGTTGGTCCCTGGGTGCGTCGCTGTTTGCTGCTCTTGGCTGCCCCCCAAGAGGAAGGACAAGCCAGGACAGGTCAAAAGCAGAGAACTCATTTCACCGGCCACCATTTAAAGTGTGTGTGTTGGTCACCGTTGCCGCATCTGATGTGTGTGGGTGAAGCAAGATTTCTGTTCAAAAAATATCACACATAGCTATGTTTTGGGATGATTAATAATCATGTACATCTCAACTATGTTATTGAAGCTGACTGAAAACAAGAATACAACACATAACTGATTAAAATGTTGATCAAATCTATTAGAGAATGAGACCTTGTTAAAGCTAAGTGTCATTACCATATTTTGGGAGAAAAAAAAAACCTAGTGCTGAAGAAAAAGACCCACCTCTCTCTGAGGCAATGTTGCGTCTATGAGTCACATGTTCTAAATGTTGATGGGGATGCATGATCTGATGGAGCAAGAAAAATATTGGGACTATAACATTTAATTATTTTAAAACAATAGATAGGAGTTTTTAATTTTCATTATAATTGTGTAATTTGTTTTCGAGGAGGTTAATTGAGTCCAGTCACATTAAATCATTATAAATATTGTTATTTTTTGTAGTGGAATAAATATAGACAAAATATTTCATAGTTTTCTTTTATCATAAAAAGCTACACAAATTTATGAGGCCCCCTAGTGTGCGAGGCCACAAGCAATTGCTTACCTATGCCTTATGGAAAAAGCGCTACCTACTATATGAGTATGTAGACCTCACTCTCAAGGAATGAGGTGCTGCAACTTTGTGTTTCTAGTCTTTCTCAAGAGCTGAATGGGAATGCAAAACAGTCAATAAAACCCTTAAAAAAAACTAACAAAATACACAGTTTGCAACCATTTTTTTTCAGTGTAACATTCAAAGTCAATTTTGTCTGACAATGTTTTTTGTCAGCCAATTTATTTTTACGCATTAACATGTTTTTAAGTCTTAAACGGTAATCACATTTAGCGCAGTGAGAAACCGCAGCAGAGCAGTTTCTACAAAATACACCCGCTCGATTAGATTGACACAACAGTGAAGTGGTCAAAGGTCAAAAGAAAACCAATGCTGGTTAGAGGCCAGGCTTACGTTTTTTTCAACCCATTGGCCATATTAGAATGTTCCGGGCAATGTTAGAATATTGGTTCCCGATCATTTATAAATGTTCATAGCACGACCTCACTTGATGAGAGTTTCCCGTTTTTTGAAAAGGAGATTTGACGTTTGCCCCCATTCAACTGAATTCAAGCATAGTCTGAAGCTTTCAGCAAGTTTCTCAATAGTATAGTGTTCAGCGAGGATGTGCTGTAAACAGTCGAATAAATTATGGCAAACAGCCTTTTTATTGGGTCTGGTTTGAAAAAGTAACTGTCTCCCTTCCTCCCTGTTCAGGCAGAAACCTGTGCCATGTTAACAATGGGGGCTGCTCGCAGCTCTGCTTTCCCACTTCGGAGAACACCCGCAGTTGTTCCTGCACCGTGGGCTACAACCTGCGCAGTGACCGCATGTCTTGCGAGGGTGAGCATTCCTGCAAACTTTTCCTTTTCCCTTTCAAATACAAGGGAAATGGGTAATCGTTCACTAGTTAGAACATAGTAATAATTTATAAATTTATTGTACCCATGTCAATAATTATTTTTCAGCATAGTATCACATTTTGTATATTTGTATAGCTTTAATATGAGTATTTCTGATTTGTATTTTTTGGCTATTGTATATATTTGACAGTTCAGTGCAACACTATGTCCCTTTTTTTTACGTTAAAATAACAGCTCAAAACTATGTCGATGGTACACTGACTTGTAATATGTAGAATGGCACCTCTAACATTCCCACCCACCCCCTTGAAAGCCTGTTCTTGTACAATGTAACTTTGGTGTTTGGGTATGAAAACATGGGAAAAGTGTGTAACGCTTTACGGCACTACGTTACTTCCTTGATGTTTGGCTCTGGTAGTTACCATTTTTTTGCCTGGTAAAATTTATCAAAAAAAAAAAAGATTAATTGTGAACTTGCTGATCAAAATGTCCAGTAATAATCCTCATACAAAAAGTAGCTACTCCACCTCCCTGACGGTGCGGATGAAACGGGCCAGTGGTTCGCCCAGCACTTGCTCCTCAGCCGGCGTGCCCCAGCACTCACTTTCATCACACTACAGGGTTTTTTTCATCCTCTGACTCGCAAGTGCGAGCCGATCTGCCAGGCCAAGCACATCTGGTACCTACACTGGTAGCAGAGGGCCAATCCCCGCGCCCTCTCTCCCTGCGGCTCCGCTGGAGAGAGGCTTTTGGGGAACCGTGGACTGAGTGCTCGCTCAAGCAGCGAGGTCCATGCAAGGGGCACAGTAACCTAAGTGTACATTATATTTGCATTTGTAACATAGACTGTCATTGAAACGTGATTGATAAGGTTCAATTTTGTCTGGTAAAATAAATTATTTTGGACAGGGGACTTAGTTTTGTGACAGCGGTGTAGAAGTGAAATTGCTCTCAGAAACTGGAGGGGCACCAAATCCCAAGCACCAGAAATTACATAGTGCTGCTTTCATTTTGATAAAAAATAAATAAATAACTTCACTTTTTTAATGTATTTTATTCAGTAGTGTTATTATTTTTATTCAACATTTTTGACTGTTGAGCTTTTTTTTATGGTAATGGTCTGCAGTGTAATGCACCTAACTTAGTATATAATTGTGCCTGGCGGAATTAAAATGTTTCTGATTTCAATGTAAATATTATTAAACGGAAAACTAATTCAATCATGGTGATGACTTTTTGCCTTTTCACCTTCTGTAGTCAACAAAATCAGTGCAAAGGGTAAAAATATACAATAGCCTATGATACACAACCGAGTTGGCTGTTCCGTGATTCACTCAGATCACTGTTGGACTCTCTTTTGTAGGTGTTGACTCGTTCTTGATGTATTCCATCCACGAGGGCATCCGTGGCATCGCCCTAGACGCCAATGACAACATGGAGGCTCTCATGCCCATCACGGGAACGCTGTTCGCTGTGGGAGTTGACTTCCATGCAGGTACGGCAGGTTAATACACAGAGGTTTTGCCGCGTGAAAAAAAACACTCGGCAGACACCGATCGACTGAAACCAACGCTAGACACAGCCGGTGAACACGCTCTGCTGGACCTCGAGACAGAAATTATTAAAGAGAGTTTTGATGCTCTCTAATAAGATGTCTCTGTAATAAAAAATAAGAAGTTCATTACTTGATGAACTAAATTTTTTGATTATATGATTTTTTGTTATCTTATTAAAAAAAATAGTCCCTCAAGTGAAATTTTCACTTCAAAGATAATTTTGAATGTTCTTCTTTTTGTTTTTGTTACTTATATTATGATATTATTATTTATGAGTCCACGGCCACAGCTAAATATCTCACAATACCTAACCACCACATACAAATAATCACCCCCCACCCCCCGCTCCCCTGCTCCCCACCAACCAATTTGTAATCAGATGTGGAACCGTGAGAAAGGGAGAAAGTATTTTTTCATACAGTGGGCTGTAACCTTTTGAATAATGGTCCGTGAGCCGGCGGAGTGCAAACACGGATGAAAGAGTAATAAGTTGACATATTAGAGGGGAACCTCAGCGTGAGTAACACCCAAACATTTGCTCTCCTCGAGCCTCCGAACCAGTCGCAACGCAACGCTACTCAAATAAATGGTAACGTGCGGATTGCAACGCATGAGCCCAATAGCTTGCACTGTAATTTGTTATATCCTCGGTTCCCTCTGCATAATTTATATGATGAATATAATAGATTTACTATACCAACAAATGCTATGAATACAATATTGGCTGCTTGCTTTCCAGATATGCCCCCTGATATATAACACAAGCTATATTGACAAAAATGGGAAATATCTGTCAGACAAGCGGCATGCATATACATTCACAAACATACATAGGTACACATACCTGTATGCATTAAGCAATGGAAAGGAAAGAGGGAAAAAGGGAAAAAGCTTCACCTCCCCCCAAGTACGCAAGTCGGGTCCTTCGTCACACAAAGTAATCATCCATGGGCCTGCTCTGTTATCGGAGGAGGCACTACAAGTGGCCCTAAATCTCGGCGGAGGGGGGCCTGGAGGTCAGTGGCAATCGCGACCGGACGAAAAGCGGGTGACGGGCCGAGACGGAGCTAAAATTAGACGCCGCCTCGGGGCGCGGGTGGAGCGAGGGCGGGTGCCTTGCCCTCCCCTTTTATTGCTCCGTGCAGGTGAACATGCAAATGTGCCGCTAAGCTCCACCAGCAAAGCTGATAGCTCACGCATCTCATTTGCATGTCATTATGGGTAAAGTCAGCGGCCGCTGGAGCATGAAGAGATGAAAGCCCTCCAGCTGGTTGCTGTCGCATGCGAGATGCGTGCTAACAGAGTGTGAAGGCAGCATAAACAGGAGAGCACAAACAAACATATGACTTCACCTAACCTTTTTAACTATCCGTACAAGGTAAATTGACAGACAAGCAGGCCGGTAGGCAGAAAAGGAGGGATATGCACTTAAAGATTTAACTTTAAGTGGATTGTTCAGTATCGCATGTGCATATATAACTATGCCTCCATGACAGTTTAAAAGATGTGCACTGTTTTGCATGAAGCTGTATTTTCTCTGATGAAAAAATGTGGTCAACAATTACCTTTTCCTTCCGTTTCACGTCAACAGGGTAGGTACTGTGTATAAACGATGCGAGTATTCACACCATCATACTTTACAGCCGCGCTGGCCCATTTTGGTGAAATGGGCCGTGCTGCAGTAAAATGCGGTTTTCATGAGCTGCTGTGTTTCGGGGGCATAAATACATTTGTCGTGGGCTCGTTTATCATCTTGTTCACCCCCTCGCCGTAAACCACACGGCCCGTTTCCGCAGGAAATGACACCGTGTATTGGACCGACATGGGTCTGAACCGCATCTCCCGGGCCAAGCGTGATCAGACCTGGAGGGAGGACATCATTACCACCGGCATTAGTCGGGTGGAAGGCATTGCTGTGGACTGGATCGCTGGTTAGTATTGAGGCTTTCTGGAAAATGGAGTCTGTCAGCGATCAGCTGTGGCAGTAGGACTGGTGGAAGGGAGCAGTGAAATGAAAAGGAAAGATGCAGAATTCTGATTGTGTGTGTGTGTGTGTGTGTGTGTGTGTGTGTGTGTGTGTGTGTGTGTGTGTGTGTGTGTGTGTGTGTGTGTGTGTTCTACAAAAGGTTCCGGTCTGTATTACAGCCATGGATCTTTCTCTGTTTTGTTTTTTACAAATGCTGAATAAACACCAAATCAGGCACAGCGGGTAGTGTAGTGAGATGTTGCTTCGTTGAACTTAAGAGGAGCAATGAAGTGCAATCTCACACTCAGGAGAGCAAATTCACAAAGAAATGGATTGCGGCCGCTGATGGCACGAGTCTCTGTCACCAGTCTCATGTGGTGGGGACACCACACACTAATATTTTTAGGTTTATGTGCAGTGACTATAAAACATTAAAAACAAACATAAATCTTAAATTTATATATATATATATATATATATATATATATATATATATATATATATATATATATATATATATATATATATAATATACAGTATATAAATATGTATATACTGTGTATATATATAAACTGTATATATATATACTGTGTATATATATATATACTGTGTGTATATATATATATATATATATATATATATATATATATATATACATATATATGTGTGTGAGTGTGTATATATGTGTATATATATATATATATATATATATATATATATATATATATATATATATAGTCAAGTCAAGTCACACTATTTATAGAGCGCATTTCATACCAGGGCAACACAATGCGCTTTACAAAGAAATACAAAAAAGAAAGAGAGAACATAGTTGTCAGCCGGTCGTTACAAAAGAATGCCCCTGAAACAACAGCAACAACAAAAGCAACAACAAAGACAACAAAAACAACAATAAAAGTGACTCCAAACACAGTGGCAGCAACAGCAACAGAAACACAACAACGGCAGCAGCAGCATCAACACCAGTAGCAACAACAACGTAAAGACGTCACCGGAACCTGAAGTGGTAGCTCTCACCGGAACCGGAAAGGTCACTCAGATTAGAGATGGTTAAGTCTAGGTAAAAGGTAACGTTAGGTTGAGGTATAACGTAAGCGAGAGTTAAGTTTAAGTATAAGGTTAGCAGCAGCAATGACAACACCAGTTAAGGTATAAGGTTAGCGGCACCAACAACAGCACCAGTTAAGGTATAAGGTTAGCGGCACCAACAACAGCACCAGCAGCAATGACAACACCAGCAGTGACAATTCCAGCAGCAGACAACAGCAGCAACAAAAACAGCAACAGCGCACGAGCGAAGACGTCACCAGGACCGGAAGTGGTAGCTCTCACCGGAACCAGAAATGTCCTCATCTGTATTGAGTCAACAGTGTGTACCATCTCATCTCAACGAAGAAAAGCACAGCAAAGACGTCATCGGAACCGGAAGTGGCAGCCCTCATCAGAAACGGAAATTTCAACTGTGTGCACCATCTCATCTTAATCCAGTCACGGTCCTTTAATTAGCGTCCCTAATTTACGGGTCACGTTTTCAATCAGACCTTTGGGAGGGAGATCCTTTTGACTGTCTTTCTCCGAAAACACACCCTTCTTATGATCCTCTAACTGTAATATCAAAACAGAAACAACCACAGCAACAGAAATAGCAGCAACATTACCACCAGCAGCAACAACAGCAAAACCAAAGCAGGAGCAACAACAGCAACGCACACGCAAAGACCTCACCGGAACCGGAAATGGTAGCTCTCACCGGAACCGGAAAAGTCACTCAAGTTAGAAATGTTAGAGATGTTGAGTTGAGGTACAAAGTTTGAGATATTTAAATTAGGGTATAAGGTATATATATATATGGATGGTTAAGTTTAGGTATAAGTTTAGGGATTGTTATGTTTAGGTATAATGTTCGAGATGATTAGGTTAAGAAATAAGGTCAGATAGTTAAGTTTAGGTATAAGGTTACCAGCAGCAACGACAACACTAGCGGCTACTGAACCTGAAAAACAGCAGCAACAGCAGCAGCAACAGCGCACAAGCGAAGACGTCACCGGAACCGGAAGTGGCAATCCTCACCATCTCATCTTAATCCAATCATGGTGGATGGTTAGGTTAAGGTATAAGGGTAGCAACAGCAACAACAATACCAGCCGAAACAATAGCAGCAACAGAAAACAGCGGCAGCAATAGTAGCAGCAACAGCGCACAAGCGAAGACGTCACCGGAACCGGAAGTGGTCGCTCTCACCGGAACCAGAAATCTCCTCATCTGTATTGAGTCAACAGTGTGTACCATCTCATCTCAACAAAGTAACGCACAGCAAAGACATCAGTGGGACTGGAAGTGGTAGTCCTCACCAGAAACGGAAATATCAACTGTGTGCATCTTAATCCAGCCACGGCCCTTTAATTAGCGTCCCTAAATTACGGTCAAGTTTTTCATTCTGACCTCGGGAGGGAGATCCTTTTGACTATCTCTCCGAAAACCCACCCTTCTTATGATCCTCTCCCTGTAATATTACAACAGAAACAACAACAGCAACAGAAAAAGCAGCAGCAGCAACATCAACTCCAACAGCAGCAACAAAAAACAACAGCAAAAAAGACAACAGCAACGCACATGCAAAGACGTCACCGGAACCGGAACTGGTAGCGCTCACCGGAACCGGAGAAGTCACTTTAGAGGTGTTTAAGTTACAGTATAAGGTTAGAGATGCTTACTTTTAGCCATAAGGTAAGCGAGGGTTACGTTTAGGTATAAGGTTAGCAGCAGCCACAGCACCAGCACCAGTAACACAGACAGACAGACCGACATCAGCCAGTCAGTTAGTCAGTCATAGACTCTAGCGAACAGCAAGGTTTTTAACCTGCTTTTAAAAGTATTCAGTGTGGGGGCCTCTCTCAGGTCCCTCTGTAGGGTGTTCCATTTACTTGGGGCATAGATACAGAAAGCAGCTTCTCCTGCTTTAAAGTTGGTACAAGGGATAGTTAAAAGACCACTGCCTGTGGGCCTGAGAGTTCTTGCTGGTTCGTGTATAATTAGCATTTCTTTTATATACTGAGGTGCGAGGCCATTTCTAGCTTTATATAGAAGTAGCAGAATCTTAAAATCAATTCTAGTTTTGACTTGGAGCCAATGTAGAGATCTAAGAACAGGTGTGATATGTTCAAACCTTTTTGTCCCAGTGAGAACGCGTGCAGCCGCATTTTGGATTAACTGTAGCCACTGCACAGCTGATATATATATATATATATATATATCTTCTATATAGACGTTTGCTTTTTCTGTTATTTGCAGCGGTTTAGCTGCTGCAAAAGCCATGCAGTTGCTTTATGAATTCGCCCCTAAGACACTACCAGTGCCAATCCAAAAGGCTCCCCTTTCGGAATGTGAACATTTTGATAAAATATTATAAATTGGCGAAGACGTTTTTTATTGTTTTATTTTTTTCGCTGAGGGGAGAGATGAGAAGCTTGGCTGCATTTATACCTCTTCTTTCTTTTTTTTCTGACAGGAAACCTTTATTGGACGGACCACGGTTTCAATCTGATTGAAATCTCCCGTCTCTCCGGTGCCTACCGCTCGGTGGTGATATCTGAGGGCCTCGATCAGCCCAGGGCCATTGCCGTCCACCCGCACAAAGGGTTTGTCACTCTACAAAAAGCTAACGGCATGCTGTCTACATCACACGTACGATAGCGTGTTCTCTGCAGTCGATGCTGTTGGTTTTTTTGCGTGCGATCAATAGCTTTCCTGTTACTAGGTGCACAACAGTTTGAAAGGAACTTATCATAGCCAGTAGCTCCATTCAATCAGCCGACTCCTTCAGAAACCCATATTAAGGTATTAAGGTATAGTGAGTGAATGTGTAATATAAAATTAGACTATGTCACAGCCATACACAAACAGCCGCAGTATCACAAGGTATCTTTAGCATTCACTAATGAGCATTCATCAAATGCTATGTACTGTATATAGGAAACTTCATTGCATTAGATGAAGAATTCCGAGTATATTTTATGCGGTATTAGATTAGATTAGATTAAACTTTATTGTCATTGCACAAAGTACAAGTACTGAGACAACAAAATGCAGTTTAGCATCTAACCATAAGTGCAATAGCAGCTTACTTTAATATGGTTGGAAAGGAATTTAAAATGCTCTGTCATCCTCACATTAGCAAGATGTCTAATACTAATACTTAAGTGGAAACATATCCCTCCCACATCCGATAACAGATGGATCAAAGTTGTCTTACCTGCACTTTATAAAACTCGATAAAATCTGGTTCTCTTGTGAAACTTGTAAACACCTGCCGAGCTTTCCTTGATCATATAAAAACACAGACCATATATCCAGGCGACTACTAAGTCTTTAACTTCACTAGTAATTATTATTATTATTATTTAAATTTTTAACCATTTTTTTATTTTTGTTTGTTTTTGTTTGTCTTGTTTGTCTCGTTAACTTTTTATATATTATTATTATTATTATTATTATTATTATTATTTCTTTCTTTCTTTATTTATTTATTTTTATTTTTTTCTATGTGTTGTACTTAAAGATTGTAATTTATATATATATATATATATATATATATATATATATATATATATATATCATTTATCTTGAATGGGTTGGACAGGAGGCTGGGGAGGTTTTATTCTTCAGATATGATATTGTAAACTCCTATATTGTTAATGTAAAATGCTCAATAAATATATATGCTATGTTAGCATGCTAGACTCGCTAGTGTGCTATTGGTTAGTCAGTGACCTAGAACTCTGTCATTCTCATTTATTCCACGCCAATTGCTCACAAAAACCCAACACATTTGATTGTGTTTATGTCTGGACAGGTATCTTTTCTGGACCGAGTGGGGTCAGAACCCCTGTATCGGTCGGTCCCGCCTGGATGGATCTGACCAGGTCACGCTGGTAAACTCGGGGATCACATGGCCCAACGGCATCTCCATAGACTATGAGGTAAAAAGCCAGTCCTCCCGACACACAGACTCTCACATCACGCTTCACCCCCCCTCCCCCGGACCTCCCTCTGTTCGCGGTTTTCAGCTGGTGATTTTGCATTTTTTGTTATATTTTTTTATATTACTTTCCAGGAAAACAGATTATACTGGTGTGACGCCCGCACAGACAAGATCGAGAGGATCAACCTTGAGACCGGCGAGAGCCGGGAGATTGTACTGTCAGCGGCCAATGTGGACCTGTTCTCCGTGGCCGTGTTTGGTCCTTACATCTACTGGTCTGACAGGTAATTTATTATTTCCCTAAATGCGCGCGCAAGCACTGGCCCGCGAAGTCGTCAGTGCTCACCTGGCATCAACCCTCGCCTTCAGAGGGGGTCCCCCATGGAAATCTTAAGAGCTACTATTTCCACGCAATACGGGGCGTCACTTACTTATGTAAATACCACAGGCAGAACCCCAATGTCACAGGCAAGGTCAGATCCTCATGGCTTCTGTCAAACAACATGCTTAGTCCACTCTAATGGACCCTTGTTTTTCTGAGTGGCGAATTCACAAAAGGATTGCGCAGCTTTTGTGGCCACTAAACCTGTGCACATAATGCAAAAAGCAAGCGTCTAATTCACAAAGCACCCACAAACAGTTAAATACACCACTGAGTGCGCTGCAACGAGAATGGAGTCGCTATTTGCACCTATTTAAATTAGGTATTATTCATACATTTGGAGCAAAATCACTCCTATGTAAATGAGCCTTTTTGCAAAAAATGTCCTATTCACAAACACCAGCGCTAATAGCCATAACGCACTTAGGGTTACGCAGTTAATTATTTCTGTCTGCAGAGACCTGGTGTGTGGACTTCGCAGTGACAAAAAAAAAGGGCTCCGCTGTGCGATCGTCTTTAGAGAGCTGGTGCAATTGAAGTGCATTTATAACGGGTGTCATGCCCAAACATTCCAGTGATGTTCAAATAATATTTTCACATTAGTATTATAATAATTATTACTGTCACGGCCAGCGCTTGCTATCGGTGACGTAGGAGGTCACCTAGGGCGCCATCCAGAGGGGAGTGCGGTGAGGGAGCGATCTCTCTCCATGCGTTATGGAGAGGGACCTAGTGGTGTAAGTAGCGATGGACGGTGCAACCAGTGCAGCTGAACTTGGGCCTGCAATGGGGCTCCTGCGATCGGCACGCCATCGATTTGGATGCCAACAATTGGGGTGCCGGCTCCGCTCTGTGTCCCCTGTCCCGTTCCCCCAAATAAAACAAAAAAAAAACAGTGTGGTTTTTGTTTTAGGGACAATGGGGATACAATTTTATTCATGAGATAAATTAACTGTGTGGGAAGAGTAAGCTTTATTAGAGATTTACTATGCTATTTAAATTGTTTATAGTCACTGCACATGAATCTATATACAGTATACTAAGAACATTTTAATCTATAAGTATAGCATGTTTGAATCCGTGCATTTCCACGGATCCGCAATTCAACGTAAAACAAGGGCAAATTGCACTCAGCCGCTAATCTTTATGGACTTGTTTGAGCTGGTATGTCATGAGCACAATATCTTGTGCGACCGGACCCTGAGACAACGCAGATGATGTGCGCTTATTGATGTGCAATTCGTGACACTATTTGCGGCTGCAATCCATTCTTTGTGAATTTGCTTTGTGAATTAGGACTTGACTGTGAACTGGACTATGCAAATTCAGAGTTGGCTTTATTTTTAGCTTGCCTCATTCTCCATCTTCCCCCTGTGTTTCCTTTCAGGGCCCACTCCAATGGCTCCATCCGGCGAGGCTTTAAGGCCGACGCCACTGAGGCGGTCACTATGAGAAGCGGCCTGGGGGTCAACCTGAAGGATGTGACAGTCTTTAATAGAGGCCGGGAGAAAGGTTGAGGTTTCAACTTAATGATGTCAAGCCACGCCTGCTCTCGGCTGCGTTTTCTACGCTTGTTTTCATGGTGTTGTGAAAAGAAGTGTAGAAGACGTAACTGAAAGTAGGTGTAGGTGTCTCACCTGCAACATAGATACATAGTCCTGAAAGACACGCGAAGACCATCCACTAATACGAAACAGAGGAGTAATTCATTCTCGGATTGAAATTCTTTGCTCCGCAGGTACCAACCCCTGCGCCAGGAACAACGGGGGCTGCCAGCAGCTCTGCTTCCACCTGGGCAGCGGGCGGAGGACCTGCTCCTGTGCACACGGCCACCTGTCGGACGACGGTTTCGCCTGTGAGCGTTACGACGGCTACCTGCTCTTCTCCGAGAGGACGATACTCAAAAGCATCCACCTGTCGGACGAGAGCGACCTCAACTCCCCTGTCCAGCCTCTCGAGAAGCCGGCCTTCTTTAAGAACGTCATAGCCCTGGCCTGCGACTACAGCCAGGGAACGCTGGGGGCCAACCGTATTTTTTTCAGCGACATCCACTTCGGAAACATCCAGATGATAAACGATGACTGGACAGGGAGAGTAGTGATAGCAGAAAGTAAGGCTATTTTTAATGTGTTGCTTTGTGTTGTGTTTAGAAATGTCTCTCCCTCTCAATTTTTGCTAAATTCATGTAAACATAAAAAACACATTCCAACATCCAATCCCTGCTAAAAGTCACATATAAATGCATACACACAAACACACGCACACACACACGCACACCTACACACAAGTCTGCATGCACATAAACACATGCTTTTTTTGTGCTGCTCCTTGCTGTCTCTGTCTATGAAGCTGTCTTGAAGTAATTATAGCGACATCAATTTTGAATGTTTCATTGAACAATATTCTTATTCTTTACATCCCCTTGATCCTCCAGTGGACACTTTACTACTAAAGGATTAAGTGCTCGGCCTTTGAAGCACATATTTTTGTGACTATGATGCATAGTTGGGTTCCTGCGTTAAATATTCTGAAAGGCACTTGTAGTTTTAATTTAGAGAAGCCAATTCATGGCAAAAGTTTGCTATTGGTGAATTGACTTTGGTGTAATGCTATGTAGGCAGTAGTGAACCATTGGTCAAGACCATCCTCAACATCCCAAATGCCTAAGCCGGAGAAAAACGGAAGGTATTCTGGCTAGTGATTGGCACAGAGGGCAAGAGCAGTCCCTCTCGATGGCCTTCCCTCTCTTAAACTGTCAATCCCAGCCTTCATAAGCATGGATGAAGTCAGATGATCAGCGGAAAGCCTCTATTCTGCTCGGCTAGCGCTCTGGGTCATCCTCCGAGACCTGCGCTGAGCTCATCACCCCCTCCCACCCAATCTTAACAAGGGGGGAGAGCAGCTGATCTACAGCACCCCCGTTCCCCTGTGATAACCCTTTTGGAGAAATGAAACTAAGGGAGGGAGAGATTTCTATGCTTTTGACATTTGCTCCAACCATCCTCTAAGAAGGAACGGACATTCACAATTCACAAGAACATCTGGAGTATTTCTGCGCTACGTTCCTTAACACTCGGGTGCCTTAGGAGCACCAGCGCTGGGTGTTGGGATTGGTTTATTTGGCCATTTAGCTTCAGGATCTTAACTGCGTATCGTCTCCATTCCTCTTAATGATGGTCTCATGAATACTGGTTGCCTACGCCAGTACCGAACCTTTTAGGGTTTAATGTACATTTACATTTACATTTACATTTAGTCATTTGGCAGACGCTTTTATCCAAAGCGACTTACAAGGGAGAATAACATTCAGCTACATTGCGACAGAGATTAGTGTAACAACAACATTGGTGTAACAATAAATACTGCAAGGTGGTGCAAAGTAATTGTAGATTAGGACAGGAGGTGCTCACTGAAGAGCTGGGTCTTCAGGTGCTTCTTAAAGACAGAGAGGGAGGTCCCCGCTCTGGTCATTTTTGGCAGCTCGTTCCACCAACGTGGAACTACAAATGAGAATAGCCTGGATTGCCGTGGCTGTATGGCCGGCAGAGCCAGGCGACGCTCATTTGACGAGCGCAGCATCCGGGGGGCAACATGTGCTCTTACAAGAGCATTTAAGTAGGCGGGAGCATTCCCAACAATCACTCTGTAGGTACAGAATGTACGCTAATGTTGGTTTCTCTTTTCTTCCCACTTATTTTTCTTTGAGCGGAGAGCCAGGCAGCAAGGAGATCTGTTCAATGCTGTTTGAACCAAAACAACAACAAATACACATCCTATACGTTTCATCCACATCCTATAAAAGTTTCCATCTGTGCCCTGTCATTGAAAAGGGTAAAGATGTTAATCATCCATATTTCCCTAATTAAACTCTACGTTCCTCATTAATTACTCCCTGGCCCCGACAACGATTCTGAGGAACTCCACGCTGTCGGACACCTTTTATTGCAAACTATTAATTTGCAATCGGCTGACTCAGGTAGTGCCTGAAGTATTCTAGTCTGTCATTTATGGCTTTTAAGATCACCGGATTCAGCCATTAAGACCAATTAGCAACTGCATTCACAACAGACAGGGTGCACACCATTAGACGCTGAGATCAGGGGTAGAATTAAGGTGATGAGATGGCAGCCAACGTCCTTTGCGAAAAGGAAATGACAGATGTTCTGTTGAGGCCATTCCCTTTACTTATTAAGCATAGATTGCTTGAAACATATTTTTTTGGAATTGCTGTTCTTGTCTCTCGCATAATGTGTAACGAGCAAGATGCACAAATGCAGACCACATCGTTGCCTTTGTGAATTCACTCAGTTAGGTACACGAATCTGTGTTATTCAAACACAAACATGACATGGGTGCGTTTGTGTTTGAGTGTGCGTGCGCACACACAAACACTCACAAACCAAACAAACCATACAAAGGACCTGTCGCCAAGTTCTAGCTCTGCTGTAATACTTAGCGATATATAGGAGTTATTCAATTTCTAAACAGATTCTAAATAGCAGGAATAAGATAGATCAATTGAATGCATGCCTCTGTGTATTACTTAACTGGCAGTGGACGGTGAACAAATTAATGTTGAATGCCTCAAATGAAAAACAGTGTTGCCTACCCATAGAAGGTCGTATTTGATAGATTCAGCTACACGGAGGCAGTTCCTGTGGAGGCGCTCACTGCCTCTCTCCCTCCGTGGGCCCTCTTGCCTGTCAGTGACATTTTCACAGTCAATCAGTGAAGCTGCAATAGGTTGCCACACATACAGGGTTTAGGCAAATGGATTCAAATGAGATCACATTGAATTTCTGCGTGAATATCGCTTTGACAAACAGCTGTCTTTCCCTGTAGTCAGCCATTGGAGGCTTCCTCTTCGCCAGGCCTGCGTTAGTGTCAGTCGGGGGAAACGACCGCCCATGTTGTACTACTATCATCAGATCCCATATTTGCATTTAAAACAAAAAAAATTTCCTCCAGTGGGCCTCATTTATCACCTCACCTAACAAATCTCCTACATGCATGTGCTAGTTAAGCATGTTTTCCCGGCACAAAGAAACCAAAGAATACAATTGATTCTCTTCATTCTCCTTAGACGTGGGTTCTGTTGAGGGCTTGGCTTACCACCGGGCCTGGGACACCTTGTACTGGACCAGCTCCACCACCTCAACCATTAGCAGGCAAACTGTGGACCAGAACCGCCCCGAGGCCTTCAAGCGCCAGGCTGTGGTCACTCTGTCAGAGGAAGACCATCCACATGTCCTTGCACTGGACGAGTGCCAAAAGTCAGTGTTTCTATTTGATTTTCATCTCTTTACACCGCCCCTCCCCGTCATCAAATATTGAAGCAAGGCTCTTCGTGTGCATGGAAGTGAAGTTGGAGTCTGCAACTGTGGTCGTGTTTGTTTACGCAGCGGATAATGTCTTACAGTTATGAGTCATTTGCCGCAAAGACGATTAGTTTGATGTTATTTTGTGCGTGGGAGTTATTTTTTCTGCCCCGTCTTTCCCTGTTTCTCCCACTTGTCTTCCATTATTATCCAGTGTTCTTATTCTGATCTCTTCACCAGAAGATCTGTGGGTTAACCTGAGACTTTGCCAAGACCTGATTGGTTTGAAATTATTTTAGAAAAGAAGACGGGGAAACATAATTTACCCTTTGTCAGAGCAATATTATTGTAGTTAAGATGTTATTAGTTCTAATGTTATAATATCAAAATGAACGGTCTGAAATGACTAAGGCTATGAGAGGCCAGTGTCCTGCTCGTTTTGCTGCTAACTAAATTAATTTCTTGACCTCGGACTGTATCCTTGGTTAGCAATTTGGCACCATATCCATCCCACTCCAGAAATACTGTCCGATAATTAGAATTTAAAGTGAAGTGATTAATTAGCAGTCGCTGGCTGTGGTTCCTGACCGGGATCCTTATTAACCCTGGAGAGTAGACTTCCACAATTTCATTATGGTGCCAAGTCAGAATTTGTGACTGTCCCTTGTTCAACTGTACTGCTACAAAAAAGGCCCAAAAGTATGATTCTGCCATAACAGACCCGTACCACCACTGTCCTTCAACCACGCTTTTGTTTGCTGTTTATCTTTATGGTTTTGGATATGAAACACGCTTTTTCATCTTCGATCTTGCGAAAGCCCCGCCGTCCCTGATACAAATCTTCCATTTGTATTTATTCCCGCTACTATGATCTGCTTTGTCCATATTCTTCAGAGGCGTCACGTTGGATAATCATAAGGATATATGATTATACCTCCTCCATTAAACAGCTTTTGATGTTAATCACTTTTATCAAATAGAAATGGCAAAGCATGGCAGTTTGGGCCTTATCCGAGATGGAGCTCATAAAAATGGGCCGATGGGAGCCTATGACATGTTACTGCGGCAAGGGGGCTGGTGTGGGCTCCTACCTTGATAACATGCTGCAGCATCATAAACCCAATTCGGGACGCCCATTAATAATTTCCTGAGTCGTTACCGATTTGTTTTCCTTGGCAAAGGCCTCTCTGACGTGTTACAGTCGCAAGCTCCTTTCAAAGCCACTATGCCCACTCCCTGATTCAATTTCAGGGAACACATATTGGTTTTACACTCTTTGCTGAGGTGTAGAAAAAAACACTTTTGCCGGGCAACATCTGCATTTACCGGCAAAGCAAAGTGCTATGAAAGGACGACACATGTCCAAACATTGATACAAGTCTCTGGGTCTAGCGGATGGCACGATGGCAGTTAAATGTTAAATGTTTCACTTTTGGTTATATTTGTTGAACGCTGCAGCCTGATGTTTTGGACCAACTGGAACGAGCAGAGGCCCAGCATAATGAGGTCCACCCTGGCCGGCAACAACTTGAGGGTCATCGTCAGTTCCGACATCCTCACCCCTAACGGCCTCACCATCGACCACAAAGCGGAGAAGCTGTACTTCTCAGACGGGAGTCTGGGCAGGATTGAGAGATGTGACTACGATGGCTCCAACAGATATGTGAGGATACCAGATGAGAACTGGTCTTACTTGGCTTACTTGTTTTGTCTGCACGAACAAATGGAACTTACAACAAATGTTGTGCTATGATGATGTAGTCTGAGAACAAATATTTATTTTCAAGGTAATGAAGGTGCATATTGTATCTCAGTGGGGTTGTGACAGGAAAGTCAACTTTCTTTTTATAATAATGTCCCATCTGCTCTAAATGTATTCTGGAAAATTCATGGAAATTATCTTTCAACGCTGGAGATGCACCATTTCCACAAACATCTGAGACACAAGGGCACAAGATCTGGGACAGAATGTCAAATTGATCTGACCCTCTCAACTCCGATGAACCAATTTTCCGCCTGGCATGTAATCTCCCAGACCCGGGGAGGTCCACAGGGACCTTGGTCTCTGTACGACGGATAGCCTATGAAATACCTTTGGGCGTTCTTTTCTCATATTTCTCGAGTGCGCTGATGGGTTTACTTAATTATAGAAGTCATTTCCCTGCAGGAGTAAAGGAGCTCAGTGAGAGGTGGTTGGGGTGGGTGGCTGGGTGGCTAAAGAGGGGGGGGTTCTCATTTTATCTGCTAGAGGTTGCATGCATAATGTATTTCATCCTGAAAATCCAAAAGCAGGTATGTTTCTGTCTGTGTCCCTGACATGTAAGGGATCGTACTGCAGCCCTCTTTTCTTTTTGCTCTGGATTTCAATTTGAGTTTGACACCGCCTCCTTGGTCCCACCACGGGATGCTCAAAGAGTCATCGCCTTTCGCCTCACCCAGCTGCCCTTGGTGTGGTCCAGTCCTTTTTAATGAATGTGCTTTTTCATTAAGAAGCCCCCCCAACACACACACATACACACACACACACACACATACACTCTCCCACACCCACACTCTGTTGGCTCTCAATCCATGGAAGTCCCAATTAAAAAAATGTAAAAATGACACAAAGGTAACCTGTCGTCATTCACACATCACTTAGGGGCATTTGTGGGGATTGGGAGGGCTGGTGGGGGAGGGATTCGGTGTAATGACACGCTTGCATTGTGAAGGGCGAGCTGACTGTGGGGGAGGTGGCTTATTGTTAGGTAGCGGAGCATCCTGCAGGGTTCCAGCTCCTCCTCCGCCGCCTCTTTGCCTTTCCCCCCGCAGCAGTGTCATTACACGTTGACAGGGAGCCGCCCGGCGCTCCGCTCCCCAACAGAGAGAAGACGGAGACCGTGGAAGTGGCTTACCACTCTGTACCATTTTGAGAGTGGAGAGCCGTGTCATTAAACATGGTGGCACTCTGGAGAGTGAGGGCAGGAGGGGGTGGCCCTCGTGTTTGGGGAAAGATGTCAACATGTTTAAGCACTAAAAAGATGACCTTTTAAGGATGGAAAGAAAGGGAGAGAGAAAGAAAGAGAGAGAGCGAGAGAAGGAGAATAATAATTAAGACATTTATGTGATGCCGCTATTTGGTGTCAGAGATTTGACGTGTCAGAGATCGCAGATAAATCGTTCACGTAGCGATTAATTGAAAAGTGTACATCGTATAAGGACGCTAAATAAAATAATCACGTTAACATATCCAGCGCTGCACTTAAGATGTTTAGAGCCAGAGAGATATTTGGTACTATGGTTTAATTAGTGTATGAACGTGAGGCTGAGACTCCCAAATCTAATTTCCTATCAATATGTTCCTCCAAAACCCATCTGGCGTTCGGCATTCTATCCCCCTCCTCCCCTCCCTCCCTCCTCCCCTCCCTCCCTCCCTCCCTCACTCTCTCACTCTCCCTCTCTCTCACTCTCCCTCCTTCTCTCCCTCCCTTCCTCCTTCCTGGCGGCCAGTTGTTGCATTCACACGCTGGGCTCCCTTTAATCAACACCTGTCCTATTAATCCCAGTACGGCGAAGGGCTAATGCGATCCTGCTTACATGCGTGTCCCACTAATGGCTCAGCGTACAGAGCTGCTGGAGGCCCAATGCTGCCCCCACCCCCCGCCCCCCCGCCCCTCCCAGTTCTGGAGGGTCCCTGAAGGAGCTATCTGATGCATTCCTGCCTCCCTGCCAATGACACTGTCATTTGCTCCCCCCAACAGCTGGGTTAAGCAGTTGTGTGGGCGGTGGGGGTGATGTGTTGATTAATGATTTGAGACATTATTATGCTCCCCGTTTATTTCGAGAAGACCGCTGGAAATCTGCTGACCCCCCCGCCCAAACCTTCACAATACAAGATTTGCTGGGATATTGGCCCTGCAAAAACACATGTTATTTCTCTTTGAAGGGGACACACCCGGTTGAAATAAACCTGCACAGAGGAGTCATTCAGTCAGAGCTTCCTATGCTAAATACACGAGAACAGTCAAGCCTAGACCTCGAAGGTTCTACAGCTCTACAGTTCCCCTTCCCAATGCTTATCTATATCTATATCTATATTTTGTAGGTCATCATTAAATCTGGCCCGGGAACGTTCTTCGGGCTCGCCATCTATGAGGACTTCATCTTCTGGTCGGACTGGGCCCGCAGGGCTGTGTTGCGGGCAAACAAGTACACAGGTGGAGACACCAAAGTCCTGCGGGCGGATATACCTCATCAACCCATGGGAATCATCACTGTGGCCAGTGACACCAACAACTGTAAGTATTGCCTTTGCACAGCGTTTGTTTCGTTCATAGACTGACAGTCACCGTCGCTTTTCGTTTGCCTGAGAGCTTTACAAAGTCATACAGTATTTGTAAGGGACAAGGTGAGTGTTGAATCAATGTGCCTTATGTCTGTTTTTTCCATGTACACTTTAGTCCTGTTTGAATCTAGTTCTGAAACACATGGCTAAACTTACAACTAGGGACCTGAAAATGGTATTTTGATGTGTAATTAAGGGGTGAGGCGAATGATAAATGATGTTGGTCCCGTTTACCATGGGCAGAAACTTAAGTATGCGATGTAATTAATAAAACCACGTCCCCTGTGTTGAAGTGGAAGTCTCTGTAGTGGTATGTGTAGGGGTTTCAGTTAAAACTAGGACAAAGGGACGTGGGTTTTGGGTTTTGCCGCGTCCCAATGGTTTGTCTCTGTGGCCGAGAGACACTTTGTCTCGTCATTTATCCTGAAATGGGAAACCATCAGAGATGAAGATGATATGTAGGATAAGCTACTGTATATGTGACCAACCACATCCCAACTGCGCATTCCGCAGTACTTTAAGCTGTATGTGAAAAACATCACAAATCCCTTTTTTAGTCCAAAATATGATCATAGCAGATTTATATTCCTCAAGTTGTTTTCTATCTTTCAACATATTTTCAAACCTGAGTTTGATTTCTGGATATTAGATTAATATTAAAAAGTTGAGGCGCTGTGCTGAGTTCCTTTTCATGCAAACCGGTTCCTTTTAATGCAAACAGGCAGGTCAAGATCATCCTTCCACATTCCATGTGATGTGAAATCAGAATGTCAAACCGTTTTGTTAAAATAAGGTTATAAAGTCGTTTGATTCGTAAATGACAACACCACGTCCTCTTCGCTGATAAAAAAAACTGTTGCGCTGAAGCCAGAGACGCTGGCTCAGAGGACACGACGAAGAAGAGCTGACATCACTTCTGTAAGAAATGTTTTAAAGAAACATAAAGGAAGTACATTAAAGGCAGCACATGGGAATGTTTTGAAGTCACAGAATAATAGAGGGTCATGCTACTATAGTGAGCATGAGCTTAGAATGAAAATGAAATTAAAAATAATTACTTAAAATTAAAGGATTAACTTGAATTGTGCATTTTCCAATATTTTAGTAAATTAATGATTTGAATATAATTTCATAAAAAACACATTCAACATTCATCATCTCATTGAAGGAGCACAGAACTATCCAGATGTAACCATTTAAAGCATTATTTGTGCTTCTCAATGTGTATTCTGTTCTGCAAGAGTCTGGAAATGCTTCTAAAACTTTAAAGGCTGATTTCTCACAACTTCTGTTTCCAAAACTTGAATCTTTAATAACTCATAGCTTCCAAAATATTTGCTCGATTCCCACAAGTGATATATTGTTTTGAAGCTGATTCTACACTTTCATATTATGTTAAAAACAATGAAAATAAATGAAATATATGTATGCAGTGGGTCACATATGCCAGGCTCATATGTGGTGGTTTCGGGATCATGTTCTATTGTGCTCTACCTCCATGCCCTCATCATGTCGACTCACGCAACTGGTCTGCAAAGTGGCTTTGTTTCTAATAAATAACTGTTGTGAACAAGGCTGATAGGACCCAGATGCAGCACACACCACAGGGAGAGTATAAAAGGTTTATTTACAAAGAGGGGAATATAATGATGTGGGAATGGAATAAAGTGCAGGTGGGTCGTTCGGGGTCCGGCGGGCAGACTGAAGGCACAGGGATTTGAGTGCGAACAGGCTGGTGGTGAGGCATAGGCAGGCGGGCGGGCAGGCTGCCACGTGAGAGGTTTTCTAGAGACGAGGGGAGGGGAGGACAGGGTCAGACAAGGCAAGGAGCAACGGAGTCTTGACAGGTGCAAAGAATACACTCGACGTCGCAGTGCGCGGTCTGGAAAATACCACGGTAGGTGAGGGTACGATCTGACGACGTCTGGATGAGGAGCCAGGGTTCTTATGGAGGGTGGTGATGAGTGTGACAAGGATCAGCTGTGCCAGCCAAACCTGGAACCAGGATCGGCGCCCACGCTGCACTAACCAGGCATAGACATAGACATACTAGATACAAGAGAGAAAAGGGGGGGAAGGCACACAAGGAGACCAGGCGACTGAAGGGCAAGGCTAGGGACGTGACAATAACATGCTGAAGCTGGAGGGTACGCAATACCAGAAGGGTTTTCCATGGCTGCGTGCCCCTGTGATGAATACTCACACTTCATGCTTCATGGTTTGTCCTGTTATCTAAATGTTCTTATTATTTTCTTTGAGTCAGTGGTCCATTGCCTATTTCCCGCCTTTTTTTTTATTTACCTGGGGTAGACAGTTGAAGAGATGCTTTTGTTATGATATCTTCAAACTCTGCTGCATCATACCTATTGCGCTCCACCTGCAAAGTGATGAATCCAGAAATTGAGCAGCATGGTGGAGGGTGATATTTTTGTTTTAACCTAGCTTGAGCCTTTTTGGCTACCTCAGGCTACCTTCAGCGAAGGTAAAACGACCAAACTGTCAATGGTTTCATAATGAGAAGTTTTGGAATCCTCTACGGGCTGACCTGTTTTCATACTTATAATATACTTCATACTTAATAATATCACCCCCTAACTATTAACTAACACACTGCCACCTTCACTGCTTGTACAGGTGAGCTGTCTCCATGCCGACACAAGAACGGGGGCTGCGGCGATCTCTGCCTCCTGACCCCAGAAGGCAGGGTTAATTGCACTTGCAGAGGAGAACGCGTGCTGTTGGATGACAACAGATGTGTTTGTAAGTTGCACATATGTAATAGTGCTCTTATGAAACAAATGCATGCGACTGAATATAAAAGTCTTTGGACATAGCTTTCAGTCTTCAGAAGAATCTTTAAATTACAAAGTACTTCCTATGAACTGCTTCTAATTAAGAATAAACCTCTAAATAGCACTGTAATGGAGGAGCCGCCCGTTTTCCCCTCACAGCCGTGTGCTCTCCTTTCGCAGCAGAGAATTCCTCCTGCAACATCCATACGGAATTTGAGTGCGGAAATGGGGAGTGCATCAAGTACCAGTTGACTTGCGACGGAACAGCCCACTGCAAAGACAAGTCAGATGAGAAGATGCAGTACTGTGGTAAGAAGCACGAAGGAAGGCAGTTCAAAACGAGGGCCGGACGAAACCCTTCAACAATTTTTCCTAATAAACGGTTATGAACGGTAACGTTGAGCTCACAATCGGAATTTGGAGTTTTGGAGTTATTCTACAAAGTGCTTTTTCTATATATGAGAAAGAAAGTAAGAAAGTAAGAAATTTGTCATGGTCAGGATTGGTGCATTTCTCTACAGACAATTAAAAAAAAAAGTCTGAAAAATAAAAACTGAAATTGTTAAATAAAATAACAAATAACAATTAAAATAACTAAAATAAAAATGGCCAAATATAGGCAAATAGACAAAAATACAGCACAGAAATAGCCAAATACATATATACAAATATACAGGTACTCCTCACTTAATGACCGAGTTCCATTCATAGGACCAGGGCATTAAGCAAATTGGTCGATAAGCGAGGACCCGTGTTATTTCATGCTAAGGGGGCGTGGCCATTGAGAACGCTAGTGTAGTGAATACTGACAGACTGCGGGAACAAGACTGAGACTGAGAAGGGTGATGAGATGAGATGTATATAGTGTATATAGTATATATTGTATATATAGTGTATACAGTATATATAGTGTATATAGTGTATATAGTATATGTAGTGTATATAGTAAATATAGTATATAGTGTATATAATATATAGTATATATTGTATATATAGTGTTTATAGTATATATAGTATATATAATATATTTAGTGTATATCGTGTATATAGTATATATAATATTTATAGTGTATAGCATATATAGTATATGAAGTGTGATGCACGATGAGATGCTTGACGCTGAGGTGCTGTGGTATTGTACGCTGCGTACAATACAGACTGGTCAGACAGCTGGTAGTAAGTCTGAACGGTCACTAAACAGGTAAGTCGTTAAGTGAGGAATAGCTGTATAGCGCAAAATGGATATGCACAGGATACATTTTTCATGGGGATCTAGGGTTTAAATGATTAGTTATGATAGTTAGACATTATGATAGATAGACATTCCAACCACAAACGTCTAAACTTTGTCAGATCAGAAGAAACTGCAAGGTTAGATAACTGCAAATGCTGACAAATACTGTTGCCACAATTGGCCGGCAGTATTTATATTATAAAAGTGAGTGAAGTGAGTAAAAAGACCCCATGTGTTGTGTCCCCCAGACAACAGGAGCTGCAGACAGGGGTTCAGGCCGTGCTACAACCAGCGTTGTGTGGCCAACAGCCGTTTCTGTGATGGCATCGATGACTGTGGGGATAACTCGGACGAGGCGTTCTGCAGCAGTGAGTCCGGCTCGTTTGATCTCCCACTCAATCCCGTTCGCTGACTCCAAGGGGGCCGCCGTACTCACCTAACCGAAGTTAATGCTGCCGCGACACACTGGGCTACATGCTGCGCTAAGCCCTCGCTGCCTAATGATCTCCGAGCTCACACATGGCCCCGGCAAACCGAGACCTGGGCCCCTGCTCCTGGGATACAGGAAAGGCTGCCTTTGACAACCTTGGCAGCGCCTCGCGTGTCAAATGTCATGCCTCAGGTTGAAATTTATCGTTATAGAAACATATTTACAGGCGGTGCTTGTGTGTGTCAAGTGTTGTTATAATTCTGCCACCACTATAGTTATGTAATGTATATGAGTTTGTTGATAACGGCTCGACAAGCAAATTTAGATTTTTAATTCCCTACCCGTCGTTGAGCGCTGAGGTAGAGTTCAGAAGGAAAAGGTTTTTTGTAAGACTTTGATGTGTCTCGGGCCAAGCATGTAGGATTTGTATTTTATTTTTTTATTTTTTATTTAATTATTTTTAAATGAGACATCAACAGTAGCCTTATTTGCGTTACCTCAAGGGATTTAATAAGAGAACGTAACGGCCAATTCAATTGCCGCACTAGGCGGTGAGTAAAATAAAAGAAAATTGCATCTCATAACTATTTATTAAGCATTTGTTATTGTGAAGCCCTCTAGAGTCGTAATATTTAATGGACCAGACCACGTTTCAGTAAAATCCAGTACATATCAGCACCTATACGTTTGTGATTCATCCCAAAATCCCCCCTTCGTTTTCCCCTCCCCTCATCTGGCTGCCTGTATAAACCCAGAGCCAATTCCCACCCAGGCGGCATATGTGAATGTGAAAATATTAGAGCGTGAGCTTTACCTGTACCTGTCTGCGGATGCTTGGCTCAATCCACTAAGCGCCCAACCTTTTTGAAATGTTAATTCTGCCTCCCAGATGTCACGTGCGGCTCATCCGAATCCTCCTGCCAGGATGGGAGCTGTGTACCCAGCTCAGCTTGGTGTAACCAGGTCATTGACTGTGCTGATGCATCAGATGAGAAGAGCTGCAGTAAGTCGCTTTATTTTATTTTTTTGGGGGGTTTTTTGCATGGAAAAAAAATGTGTGTGTGTGTGTGTGTGTGTGTACGTAGGAGGTATGAGCGTACGTCTGACAGATCAATTGGATCCACTGACTTAGACTTGCGCCTGCCACACATTGGGAAAACCTAATCCACTGGCTCCCATTCCCCCACCTCTAGCAGCCACCAGCCCCCACTACGATGGCAGGCACGGATTTTTATTTATTTGTATTTTTTTGCGTTGCTGTGTTGTGTTTTGTTTTGTTATTCAGACCACACAGAATGCTCCCACTACTACAAGCTTGGCGTGAAGGAGAGGGGCTTCGTCGGCTGTAACTCCACCTCGCTCTGCATCCACCCCTCTTGGGTCTGTGACGGGTCCAACGACTGTGGGGATTACGCCGACGAGACAAACTGCCAGGGTGATTCCTCCTTTTTCTATCACTACCACCCTCCCTCAAACCCCCCCCGGAATAAAACCGAAAACAATACAAACCAGTCCTGTGTGCAATACCGGGGAAAAAAAAGAAGACAGGAGGATAAGGAGAGCCAGCATCCATTTTGGAGTGACTCAGCAAGAACAATAAGTGGTGAGAGTTCATTTTCAGGGCCGATTAAGATAGCGGAGTCTGAGATTCGGGGAGAGCTCAGGCAACGATAATGACCTCAATCATCGCTAATTCCCCCCAGGGGGCGGAGTGGCTGACTTTCCCCCATTTGTTGTTCCATCCCACAGTTTCCCATGGGCAGAAGTGCGAGGAAGGCCACTTTGCGTGTCCCAGCGGGAACTGCATCTCCAGCGTGTGGCTCTGCGATGGACAGAAGGACTGCGAGGATGGAGCGGATGAATTCCAGTGTGGTATGCCTTCCTATGTTTGTAAATACGTGTTGGTTTTTAAGTATTAAAATGTGAAATTATTAAAAATTAAGGGTGACAAAAGCAGCAACATGTTAAAAGCAAACAGATTATAAACCCTGTTTATATGGATCTGTAAAGACCGAATGTCAGGTAATATATATAGGTTGCGCGTGTGAAACGCAGTTTTCTTGTATGTCATCAAGGGGAACTCTTCACTTTGTTTGAATCTTGAATACACTCACAAGTATGACATACTGAATATAAAAACTGAGAATTGTTCGCTGCAGTGGGGCAGGCCTCGCCCTTGCGCGGGTCATGTGTGGTCATGGCGGTCCCACCGGCTTACCTGTGGGGCGGGCGGTTTGGGCGGGTGTAAGTCTGTCGGCGCGGGGCCTGGATCTGGGCCTGCAGTCCATGCCTGGCGCCCGGGGCCCGGGTTCTGTGCCTGCAGCTGTGTCTTGTGTCTTCACTTGGGTTGTATGTGAGCGCCCTGGGACCGGGTTATGCTCCTCGGAGCCGGGTGTGGGGGTTGCTCCGCGGGCTGTCGTCTTCTCTGGGGGGACTTCTGTCGCTGTGGGCCGCGGTGCTTGGGGCTTTTCTGCAGCCGTGGGGTGTGTAGGCAGCTGCGGAGCTCGCGGGGGAAGGGCCTCGGGGCCCTTTCCGCTGCTTGGAGGCGCCACGACATAATACTGACCTTATACATCAGAACCAAATGGGATAAGTCCTGTACACTCACCGGTGGACAACTTATACACACACACACACACACACACACACACACACACACAAACGCACACACACATAAAGGCGGTCCCATCACTCACACACACACACACACAATCCAATTGGAAACTCAGTTCCTAAGTTCCTGCTTGATTGGTGTCGTGCAACATTGGAATATTCCAACTGAAACACTGAATGGTTATTCCTCTTTTAGCCTGCACGGTAAACCAACCGACAGCCCTAGCGAGACAATTTAATTAATGAACCATCAGCCACTGTAAACGGTTCTGGGAGACGGAACATATTAAAGCAGTGACATCTGAGAGGATTGCGTATTACTCCCCCCGTATCAAACCCCCCACTCCTCCGCCACCAGAGGCAATGGGAGCACTCCTGCCCACGCTTTGATCCTAACTAATGCATGCATAACTTCCTGTGACAAAGTGAAGGTCCCTCCAATTAGACAGGAAGGCCATAATTGAGTCATGGTAAATATAATTTGCAATAAAGCCCCAGCAGCAATCTTACCCAGTAAGTTCATGTGTCATTGCTTTTGGCATCAAAGCAAAGCAGGTGGGACCTTAAACGTGGGTACGTGGGTAAGCCGGGTCACCCTTCTCAAGTAACGATGTCTGTAATAAATAATTGCCTGTCTTTAATCTATCAGTCTGTTGTTTTCGCTAGCTTATTAAACTTAAGCGTTCCTTGGACAATTCGCTTTGTAAACAGCGTGTGTACACTTAGTAGTATGGCGTTTTCTGATAACTGTTATAAATCAAATATTGGGGAACTTACAGGATAGGTTTGCTGTTTTTGAATCCCGGCCTAATTTAAATTTTGTTTAGATCTTGGACCGATCTTCCACAATATTGTTAGAAAGTATTTTATGTTACTTTTCAACATAAAATATGTTGTCCAAAAAAATAAATGGTTGAAAATCATGTGCTTCCTTAAAGGGGGCCTATTATGTAAAACTCACTTTTCAGTGCTTGTGCACATACATGGGTCTCTGATGGGCCTTCACAAACTGTGAAAAAAGACAACCCAGTTAGTTTTTTGTGAACTTTCTATTTCAGAAAACGTGATGAAACACGCCACTAAGATTTGCAGCCCCTTACTAATTGAAGTGGGGCTTCAGTAGAATTACAATCACCCTCCATCTGAGAGTAACTCCACCCACTGCTGGAGAAATAACACAAGGAATAGAGAATAACAAGCACCGCTGGCAAGACCAGCACAAATCTTTTCAAAGAAAGAGGAATTAATGTCAATTGTACGTGAGGAAACTACAGACGATGGAAATGTAAGTATTTCAAAATGTAATTCTGCTGTGTTTCTATCGAAAAAAAACAAAACGTATGTGGTACTGTAGATAGACTTTAAGCTGCAGGGCACAATCTGCTGTGCGTTTTCTCAAACAAAAACAATAAAAATAGTGTGATTTTATTGTAGAAGTATTTATTTTGTTTTACGACGTTTACATGAAACAAAAATCCCTGTGTATGGTGTCACGGTGCGTCCCAGTGTGGTGTCCCACCACAATCTCGCAGAACAGTAACAAAATTTGGAGTGAACATTTAAATTAGGCTTTGTAGATCTAATATGAGTGAAGATTCAACAACAACATTTTTGCAGACTGATAAGGTGACATCAGTGAAAGTTTATGGAGAAAAACAATGGAAACCGGAAGTGAAGCTCAAACCCCAGTGGCTAATAGAACCCAGAACTTGTGCTCAAACCCCATTGGCTGACAGAACTAGGGGCCTAAAGAGGGCTCCTCCCACTTAAAATGAGCATAAGGAACATGATGGATTTAGAGGAATGTTAGAATGGCTAGAATGCATAATGTGAGTGGTATTTTAAGCCAAATACTTAAAAAACTTGTTATGGGGACCTTAGAAACCGATATTCACTTGTGTAAAAAGGAGCGTTATAGGTCCTCTTTAATTCAGCTACCTTTGCTCCACCCATGGTAGCGTAAGGGACTAGAAACAGAAAGTTGCATTGCTTCATTTTTTCACCCCAAGAGTGAAGGCAACCTACTGTAGCCAACATAAAGCTCAGGATGTACTACCCAATGTGATATTACTATTATTCAAAAGAAATTGAACTAATATTAGTATCCCATTTTCAAAAGGGAGATTTAACATTGTGAAGCACATTGTGAAGCTGCAGCAGAGAGTTTCTCAATATTATAGCACCTGCGAAGTTGTGCTATGAACTGCTATAAATGATTGGAACCAACATTTTAATCAAGCCTAAGTGTGAATATAGCAAACCTATCTATTCAATTCATGATTATTTGTCATTTGAAAAGGGTGAAATTATTTATTTCAGCCAATTTGATCCGAGACCTTTCTGACCTTGCAGAAAAACTACACTCAATGTGGCATTATGCTACACAGTCACTTTAAACCGTGAGACCCACAGAAAAAACCTTTTCAAGCCCAAAACCCACCACACCAACACCATAGGCACACATTGCTGCTTTCTTAGTCTGGTGTATTTATTTAATTTTCCCCTTCTCCAACCCCAAACACAGCCACTTGCTCACAGACATGTCTATGCATTTGCCGTTTGCAGAATTTCTTATTAGTTTTACTGTATAATTGACCAATAACAGTTGCTCACATTTCAGTATTCAAGGCTGTTGCCACACAGAGAGCAGCATTCCAGGGGAATTCACTTATCATAGTTAATGTTATTCGCATGTTATCTGATTTATTTTTCTAAATTGGCCGTGAATGCTGTTAGATTAGTGCATAGCGCATTACCATTCCTTTATCTCGGGCCCTCTTTTGCGCCTGTGTGAAACGATAACATCTCGCGCTCCAAATGTGCTTATTCCAGAACCGATTTGAATTGTGCCGCACTTCCTTTGTTATAAATTGCTTTTTTCAAGACAAATAGACAATATTCCTATTTCTCTGCGTTAATTATCATATAAAAAGCCCCAACCATTCATAATCTGTTTGAAAAGGCATAGGTGGTTTGAGGAAAATGTCATTACATCTCAGAAATTCTCAAATTCCTCATCTGATTAGATGAAATGCTCATCTGTCACAGCGGCACAATGCACGGCGGTGCCTCTTCCGCAGAGCGAAAAAGGCACCACCGAAAATGAGACACATGAAAGACTCACTTTGATACATTTATGGCGCTGTAGAAGTCCTATTTTGTCATATACTTCAAGCAGCTGTTAGCATTTCAAATGCAAATCCTGTATCATACCCCCCCACCCAAGAAAAAGGAGAAAATCTGAATAATTATAAATCACAGATTGAGTTGTGTCACATTTATCTCGTTAACTTCCGTCCCCGTTTCAAAGAAGGTAGAGATTGAAAGGGAACAGAAAAACTATATTCAGGGCGGGATCCGCCTTCCCGCCGGGATCCATAATTCCTCATATTGTGGCCTGACCCCGGGGCACACATCCCCCGGTCTTCTCCCAGCATCTCATCAGAGCTCCAGCAGGCTTTGCCAAAGCCCGACGGAAGACAGGAAAGGAACAGAACACAATTTCGACTCCCTGCAGCGAAAGAGAGGATAGTTCAGTGACACAAACCCGGTGCACCCTATTATTAACGTGCCCGATCTCTTCCTCGTCTCTGCTTCTCCATGACCTTTACCCAACGATGAACAAAAGATCCCTCCTTCGCTCGACGGCCCGACTGTGTCGCCCCACCCAGAGGTGTCTCTGGACAAGATGAAAATGATTCTCAGCGATCAATAGTTGAGACTGAAAATTGCCCGGCAGTAAACTATATGTTTTTTATATATGTTTCTCTTGAGTCAGACTCGAAACCCGGCACAACAACCACTGGCGCCTCTTAAAGCTGCATCTTGCGATATTTCTGCTGATGAAATGAATCCCCCTGTAATGTGAAGGATGGCTTAATACTGCCTCACCCTGAGAATCATCCTCCCGCTCCACTGCTAAATCTGCTTTTCGACTTTCCTTTTTGGCGAAAACCTTAACGAGCAGCTAAGAACTCAATACTTGAGATTTGTGATTTTAACAACGCCAACACAACAAGACAGCATTGGTTTTGAACAATTTTGTGGTGTCGGGACAGGTTATAACGCATGCTTTCATCTGCGTGAGTGCTTTTCGTTACTTCTCAGCCACTGTAGGTAGGTAAAAATCAGAAAATCGGAAATTGGAAAAGAGCATTTGAATTTCACTCAACGCAGCTTTAAAATGTACAATGGGGAAAACAAAGAAATTGAAAATGCTTCTTTGTTATGACATGGGGGAAGAGGAAATCATATTCACGGCAGCTTGTTTGGGCCAATTTAAACCTGTATCGCTTGTTGTGTTGGTTTTTGATAAAAAAAAAAAAAAAACAAGAAAAACTAAGAGGCCACTCTAGCTCCTTTCTGTCGGGAATGTTGTTTGATTCATTTTCAACCTTTTTCAACCGTTTTCTTTTTTTTGTTCCCCATCAAACCCCGCCCCACTGCAGACTCCTCCTGCTTGTGGAACCAGTTTGCCTGCTCAAAGAACAAGTGCATCGCCAAGCAGTGGCTGTGCGATGGCGAGAACGACTGCGAGGATGGCCTGGACGAGAGTGCCCAGATCTGCGGTGAGCGCAGCGGGCTGTAGCGGGGCAGGGCGGGGCCTGGGGCAGAAATTTTGTCTTACCCACCTCTACTCTAGAGATGAAAGGCAGCGGACAGAAATGAAACAATGTTAATGAGACAGAAAATGACACTGCGCACATTTGTGATTATTTTCTTTGTGGAAGGGGTCGAGCCACAGCAAATCGATTTTTCATTGTTGCAGCCCAAGTGGCGTAGCTCTTCCAATGGGTAAATGAGATGTATCAGTAATGAATTACTTCATCCAAAAAAAAACCGCACATAATCCAATCACAATAAATAGAAAATGGTTTCTGTGAAAGTCGGTCGCATAATTGGATTGTAATGGAATGTCAAGGAAATATTAATGAAATTGCCCAGAGGTTTGGGCAATTCCAATCAAAAAACGAGCCAATGTGTTTAAGCGAAGCCTGTTGTGTTTACCTTTTTTTGATACGCTTGTTCGGAACTCTAATGGGAAAGGTGCTTAGTCTAACAATTGGAGTGTGTAATTCTTATTTTCTGGGATTGCTGTGTCTCTCACTGCTGCCGAGCTCAATCGTGCACAATGAATGGGCAATGATTTCAAACCAAACACTCCACCGTGGGTTAGGGCACAGGTTAAAAAAACTCCACAACTCCACCATGACGCGTATTCCTCAGCGCTTTACATTGATGTGATTTTTATGAAATAGAATTGTGCAGAAGTTCAGTCCTTTTCTCCCTGATTCTCAGCCTTAAGTTTAGAGACGCGCATCAGGCATTCTCTGTAATGTTGCCATTCGGCGTATTTTGGCCCAATTGCAACTTGTTGGCTTTTTAAAAAGTACAGCATATGCTCCTGTTTCCTCCCCTCCTCAGGCTCGGTGACATGTGCTCCGGGGCTTTTCAGCTGCCCTGGGTCATATGCCTGCGTGCCCAAACGCTGGCTCTGTGATGGCGAGAGAGACTGCCCCGATGGAAGCGATGAACTCTCGGCGGCAGACTGCGGTGAGGGCTCCCTATTGCCACGTCTCCACAAATAAGAAACTGTGTTGCTGTTTTTTGGGGAGGAGAACACATGCACTTACTCACGCAGTCACAGAACCCCATCGATGTTATCACTTTATGTATGACCAGTGATCCGGCTTTACACATATGATCTTTTTATTCTAAATTGGCTGTCTTTGATTTTTTTTTTCACATCAGCATTCATTCCTGGGTAAGACGACAAAACGATGATCAACGACATATTTGATTTTATGGTAGCACTTGGCTAATTGCGTCATGGAGAGATAAAAGTAAAAACGCAAAAATAATAAAATAAAATAGAAAATCTAAATAAAATCCCTAAAACATTAAAAATTACATCAGAATTATCTTAAATACAGCAGCAGCAGTACATTTTGGACTGTTTTTGACACATAGACATGGAGTATTCCTTTTAGCCATTTACGGTGTTTGCAGGGTGTCTCACCATGGAAATCACCTTGAATAGGCACAAACATCCAGTTTCGGAGCAATTAAATAATTAATCCAACGCCTTCTCTTGGGAAGAAAAGTAAGAAGAACTGAATACAAGTTGTGTATCTGCAATCCAATATCTACAAACATACATTTGTTTGATAACTCTTGAATATCATGGCTTCTGGATCTGCAGCGTTGACCATGCACCATCATCTCATTGTTTCGAGTACATTTAGTCTTGCAGGATCACAGATAACAACCTCAACACCCTTTAATGGTTTTTTTTCTTTTCACGCGTTAGCACCCAACAACACATGCGACGACACCTCGTTTCGCTGCCACAACAAGGCCTGCATCCCCCAGCGCTTTGTCTGCGATCATGATGACGACTGCGGAGATGGATCTGACGAGTCGGTCGAATGTGGCAAGTAGACTCCTGCCTGGGCTTCTTGGATTTCCCGTACATTGGGTTGTGTGTTGGGTCAGGTCCAAATCCTTTCTTGGGTGTCCTGTCTGCGTGGAGCTTGCGTGTTTTTCCTGTGTTTGGTTCTTCCACATCCAAAGACAAGTCACGGCTGTTTGAAGGTAATTCAAAGTAAATCAAGACTGGATAAATCATTTATTTATGGGCTGACAATATTCCAAATTGTGCAGATTGCGTTTCTATCGATGTCACTATTGCTGAGCGTCTGCTCTGGTTGTTCCTAGTGCACAAGCTCTGTTCTGGATGAAAGGTTGGACTCTTTTTTGAGACTTGGTTCTTGACGAGTCACTGAGTAAAACGAGTGGTTAGATTTGATTCAGTTGGTTAAATGCAGGCTGAGCGAAGGGGGACCTCTTGTGAATGAGAGTGAGAAGAGTCGGCTATTTATTGATATTTATTATTTTTGTAATGATTGCAATTTATTTTGGAATGGCAAGTACCATATATATATATATAATGGAAAGTTATATTTTCACTTAAAAGTGAGAGAGCTTAATTAGATGTTTGAACTGGACATTTCTATGTAAGTTATATTCTGTGTCCTACTAAAAGTTAGTGGGTAAGTTACAGGTTTCATTATACTGGAACTTGGTGACAGTCCCATATTCTATTATATTGGAACTCAGTGACCGTTCCATGGTGTATTTTATTTTATTGGAACACAGTTTCATGTTCTATTATTGTTCCATAGTGAATAATGAACAATAATAAACACACTGTGAAAGCAACTATTGTGGTAACTGAATTGCAGCAGTATGTGCAGCTGTACTATCACATGGCCGTGACCACATCGTGTATTTGTGATGTATTTGTCATTGACATACAGCAGACATACCCAATGAGACCAAATTATACGAAAATGTGATTTCTCAGATAACGGATATAAGCTTAAAATGATTGGACGACAATGTAAAAGATATTTAATAGTCAATGTTGTGTTATGAATGTGTTATGAACCTGAACCTGAATGAATCAGCCAAAATCTGAATCAGCAGGTCAGACAAAATTGCAAACTGCAAAATTGCAATCGGTTCATCTCAAGTTGGTAGAAATGTTCTGTAACTTTAGAAGATGATGCATTTCAAGGGTTGTATCCTAATGATATGAAACTATAGAGCTGATGGAAACTGCATATAATTAGCCGTAGTAGCTCGCATATGATGTGATTAGCCATGTTACGAGGCGGCTGCGGAGTGAACAACTGATGGAGTAATTTAGATTCAGTAACTCAAACGCTGCGGAGACTCCCCCTCCCTTACATTATTGTGGTACTCAAAATATTTTCCCAAGGTTGGCACATCTGCTCTTCTCCTGCGCAGGCTGTGCTGAGTGTGAGAGTGAGTTCGGCTAACTGGAGACTATAAATTGGACTTGAATAGTGTGGGTAAGTCTGTGTGACCACATGATAGACTGGCATCCCCTATAGGGTGTCTGCTGTTGTACGCTCCAGTGATCTTGGCCAGGAAAAGTGGGTAAAATATTTTAGACCCCCAAATGAACATTCTAATACACTATTCAGGCGCTTGTGTCTACTGAAAAATGAGACAGCCAGCTATGGAAGTCACAATTGCGGCAGAGATGGCCACGGTCAAGCTTGAGTGTCAGTTGGTCTAATGGGGCCTCTCTGTCGCTCTCTCTCTCTCTCTCTCTCTCTCTCTCTCTCTCTCTCTCTCTCTCTCGCTTTCTCATCTCACAACAGTGTATCGCTCCTGCGGATCAGAGGAGTTCCGCTGCAGGGACGGGCGATGTCTTCTCAGCTCGCAGTGGGAGTGTGACGGTTACGCAGACTGTCCGGACCACTCCGACGAGCTGCCGCTGAACCTCAAATGTCTGGCCGCAGGTAAGACTGCCGCCTGGCTCTCGGCTGGAAGCTCTACATCAGTGTCAGCCTGCCTCGCCGCTCTGCTCCGACAGGAAATACAGATGACATATGGCTGATACTAGAAAAAAAAGACAGACAGAAAAGACAGCGAGACAGCGAACCTTTGCTTCCCCAAATTAGATGAACTTGTCGAGAACCAAGCGGGGAAAAAAAGTAACGGCATCATTTTCAGTGCCTTTGTTTGTTTCAATGGTGACTCGGTCTTCGTTTTGTTGTTTCTTTTTTTTCCATTAGGGAGCTTGTGCAACGGTTCCTTCTTCATGTGCTCCAATGGACGCTGCGTGTCAGAGGGTAGCCTCTGCGACAGTCGGGATGACTGCGGAGACCGCTCGGACGAGAGGAACTGCAACGTGAACGAGTGCCTCAACCGCCGGGTCAGCGGGTGCACGCAGGACTGCCAAGACCGTCCCGTGGGATACAAGGTAGCGTCCTCCAGACTGGCATCGCTTCGCTGACCTCCAGGAACTGCGCCCGTGTGTGACCCGGATCACTGGCCAACGAGTCAGGCTGTGCGCCCAAGTTAGCTCGGGAACTCTACTATAGCACCCAAGGGAGGGTGGGGTTCAGTATTTCCAGTAAGCCGTTACCGGTGGTTTGGTGGTAATGCTGAACCAAACTCCCTTCGGAAAGAAGTGCTTCGAACCCAGAGCGAGTCCCGCTGAAAAACACACCAGTGTTTAGCACATCCCCCGTCACAACGTTTATTCCACTCATACAATACCTCAATGCATCTTTCCCGGGGCTATATTCACTCAATTTGTTATTGATAATAACTAATTTAACACTCAAGTTGTGCATGTAACAATACACGACAAAGTGCAATCTAGTGTCATTAAGGGGTTATTGCTTTACCTTTCGAGTCCATTAACTTGGAGTTCCTAAGCCTGCGCCTCCATCTTTAATCCATCAAGAGGGATCATCTGAAAAATGTGGCAGTGTGGACCTGAATAATAAATGAGAGATAATGAATAAAGCCAGACCGTGCACATCATTAAAACAGACAGAGAGGTACACACACACACACACACACACACACACACACACACACACACACGCACACACACACACACACACACACACACACACACACACACACATGCACGCACGCACGCAATCACACACGAACACACACACACACACACACACACACACACACACACACACACACACAAACATAGACACACACACACACACACACACACACACACACACGATCCGCATTTCACATGCAAGACGACCTTGATTGCTGCAAGGTGAGTTAAATGGCACTGTTGTGGCTGGCAGGCCTGGGGGGTCCTGCGGAGTGTTTTCGCTTCCGAGATCTGACAGGCGGCGTTATGCTGCACCTGTGAAACGCTGGCCTCATGGTGGCCGCATCGAATCCAGGTCAAGGCCAAGCTGTGCTGGAGTGATCCGGCGGCCATCACAGTTGTCAGGCTGTGGAACCCCCGCCCCCCCTTCCCAATACTGTTCAACTGTTCAACTGTTCACCCCCCACCCCACACTCCTGCTGTGTGCAAGGGGTGGGGTTGAGTGGATTGGGTTGGGTGGATGGGGGTGTGGGGGGTGGGGGGGGTCAGCGAGCACATCAGTGCAGACCCCCAGCTCATCCGCTTCTGGCCTGAACAAAGGGATCAGCAGAAAAAAGGTTTTTGAAGGCTATAGTGTTGGATAAAAAGGGGGGGATTTCAACTGGACTCGAGTTCCACTGAAACAAGCATTTTCATTTTTTTTCTATATGGGGGGGGGGGGGGGGGTTAACATGTCCAGACCATCAAATTGATGCAGTCATATTTGAGATTTTTCTCCAGATCTATCACCCTAACGCTTAGTCTACATCGTAGTTAAAGGCCAGGCCACTTCTCCTTCCTTTGACCAGTGTAAGTGTTGGCGCGGCTTTCGGCTGAAGGACGACGGGAAGACGTGCGTGGATATCGACGAGTGCTCCACCACCCTCCCCTGCAGCCAGCGCTGCATCAACTCCTACGGCTCCTACAAGTGCCTGTGCATGGATGGCTACGAAACACTGGAGCGCAACCCCAACACCTGCAAGGCACTTTCAGGTCTGTTGTGATTCTTGTTTTTTGTTTTTTTTATGTTCTTTTCGTAGGCCTCATCCTACCACACACCCCTGAGGCATCAGCTTTCTTAAATAAAATAATATTTAATTAACTGATCCGGTAGATATTTCTGTTTCAAACCATCAAGACACTGAAGAGTGTTCTTTACGGGGAAGTGGTTAATTCATTTGTATTCATTTTGCCTGTCTTTGTCGGTCTCTTTGAGATCACAATCTCTCCTTGAACAACTGACATCTATTGAAATCACAAACAGTACAATTCAGTCACACGTTACGGAACGCAGTTCGGAGAACGCGGACACAGTAGATGAAACAGTCGCAAGTCTTTAAAACTATCAGCAAATGAAACTTGGTAAGATTTTGTTGTGCTATCTTCAAGACTCTCTGCAGTGAGATGTGTAGTCTTTCTCAGTGTTGATTTAAGAGCTAAGCCAGTTGGCCTTTGATTTATGAATGAATATAGTATGAAAACAATGATACGCAGAGTTAATGATGACTATTTAACGTTTTCACAGGACTCGCAATGGTGAGTGAGATGGTTGTCTTGAGTAATAACTCCACAAGTCAAGAAATCGCCCTTGTTTGCTACAGGTTAAAGTGGTAATCCATGAGTTTATTCTGTCAAAAAAATGTACAACTTAATCCTTTTTTTTTACTTGGCACTTTCTAGGAAACGCCCATTCAATATATTTGCGTTATCCATGTGCTCCTCTACATACTCTTAACCTCTACATCTGCCTTTCGCGGCAAAGATGCAAAAATTGCACACGCAAGAGTGCACCCACACAAAATGAAAGGTGAATTTGGTACATCAGCATAGCTACTTTATAGCTAGCTGAATAAGCAGATGGAAAAAAAGAACATCGGTGACGGACAAAAACATATCCCCACCACCTCAAGTGACGAGCGACAAAGAAACAAATAATTCGATCAGAACTATGCGTACTAACTTTTGCATACTATTGAGCAACAATTTTGACCATCTTCGAGGGGAAACCCAGATGGTAGAATAAAAATGTTTTTTTTTTCAAATTCAATGTTTTGGATAGAATTATGGGACTTGCAGGCTAATCCAGCCAACACTTCACTTTAAAGTAGTGACATTCTTGGTGTAAAATCGTCTGGAAACATTCCATGTTGATAATCCCCTGCATTCTAAAACCAAAATGTCATCCCAAACACGTCTTCAAACACACCTTCTTCTATCTCATATAGTTCCACACAGCTCGCTCCCCGCTGTACCCACCGAGGCAGCGATATTTATTGGATAAGGGAGGTGGATGAAGAGGGAATTGTGGACTTTAGATTTATCTTGAACTTGAACTCCATTGATTTTGGTTTGAGAGTGAATTTCGTACACAGCTTTAAGTCCCAGCTGTAAACGTACGCTTCTCTCGCTCTCTTGTGCTCTGTCTCCCTATCAGCTGAGGAGCCATTCCTCGTCATGGCGGATCACCACGAAATTAGGAAGCTGAGCGTGGACGGCTCCAATTATACCATCTTAAAACAGGTGAGAACAAAATTTCACACACGTGGGTGGGATATGTGATATCATGATTAAAGACTACGCCTGATCTGGTCACTGAACTCACCTTGTTTATTATTCTTTTTAAAAATTTCTCATACCCTATTATATTCGTTCTAATTTAATCCCTGCTATCCTCAGCCTTGGATCTGTGGATTTGTCGCAGAGGTTTTAAAGCGCGTTGGCTGCTAGGACTCCCTTAAAATACTCTATACTATAGAAATCCAGTCACTTGGCCACTCCTGTCGTAAATACTTTTAAACATTGTAAAACCAGAACAAGTGCTGGCCCTGATAAAATTAGTAGTCGAATGATCACCCACTGTGCTCATCAGGGGGTCCCCAAACAGTGGAAACAATCTACCATAGTTCCTGTTGCCAAAACCAAACTAAGTCTCTGAATGACTTCAGACCCATAGCCCTACCCTCGATAGTAATTAAGTCATTTGAAAAATTGATCAAAAAAGAACTACTGAACAGGACCTAACATCTTCTTGACCCACTGCAATTTGCATATAGTTCTATGAGGCGGGTTCAGGATGCCACACTCACTCTGCTCAGCTACATATACAAGCACCTCGAGAGCTCTAACAACCATGCAAGATTGTTGTTTGTGGACTTTTCACCAGCATTCAACTACTCACTAACTATACAGGCGCATCTGCTAGTCTAGAACCTCACAGACAAGTTTTGCTTCGACAGCGGTATTATCGGCTGGATTCGAGACTTCCTCGCGTGCAGGATTCAAAGAGTGAGAGTAAATGGTAAATTTTCCAAGCTGTCCGTAACATCCACTGGCTCTCCGCGTCCTCTCTGCTAAACAGCGAGGACATTTCCCATGGTCATGTTGTTGACTATTTTAAAGATTGGTGTCATGAATCTCTTTTAGTACTGAATGTGTCAAAGTCTAAGAAAAAGTACAGTGATTGATGGCCAGAAATAGAAATAGTGGAGTCCTACAAGTAATTGGGAACTATGCTAGACAATAAAGTGACATTTGAAAGTAATACTAAGATGTACAAGAAAAGCCAGCATCATCTCTTTTGTCTCAGGAAAGTTCCAGGTTGACAGGACCCTGATGACAATGTTTTATCGATCTTTTATTGTCTGTGCTCACTTACTCCTTTATCTGCTGGTATCAATCTCTCAGGGTAAAACACAAAAATGTACTCAATAAGGTGGTTAATGTCTGCAGAAAGATAAATGGCACTGCGCAGGAAACTCTGCAGTTTCTTCATAACAAACAGTTGTATCAGAAAAAAGAATCCATCCTGTCTGATTGTTGCCATCCTTTACATCAACAGTTTCAGTTTCTGCCATCTGGTACGCTCCTCAGCCTTCCACTAGATAAAACCAACAGATACAAAACATCTACCTCATCATCTCTAAGAAGAAAATGTAGATATTTGTATAATGTTTTAACTTATATTTTTTTCAATATATATTTTAATTGACTGAGTATTTTACTGTGTATGTATGTTTTCTGGTCTTAGTAGTTAGTTAGTATCTATATGCCCTGTGTTTTATGTGTGGTAAATGTACTGTATGCATCCCACTGTTGCATAACCAATAGCCCCACTGGGAACAAATAAAGTTATTGATTGATTGCTTGATTGATTGCATGATTGAATGGTTGACAGGTTGATTGATTGCCTGATTGATTGTGTGATTGGTTGAATGGTTAATTGACAGAGTGATTGCCCGATTGATTGATTGGTTGATTGATTGGCTGATTGTGTGATTGGTTGGTAGATTGATTGGTTGATTTATCAATTGGTTGATTGATTTATAGGTGTGTGATCGGATAAACAAGAGCCGCAGTCACGGCCACTTTGAGGGGGAACTCATTTTGTACAAATTTTAGCCAGCTTTGGGAATGAGCTGTTATGCGGATGGATGTGGACGACGCAGAGCCTCTGTCTAGTACAGGGATGGTCGAGCACAGTCTGGAGTCTACAGAGACGCTTCCTCCTCCATCAGCTACCGCTTCCGAGCCATGGTTGTCGCCCCCCAAACTTTATTCAGGGTCTCTGGGAGCTTGCCTGTCCTCCTTGGTCCAGTGTTGCCTCATGTTCAGCTCTATTCTTTCCCCACTAAACAATCATGAGTAGCATATCTCTCTTCCCCGGCCAAGCTATGGAATGGGGCATGGCTGAGTGGTAGAATGAATCCCCTTCTTGCGCCACGGCAGTTTTTCTCTGCAGGGCTCCGCAAGGTTTTTGACCACACCACTCCCAGTAGAGAGGCGGCTCGGGGTCTTTTCGATCTCATCAAGGGAGGGCACCTGGTTTCGAAGTACTCCATTGAATTCCGGACTGCCGCAGCGGAGAATAAAAGGAACACTCCTTCGTTGTAGGATGCTCTCTATAATGGATTGTCCGCTGGCAGGACAACTGGAAGGACGAGTTGGCGGCACGGGAACTCCCGGTGGACCTTGATGATTTTGTCACTCTCGCCGTTCACATAGACTAACATAGACTGGCCACGACTCGCCAGTAATCCAGAGGGCGCTGGTGCGTTGTGAGACTGTGAACCCTAATATGTTGAGCTGTTCTGCTCGGGACAAGGACTCTGTTGGTTCTCATCGGCTCGTGTGCGGACTCCGAACTGATGGACATTCAGCTCACTGACCAGCTAGGTCTCCACAGGGTCCCTCTGGAGAAGCCAATCAGAGCTACTGCCCTAGATAGTCAACTTCTGTGCATGTTGTTCCACTAGACTGCTCCTCTTCACTTGGGCAAATCAGGCAATCATGTTGAGACCATTTTCAAAAACTTGACCTCAGAAACACGTACCATCTGGTTCGTATTAGGGAGGTGATGAATGGAAGACTAAGTTCAACACACCCAGTGGACTCAAGGGAACCCAGCGCGACAGCCTCCTTGCTTTTGAACTCCTTGTCGCGCTGCAGACGGTACTGCTCGAATGTTCTTGTGTTTGATGTACATGGGCCAGACGTGACCGTCAAACAGACCGGGCGGGTCTGGCACAGTGTAGTTCCTTGAGCAACTCCTCTTTTTGCATTCTTCATATGGGATGGAAATAAAATAGCGTTAGTTCAGTACGTCGATCAAAGGTCCGTAGGTGTAAAGCAGAAAGCCCTCCACGATGAGGATGTGGGTCTCTTCCAGCTTGGGGTTGGACGGAGGGAGAATTTCGGTGCTTAGGTCTCTCTCTCTCTCACTCTCTCACTCTCTCTCTCTCTCTCTCTCTCTCTCTCTCTCTCTCTCTCTCTCTCTCAGACACTGTGGAAGGCGGGGCCATGGGTCACACCCCAAACAAAATATCTGGTTATGCCTTTTGGATTTGCCAATACCCATGCGTTTTTCAGGCCATGGTGAACGATGTGCTGTGTGATCTGCTGAATGTCAGTGTGTTCATTTACCTGGATGACATTGTCATCTTCTCAAAGTCTCCTTAGGAACACATACCTTTGGCTCCTCCAGAGACTCCTGGAAAACTTCTACCGTTGCTTCATTTGGAACTACAGCTCAGTGGCGGTTCCCCTCACAGCCCTCACGGCCCACAAATCTTTGGCCCCTATTCTCACCTTCCCACTCTGCAGTTGGTGGTGGAGGTGGACTCCTCCAACTCAGAGGTCGGGCCATTCTGTCCCAGAGGTCAGGCGAGGATCAGAAGATGCATCCCTGTGCCCTTTTACATGTAACCTGTCTTCCGCTGAAAGAAACTATGATGTTGGCAACCGCGAGTACATCCGTTCTGCGAAGTGGGTGAATTCCCGGCAGACCAGGTGGGCTTCGACTTTTCTCGCCGAGGGTCCAAGAACGTTATCATGCCAGTTCTAGTCTGCAAAGTCCTCAGCAGACCCCGAGGGCATCCTCCCGCCTACCTAGGTCATCGGCGGTGTCACCTGGGACATTGAAAACAGGGTTAAAGAATCTCAGTCTGAATATCCATCTCCAAGTGCCTGTCCTGATAACAGCCTGTATGTTCCGGCCACTCTCCAATGTCAGGGTCTCCAGTGGGGTCACCCATCACGTCATTCTTGTCACCCAGGATTGAGTCGCACCCTGACCCGGCTGAGCCAACACTTCTGGTGGTCCTCTATGGAGGGAGGCCCTAAAGAGTTGGTTTCCACCCGTGGCGCAGATGCGACAGGCGACATTCATGTGAACCAGCCCTTATGGAATATTTCTTTGGACTTATTTTTATGGCCAGTTTAACTTTCAGACAAGTATAAGGTATAGGTATAGGTTCAGACAGTTTTTTGAATTGTCTGAACCCCACCACCACCCCCACTTTTAACTGAAAGACATCTCGTAAGCACTCTCCTGTTTAGGTCTCTCTCTCTCACTCTCTCACTCTCTCTCTCTCTCTCTCTCTCTCTCTCTCTCTCTCAGACACTGTGGAAGGCGGGGCCATGGGTCACACCCCAAATCTTGGCCCTCCCTATACCCCACTAACCTAATGTATGACTTGTTATTCGATACTCGAGCTGTGAAAATCCTAGAATCACCACTCACTCACTCTCTCTCTCTCTCTCACTCACTCCCTCTGTTGCCCCCAGCCACACAAAATATGCTGCTGAGTCATATCTGCCAGCAGAGGGATCATTTTTACAGACAACCAGTACAACCATGTGCTATCGCCGGCAAGAATGACAACCCCTCTCTCTCCCTCTCTCTGTATCCCTCCTCTACGAAACTCGCTAACTCACACACACATCCGTGCTGATGCACAGAGATGCCAATCATGGCTTTTAGATTAAATAAGTGTTTCCATCACATTATTTTATTTCGGTAACATCCTTAATATGTATAGATATTGGTATAGCCGCCGAAAATAGCAATATGTTCTTCGTCACCAACAGGGCAAGCTGATAAATCAAGCTCATTCCGAATCCTTTCTAACAGCGAAAACATATTTTCCTCCGCTAAAATTCAGCAGTGCACACTTTTGTTTGTGTTTTATTGCTGCTATAACATCTATTTTTGCTAAATCCGATGCTATGGCTGCATCGACACGATTGTCTTCGAGAGCTATTGTTGTCATGTCATCAACTAAACCGCCTCCTAGAACAACGTTGGCCTCCGATTGGTCCCTCACACGGCCGGACGTGCTGAGAGGAACCACCGAGGACCAACCCCAGACCCTGCTCTGTCGGACCTGAGGGGAGAGGCCTTTAAATAAGGTGCTTGCAATACATGTTGTGAAAACTAGATAGAGTTGAACATTTGAAAGAACTAAAATATCTGCACTAAATTTTATGCGAGTTTACACACACACACACACGCCCGCACACATGCACACACACGCACACGTGCACACACACACACACACGCACACACACACACAAATGGTTTAAAGTGGGGTTTGCTCCACTCCATCTTTTAGATGAAGGTGAGAGTCCCTTGATAAGGCGTTCCATCTATATCTAAAATCTCGACTTTACATTACGTTGTGTTGCATCATTGAGCACACGCCTCCATCCAAAGCGGCTTACAATAAGTACATTTGTCAGTAGCAGTCAAACTGACTGTATATCGGTTGGCGGAGGTAAAGCCTTTAATGAGAACACGAGAAGTGACAGGAGAAGAGTTACGGTGTAAGATAAGGAGGTTTCCCATCTAACGCACACACACTTGGGAAGCAGGAAGGGATTGGCTCAGAGGAGACCTGCTCGGATTGGGAAAGTGCTGAATGCATTGGCAATGGTCACCGGGCAGACTGGGGGTCAGTGGAGTGGGAAGCAAGTTCGTGGACTTCAAATGTTAAGTTCTGTGTGTACGCACACACGTTAGGGCAAGAGCTAGGTTGCTAACTGCCAAGAAAAATAATCAACAGTAACTTATTTTAGTTAATTGGACTTGTGATTGTTCGGTTGTATATGATGATATAATATATATTTATATATAATACAGTGGGACCTCGACTTACGACTGTAATTAGCTCTATAAGAACGGTCGTATGTTAAAACAGTTGTATGTTGAAGCAATTTTTCTCATATAAAATGATGAAATCATGAAGGGTGAAAATAAACAAAATACACAGCACAAACACAGTAAATATGAAAAAAATATTGATAAGCCATGAACTACACATGAACTACTATCGCTACTCGTATCTTGGATTAGTCGTAAGTAGATGCAGTCGTAAGTCGAGGTACCACTGTATATGATGTATATGATGAAAAGTGCTGAGGTGTATTCCCTAAAGGTCGCTAGGCGACAATAACCCAAGATGGCGTCGCTTATGAAAGCGGCAACTGATGGTTGGCGCCAAGTGGGTTCTCTAAACGCTGCTTGGAGCTAAAGCAGCCTGACTCAGATCGTCTGGATCAGATGTAGGTGCACCCTCTATGCATAAACACGTAATTTATAATGTTACTTAAGCTGATCTAAAGTACATGATCTCCACGTTCCATTTACTAAATTGTGCACCCGTAAAATAAGAAACTGATTCGAAGCCTAGACCTCTTTTTTAATCAGTTCTTATTTTAAGAGAAGGAGAAATCGTCGCAAATAATTGTATTGTGTGTACGTATTGTGCTGTACTCACCTTTATGCCAAGGAATTTTCAGTCCCACTAATATCATAGCCTATTATATAAAATGATATCAATATACAGTACATAAAATATGTTGGCACCTACTACAGATGTAGCCAACTAGAATTGCCAGCTGTTCCATGACATATACATATATATATATATTTATTATATATAATAAATCATTAAATATACAGTATTGCTACTTCATTGCGTTCATACACATTAGTTACTTATTTACATGCATGCAATTAACTGGGAAAACAGACAAGTTGGCAATTGTGATGAGGAAAATAGCAATAATCACATATATCCCGACAAGGTTATTAAAAGATATGTATGTCTTTTTACTTTCATGTTATAATTACAGTGCGGAACTTATCCATCAGTTTTGTGTCGGATTGCTGAACAGTGACACTGTTCGTCGAGACCCTCAAACTAGTTGGCCATTTTAACTTTTTAGGGACATGATCAAATTTATTTGCGTTTACTTGGAGATGGTTGACAACCGACAAGCGAGCAGGAATCTTGGCGCATCCTGAAGGGACTTTGGTCTCCTAGAGAGTTGTCCCGTCGACCTGTCGAAAACAGTGGAAAAGCTTGTTCCGCCACTGCTGTGCTAGGGCTGAAAAGAGTCTGCGAATGAGCTGAGTTTGAAATCTGAACATCGATTATAGATAAAGAGAGCCAATTGCATGTGCGCTTATGTAGATATTGACACAAACGTTTATTAATAGTCTTTTTTCTATTTTTATACTTCGACTTTTTGATCAATATAAGTATCAGTTCCGATGTGCAGCTGCTGTAATACTGTAATTTGGACCCCCCACAGACCCCCTACACATACATTTGAATCATTGCAAGGTCTCATTAACTTGTTCCGAGTCAAGTCCAGTTTATTCCTCTAGCCCTTCATCACAGTCCTGTCTTAAAGGGCGTCACAAACCCAAATTTTACATAGAAATCCATGGTATCTCCACCCGGTCAAGGAAAAGGACCCAGAAAAACGGAAGAAACCTAGAGAAGGGACCATAAAGCGAGCAATCTCCTTCCAGAACAACCAGGCTGCAATGCAATGTCAGAGCACTCAATCTTTCCGTAGGTTAGCGCAAATCTGCATCTGAGATTTCAATGATCCCTGCACCATTTTCGCCCCTTTGGAACCGTATCCTCCTGACGCTTAGATCAGTACTGCTCGCATTGGAGTGTTCTCACCGGCCACAATTCAATTTTATTACCACTTGCCTTGCTTTAATGGTGGCGAGAGTGGGAGATATGCATATGTTTCCGCTAAGTGGTCCTGGCAGATAGTCCTCTGACCTCACAGCACTCTACCATGCCATTACTTACCCCATCCAGATCATACATTCATGACTTTATGTAAATCTCCCAACCAGCCATGATCTCTTTTTATTACGGATCGCGTCCGCTTTAAACGTGAATTTATTTTGCTATTACCAACACTGTTAAGTCGCCGTAGCATATTATCACTCCGCGGCAGTTATCCGGAACACAATCAAAGGCAGTTTCGGTGGGTCGACTGATACGTAGACTTTGCCAATTCTAGGAGAAGTGTGTGCCCCTCCCCGGGACACCTAGGAGAGAGAGGAGGATCTAATATATGATGAAGTCTCATTCTGGCTGCTAGGCTTCCTGACACCTCTTCTTGGCACCCGCACGCTGGGTAGAGAGGGGTGGGTGGGTGTGGGTAGGGGGTTGTAGGGGTGGGGTGGGGTCCGGTGTGACTGACAGCCTAAGGTCTTCTCGCTAGTCCGATCTGACGAAGCTTCAATCTCGGCAGCTCTTCACATCCAAATTTTTTTTTTATGTTATATGATATGTTCCGGCGGGGAACAGCCTTCCAAAATCGATAAGGCTGGTAAACTTTAAAGGCGGCACAGTAGAAGTTAAGCACGCTGTTAACCCCCCCCCCCTCCCCACCCCCGACTGTTGCCTTTTTATGACAATAGCAGTTGCCTTGTGAAATAACACCACGGATTTCAGCAAAATATTCAGCTTGATTGTGATGTTATCTTTGTTGTGGTTGTAGAGTGCTGGTTTCAGCAGCTGTTTGCGGCATCTGGTTCCTACATGTTGTTCACAATGGGCAACACAGCCCGCTCATTAGGAAAATGCGCTCATGTCTAGATATTTATCAGGTTAAAAGGTTAATCAAAATTCTGCGGTCCAGCAGATAAGCATTGATTTGCTGGCGAGCGGTTTTGTTATCTCCTGGCATTCGTTATAATTTGTAGAACTTGTTTATATTTTTTATGTTTATATGTCTGGCTTATTTATTAGCTTTTTTTTCCCGTAGCTACTGAATTTTGATTTAAATACTGTATTTTAATCCAGTCCACGTGGATCGTGAAGATCTGCAGGTTTGAATTGGATAATAGATTTTAGCTTATACAAAGTAATCTCATTTTACCACATAACCTCTACCCCCCTCACCCCCCCATGGAATGCAGTTTAATTTTTCCATTTTAAAGCTCGCCCTTATATGCTAATTGGAATCCGTATCCATCCATATAACCTTCTCTCTCTGTAATCCCCAGGGCCTCAACAACATTATCCACATCGACTTCGACTACAGGAAGGAATTCATCTATTGGGTGGACTCGACCCGCCCCAGCGGTCGAAAGATCAACAGAATGCGACTCAACGGGAGCGACCTCAAGGTACGGTACGAGTACGAGGTATGAGGTTTATTTACAATGGACGCGCCATATGCTGCTTCATGCCACTTCACCCAAGAGTGCCTAGCCAACTCATTTGCCTGCTCCATTCCAGCTTGTGTACATATCCTTCTTTCCTTAACAGAAGCAGATGCTGTCATCCAGGTGCGGCTGTTTTGTTTCTTTTAAGTACCCCAATGAAACTGGCAAGTTGTACTACTACTGCATCACTTATGATTCCTCTAAACCGCGTCGCTCAAATTTCTTCATTTGACGATGAGTGCCGAGCGCTGATGACTGGCACCTTCATCTTCTTTTTATAGACGTCATAATGGAGTTTTACTGCCTGCTGCCAACAGCCTATAGGCTTCATAATGACTATAAATTAATGGCGGTCATAATACCAATGGCTTTCAGATGAAAGTACCAGGCTTACTAACTCCGGGTGTAACTCACTGAGGTCTGTGCGGGTTGGCAGGACTTGAGCCCAAGCACCTAGGAGGCCCCCCAGCCGAGCACCTGAGCTGAGGCGTCCTTCTGCCCCCTCTCATTATCAGTGGGGCAAAAAAGCTCATTCAGCTCAATTACTCCCACATTCTGCAATTGAGCCTGCGCCACGGCACAGCGAACGCGCAAACCTGCTTGAGATACAGATACAGATCAGGCTGGTTCTCACAACGAGGTTAATTACCTGAGCCTGCCGAGACCCAGTGCCAACCATGTAGGCCTCGTCTTGGAGAAAAAGAAGGTTGGCCATTGGAAAAGTAATGGATTTTTTAGGGGCCTGCGTACCCCCAATGTAGCTGTTCTTTTTTTCTTTGAATGGATGCTGAGAAAGATGATCTAAGATTCATGGCATTTGTTATGGATCAAGAAAATAAGAAGTCATCAAATATCTTGCTACTTGACACCCTTCATCACCACCCCCACTTTTAATGAGACAGTGTGAGCAAACAAAGTCCTGGTGTGTCTGGGACATCAGTAGCTATGACAGAGTGGCACCTTATGGAAAGCACATAACCAGATGATACAGCTAAAGCATCAGTCGCTGGGATCAGTTCGCTGGGGATTAATTCACCTCTATGGGGACACCAAACACACGTAGCTTTGTTAGCGAAAATCTTGCTGTGAACCCTTTAGCGTAGGGGCCTTTTATCGACAAACTACCGACAATTTTGTGTTTGACGGCACCTGGTTTTGCTTTCACGCGCCAAACACAAATGCTCCTCTCAGCCCCAAGGTGAAAAAGCTCTTTCTGCGACGACATCGATCACATATTCCGTGGATTACGTCGGGGTCCTTACATTTTGATGAACCCTATTCAAATGTTGACATTTCTCACAAGTTAACCTTCATTTCCACATGAAGCAATGTTTGGAATCAATGCAGGGGGATGCTATGGCACCACGCCAGCAGCAGGCCTTTATGTGTTGAATATTAACTGTCCGTTTATTTCCCCCGGGGAGGGGGAGGGGCCGCCGTTATGATGGAAACCCCTCAATCTGTGACATTTTCCAGACTGTTTGAAGCTTGGTTTAGTCTAAATTGCTGCTTGGGGGACAGCTTTTTCGATTGGCAAGGCTATATATTTTCTCGCAAATGATGACAGAGAAGGCCTCAAAGCACATCATGTCCCTTAATGGCAGATTGCACAGGAGTTGCGGGTTTGAAATAGTGTTTTCAATGCACCGGTTTTATCTGCCAGCTGGCACAATTATTGTTTATTCCAAACAACTGTGTTTCTCAAACTCAGAGACAAAGCTGTCTCTGGGACATTGACGTTGAAAGTTCCTATATATATATACAAGGACCGTATCATTTTTTTTTCACATAATTAAGTTGCTTTTGTTTGGATTTTTTGAAGATGTGCAAGATATTGATGTTCATGAAGATGTTGCCTTCACTTGTCATGATAATTTCTCAACCACTCTCCCTCTTGTTTCAACCACTCTCCCTTTAGCTACTAGTAATGGTATGTAGTCATACTGTTTTGGTCCTGACTTGGAATACAATAGAAGGGAAGAAGCTAGCTGCTCTTCTTGTCCCTTGCTCACCAGATTGTCCACAGAACAGCCGTGCCCAGCGCCCTAGCGGTGGACTGGATAGGGAAGAACCTATACTGGTGTGATGTGGAGAGGAAAACCCTGGAGGTGTCCAAAGCCAACGGTCTCTACCCCACGGTCCTAATCAGCTCGGGACTCAGGAACCCCACAGACCTTGCCCTGGACCCGCAGAGCGGGTACGGCTATTGCTTTTATATTCCATAGAACATGGAAAACAAAGTGGAGAAAACCAATGTGATTAATTGACAAGTTGAGAAATATCACATGTTTTGTAGTTTTGCAGCATTAGGGCAGAGCTAGTTTGGAGCTGTATCTTAAAACACTTCACATTTGGGATACTTTGAGTATTGGCAGATATCAAGTGCCAAGCCTATCCATTACTTTTGTTGAACAGAATAGACTGATATTTTGCAGTCACTAGGACTGAATTATTGACATTTAATCAAAATATCTCCATTAGAGATGCCTACCATGCATCTACTGTATAGGTCAAACAAGCTGAATATCATGTATGTGTTTTAGAGCAACTGATCTGAAACCAGGACCAGTATTGGTCTATTCCTACTGAAAGTTGTTTGATATGGCTTTTTTTCAATGATGGTATGTGCTCATGTATTCTTGTTTGCTCCTCCAAAATATGATGTAGTTGTCTCAGTGACAGTAAGTACACTGTAAGCAAAGGAGTAACCAAATAAATTACTCAAAATATGAAACACAGAGGATATCGAATGTCACTATTATTTTCCCTAAGAATGGGTCAAGAACGTGGTGGTCTGGCCTATGAACTGCCATGTCTGCCATGTTTTTCTACAGCCATTTATTTTTTGATTTTTTTGCCTCCAACACGCTTAATACTTCTATCTAGCTTTGCATTCTGGGTGGACTGCTGCGAGTCGCCTCACATCGGACGTATCGGCATGGACGGCCGCGGGCAGACGGTCATCGCTGACACCGAGATCCATAGCCCCATTGCCCTCACCATTGATTACACCACCAAGCGCCTCTACTGGGCGGATGAAAACCATATCCTGTTTGCCAACATGGACGGTACCCAGAGACGCAAAGGTGAGACATATTTGTCTGCGCTGACACCAATTACGGAGTCTCGGAAACAGGAGGAGACTCGCGGTCAGCTCTGGAAATGAAATATGTCCGAGGCGGGACCTTTTGCCACCTTAGAATAAGTTCCACTGGTCTTTACATGTGGCCCATTAATTATTCATAAACTATTAATATCTAATAGGCAGGCATCTCGCGTCAACTTGTCAACTTGCTCAGGTAATGAGTGAGTATTGATAGGTTTGCCTTTTTATGTGAAGTCCTTTTAAAAGAATCAGCGTTTTGACTGCTGTTCATCGTCTTAATTGTTCGTACCCCGATAAATAACGGTTCTCCTTACGGTTTTACCCGTGTCGAACTGAAGAAGGGTTACCGTCAATGATATCAAATAACACCCCTGTTGATAAATGGATTGCTTTTTAACACCTCACACCTCGCGCAGTGTCCCTTCTGATTTACAAAGCGATACGTAACCGGCACTTTCGGTGCCGTTTATGGGGCCGAAACCTCGGGCATCAAATCAGATATATTTGATTCAATCGCCGCCCGTTTCCTCTCATTTCACCCTTGCCAGTGTCGTACGATCACATCCAAGGGGTGATAGCTCTGACCTTATTCGAGGACTTTGTCTACTGGACGGATGGGAAGTCCAAATCGCTGCGACGGGCTCACAAGACGACCGGGGAGCAGGCGATGGAGCTCCTCAACTCCTGGCAAGCCATCAAATCCATCAAAGTGTACCATTCGCTGCGGCAGCCGGAAGGTGGGGCATTCTGCCATGCGCTCTGTTATGCTATGAATACAAGTGGCAGCGTGCCTAATGCGTGCTTCCCTGCTTTTCTACTTCTCCGTACAGTACCTAAGCATCAGTGTCAGGTCGCAAATGGAGGATGCAGCCACCTGTGTCTTCTCTCCCCGGGCGGCGAACACAAGTGCGCCTGTCCGACTAATTTCTACCTGGCGTCGGACAATAAGACTTGCCTTTCCAACTGCACCTCCAGTCAGGTAGCTAAAGTGCTACTCGCACGGCTGAGCGCTTATTTCAACTGTTGCCATTATGTTTTGTTTTTGTTTCGTTTTTTAGTTCCGATTGATCTGTTTCCCTTTCTAAAAAACCCCCCCAAAATTCCGGAGAGTGCTCCTCGTATTTCTGCTCTCTTGCTGTCATGCTCCTGTGGCACAACTCCCCGGGAAGGTGCCGCATGTCGTGCTTTGAAGAGCCTTAATGTTTTCATGTTGACTTTGAATTCTTTTTGTGTTTTCTGTGTGTGTGTGTGTGTGTGTGTGCGCGTCGCAGTTTCGCTGCGGGACTGATGAATGCATCCCGTTCTGGTGGAAGTGCGACACCGTTGATGACTGCGGCGATGGTTCGGATGAGCCCGCCGACTGCCGTGAGTGCCTGTAGAATCCAGATGCTGGATCCTGAAAATTAAAGCCCTGAAATAAGGAAAAAAAATTGAGTGGAGCTCTGCTCAGGGGGATTTTTCAGATTTTACTAAAATCTGAAAAAGGAATGTGTTTGTCACGGGGAAAAAAAAATCATTTCTATCGCTTGACATCAAAGAGTCAGGATTAGAATAAAGTTTTATTCACCAGGTACATTAACATATACTAGGAATTTGTTCCAGTGAGGTTTGGTGCAACAATTAGCATAAAAAAAGTTCAACAGTCTGAAAGAAATGGAGTAAAAATAATGATAACATCTAATCAAAAAAATTGTTTTAATTTAAATAAATTCAAATTCTCTACATACAAAACTCAATACTACAGGGTTGGTTTGTTATTGAAATCATAAGGTAATAAAATAGAATCACTCCAGAATCACTTTTATGACATAGATTATTCCAGGAATGTACAGCCAATCCAGCATGGTTGGAAATGGACACTTATAAAAGTAGATGACAATGAGAGTAATGAAATATATATACGGGTGGTGAGAATAAGGTTGCATTACATTACATACCCAATTTCACGCCTTGAAAGTTGATTATATTTTTTTTGCATGAAGTCCTTGAAAATGAAAAATTGGTGTTTAAAAGTACTTGGAAGTCCTTGAATTTCATTTTGATGCCAGAATCAGCCATGGTACACATTATGACACACTACATCATAATAATAATTATTGATACACTTTCACCTGGATCTCGTTAAAATGTCCAAATGATATGTTATTGTTTTCTTTTGTTACTTGGAGGCAGAAGCAGAGTACTTCTTCTGAGCCTTCTCATAAAATGTATAGTTTACAACCTAAAGAAGAAGCGACTTTATAACATTGACGTAACTATGATACCGCATCATGGTTAGTTGATGAAACTTGAGGAAAATACATTTTCAAATGTATTTCTAACATGACAAGACAACATATATGAAAGATGACAACCAAGATAAGCTCGCCAACTGTCCCTCCTGGTAGAAGCCATCCTGCAGGCACACCTCCACCCCCCAACAGATAAAACCTGTGTTTGAGTGTTTGAAACTACGTGATAAGATATTTCCATAAAAATATATGAATTAATTCCCTGATATCCCCACTGCCTTGATTTTTAAATTTGTGTAAATTTAAGTAATGATAATAAAATCAATGATGAAAAAAGTAACACTTATTAGCTCTAACAGAAAAGTGAAATGGGTGAGCTACCTTGCAGTGTACCAGGAGGGTTTGCTGCACAGTTTATCTCCTCCACGGGGGGTTCCAAGTGCATTTGGGAGACTCTCCAATTAAGCTTTGGCATTCCCTTTTAAGTTTGCGGTGAATTGAGTGTGTGTTCTATCCGCACACGGCAACTGTATGTGCATTTGTAAGATACGACGCTGTTGATTTCCTCCTCGACAGCGGAATTCAAATGTCAACCGGGACGTTTCCAGTGCGGCACCGGCCTCTGTGCGCTCCCTCCCTTCATCTGCGACGGGGAGAACGACTGCGGCGATAACTCGGATGAAGCCAACTGTGGTGAGGAGCCGACGCATGTGCGTTTGGAGCGACAGGACTTTAAACATACCGTCCTGTTCAGTTTACAGTAGAAGTGCTTGAAAAGTCCTTGAAATATATATATACTGTGTATATATATATATATATATATATATATATATATATATATATATATATATATATATATATATATGGGGTGTCGGGATTCCGATTTGAAATAGAAAATTGATGGAAATGAGAAATCATAAGGAAATCACAAGCAGGTTCGCGATTCCTCCCGTATGAGCTTTTCTTTGGTGGGGGGGGGCGGCGCAGCTTGAGCCAGAGCTCGCAGCTTGCGCCTTCTAATAATTAAAAGAAAAAGTGCACTCCAATTCAGTAAAATACGATATTTTACAATATGTCCACTTGAGCGGGCAGAATAGAGATCGGCAGCTTGTGAGAAGTGCTAGAACGCACCGCTTCATAAGAGTAGTTAACGTTATGGATATGATTTGGATTGTGATATCCAAGATAAGATAATAATTAATAGTTAAATGGTGCTGTGATATGATGAGTAGAATTAGGTACAAAAAAGATTAGAGAAGTGCGGTAACGATGGCATAGCCGTCAGTGCTGAAATAAAATGCATATGTTTTAATCGAAGATCGAATCCAATCCTGACCATAAAATCGAAAGTTAAATTGAATGGTGGATTTGGAGAATATATATATAAATATAATATAATACATATATATAGATATATATATATATATATATACAAATAATGGACAATGAGTTTCAGACTAACTCATATTTTAGAGATTACATTGAAAAGTGAAAAGTTCATTTGTTTTGCATTGAAGTCATTAAAAACCTTGAAGTCCTTGAAAAATATTGTGCTTGAAAAAGTACATGAAAGTCCTTAAATTTAATTTTGTAATGCCAGAATGAATCTTTTGTTTAACCTTAGTGAGTCCTCGAATAAACATTCAGTGAACATTTCCTTTGAGAAGACCGTATGAGCAACATTGGACAATTAGTGAGAGATAGCGGCAACTCAAGGAAGCCACAGAAAGCACAGCGATGATGACTTTTTTTCATTTTTGTCTTCCAGAAACGTACATCTGTCTCTCGGGCCAGTTCAAGTGCAACAGGAAGCAGAAATGCATCCCCCTCAACCTGCGCTGCAACGGCCAGGACGACTGCGGGGACCTAGAGGATGAAACCGACTGCCGTAAGGATCCCCCACGTATTACCTTCAGATACAGCATCTCAGACGTGTCCCTGGTGTGACGACTTATCTGCTTTCATGATGGGATGGAATTTCCACCAGGTCTTTATTTTTTCGCTCTCAGTAAGATGCTAGGCAAATTACCGCAGCGTTTTTTGGATCCATTTTAGAGACACGAGACACCTCTAACAATATGCAGTAGCTGATTAGGTATTCAGAAGGCGGCCCTGGTTTTATCCCGTTCCTGTGAAGGGCGGGTGGCGGCGCGGGGGGGGGGGGGGGGGGTTAGTTATCGCTGAATCGCACTGCAGATGAGAACAGAATTTTCACTGATATGATGTAACTTCACCCATTAGAGCATCGCACCTCCGACAAGTGTTTCAGGCTGCCATATATTCGTCTTGCACGTTATTGGGAGAGAAGGTTAAATTGGCGGCGGAGGGAGGGAGGGAGAAACAAAGGGGCTGGTGGAGGACGGGTGGATAAGAGATGAGTCGGCAAAGCTCTAATTAAGGTGAAGGCGAATCAGGCGGGGGGGGGGGCCCTCTCGGTGATGAATGCACTTTCCTCAAACAAACTCGGCACTGTTTAAAATGTCCGCTCTGTGTTAGTGGGGAGGGTTTTATTTTTCCCGCGAGCGCCGTTCTCGCTCCTTGGGTTTCAAAACTGTGGCGTGCGGCCCACAGACTGGTCAGGGTGTAGGCTCGTGCATTTTATATTTCGCAATGAAATCATATAATATTAGTGGTGGAAAATAACAAAGTACAATTCCCTAGTACATTTTTCAGGCATCCAAACTCACTTGAGTATGCTGAGTTTCAAAGACTTTGGACTTTCTCTCCCTTTGCCTTTCAAATCTCTACTACATCTATGACTGTACTACATTTCTAACTTTAGTGTTTTATTTCACCTGGATTTATATTTATATTCATTTTGTATTGGATTTCTGGATTTGTGGATTTCTAGATTGGATTAGATATGGATTTATATCTATCTACATTCTTGAAATCAGGAATTTCATTGATATCTATCAAAAGCAGCTCACTTTTATATCTACAGTATCTAAAGCTACTTTTACTTTTAATACTTACATTACATTACATTACAATTCATTTAAGAGCTAGTAATTATCTATTTTTACTTAAGTAAAAACTCTTCACAATTAGGGCAGCGGGAGCGGAGATAAAATGGAATGATGAATGTAAAGGGACTGAAAACCTAGTACAATACATTTGGCTCTCAGGCCAAACGTCTGCTTTGGGTGGGTCCTGGTGGACCTAAACTAGTGGGGAAGTCTCCAAGGTTGTCTTTTTATTGTTGTTGTTGTTTTTTTGGGGGGTGTGGGATTTTCCTAACATTTCAATATTTCGACGAGATTTTCTAATCTCTCGTTCTCTCTAAAGCCGCGTCCACGTGACGGGATTTTTTTCATTTGTGAACAACAGCGACAATTCTGAGCAGCGCACATTTCTCGACTGACATTTGCAGATTTTCAGTCTGCTCTACACCCACATAACAACTGTCGTCTTTGAGCAGCACCAGTCCAAAGACGGAGAACAGACGGGTGGAGTTCTGTGGCACTCAAGCACTCGTGAGAATGTGTCTTCCCGTGAGATTCTTGCCAGAGGCAAAATATCTTGCAATATTTTGACACCAGAACAAAGACGGATGCCATACAGCTCCATGCTGTGGTAGTCGCCCTCTTTCTCCTTTCTTTGGCTTCGCCATCCACATCTACACACACAAAGGATTTTAGAAAGACTAGCCCTGAAAAAAACAAAACAGGTAATCTGGTTCCAGCTTAAACAAAACCATTCCTGTGCCGTCCACAGCTGAGAGCACCTGCTCGCCGGATCAGTTCCAGTGCAAGGCCTCCATGCACTGCATCTCCAAGCTCTGGGTGTGCGACGAGGACCCTGACTGTGCGGACGGCTCTGATGAGGCCAACTGCGGTGAGTCTGACACCGACAAACAAACAAAGACTTCATCATAAATCACTCAAGGACCACTTGTATGCCAGTTTCCAGAAGGCCGCAGTGAAACTGATTAGCAACTACTGATTAGGAAATGAATTTATTGGTTTCACTCTCGTCCCTCTCTATCGCTCTCTCTCTCTCTCTCTCTCTCTCTCTCTCTATCGCTCTCTCTCTCTCTCTCCTGTGATGTCTTGAGGAGAGCGGCGTGAAGGACATCCACCCGCAGTCAGTTAGAGCTAGCAGGCCAGCAAGAGCCATGATACTTGAAATGGGACATACAACCAGCCCCGCACACTCACACACACACACACACACACACACACACACACACACACACACACACACACACACACACACACACACACACACACACACACACACACACACACACACACACACACACAGACTGCTGAGTTTCCACTCATCACCACTAAACACACTGGGTCAAATCAATTTATTTCGGAGCAGGTAAACAACCTTGAGTAGCTTTTGTTCAACAGAACAAATCAAAGGCTCCGCAGTGTGCGGTGGCCCGGGAAGTCAGCCGGCAATGCGCAAATCAAGTATCCTTAAACTGTGCTTTAAGACAGTGCAGGAACGTGAAAAGTGAACCAACTCGGCCAACGTTCCCCTCTGAAGTAGCTAAGTGGGACAGGCAGCTAAAAAGGGAGGTATCAATCTACTTTTTTATCTCTTTTGTTTTTTGTAGAGATAGCAGCATTTCATCTTGGAAATGTCTCTAATTACCTAGGCTCTCTCAAGCTGCTCTTTGGGGTTATCTATCTATCTATCTATCTATCTATCTATCTATCTATCTATCTATCTATCTATCTATCTATCTATCTATCTATCTGTCTGTCTGTCTGTCTATATCTATCTATCTATCTATCTGTCTGTCTGTCTGTCTGTCTGTCTATCTGCCTCTCTCTCTGTCTGTCTATCTATCTATATTGACCCTCATCACCATCCTTTTGGTGTAAACCATCATGCAGCCATGTTTTAAAGTTGGAGAAACCCTGAGGAAAGCGTAATTATGCGTGGGGAAACATGTACACGATATGATAACAGGCGCGCCCCGCTATTAATATTTGTGTTTATTTGAAGTCATTTTCATCTGCGTGTTTGTTTGCCCCCCCCCCCCAAAAAAAAACAAAAAAACAAAAACAGATGAAAAGACCTGCGGACCTCATGAATTCCGCTGCGAGAATAACAACTGCATCCCAGACCACTGGAGGTGTGACAGCCAGAACGACTGCGGAGACAACTCGGATGAGCAGAATTGCAGTGAGTCCCCCCCCTCCACACACACACACACATATACACACACACACACACACGCACACACACACACACACACGCACACACACACACTTCCCTCTCTTTTTGTCAAAGACGCTTGTTAGTTACGCTGCCTCTTGACATCCTACATGCACTTAGGCGGCGAGTGATCACAGCCATTTGAAGATACCTGACTTTTCCTCCCGCCCTCCCCCGCACGCCAACCCCACTCCTGTCTGTGTCTACGGCAGCAAAACTTTCTCGCTATCAAAGTGACGCAGCCGGGTTTTTTCGTTTTTCTTTTTTTTTTCTTTTTATAAAGCGCACATTATTACTGTCTACCCTGGTCACGTCTGTGGGAATACAATCGCGATACGTTGATACCATCTCTTCAACTTGAACGTTTTCCCAGCATCTCGTTTTCCCTTTTTTGTGTGTGTGTGTGTGTGAGATATCCATCATCACTTCCAGAATGTAACTTGTGTACGCACAAAGACACCGTTCACCCCATCTAGTTTATTTATTTATTTATTTTCTGCTTGTATACAGTATAATTCGTTTATCTTTTTTCTCCCCACAGAATAAGCACACTTGTATGCGCGTACATCTGCGGCCGTGTGCGTGCAATAATACGCCGCGTAGGAGATTGTGATGAGTTTGCATTGTGTGATTTATTAGCCGCATATTCCCCTGTACCTATTAACGTCACTTAAAATGCAAATAAAGCCCAGTCATGTGTTGAATAGTGAGGAATTAAGCAGGTGGGCAGGCAGACAGCGAGGCGGCTGCAAATCAAATTGCGCTGCAATGCCTGCTGGGAGCCTCCCCTCACAGCACAGCTCATAACACACGTCCTGAGTCGGCTAACAATCCACGATAACAAGAGGAAGGCCCGTCACTCCGGATCTGACGCAGCTGTTTGTATGTGTCCTAATATCCTGTCCTCGGGGACAGGGCCCCGCTCTAAATGAGTGCAATGGGCGTTGCCAGATTTTTGGCTTTGGGGAGCAAAGCCACCGTCGCACCCCCCCACACACACACCTCCACAGACACACACAACCCCCACCCCCCCTACCCCCACCCACCCACCCAACACACACACACACACACACACACGCACACACACACACACACACACACCACCACCAGCTCACCACACACCCCTCCGCCGTGAGAATGGCTGTGAATGTATTTACATCCTGATGGAGCCTCGCCAGATTCTTGCACAAATATGACTATAATTAGTGAACAAATTGCTATTGCCAAGGTATTAGCATGGGCTTCCGTTTGGAGTGCTGTTTAACGCTACAAATGGAATTAGCCAGTGAGACGCTTCATCTATTGTCTTTGTTTTGGTTGGTTTGTTCGTTCATTTGTTTGTTTGTTTGTTTTTCCGATTCAGAACCAGTCACCTGTATTCACAAGGACTTCACCTGCGCCAACGGGGACTGCATCTCCTCTCGCTTCCGCTGCGACGGGGACTACGACTGCAGCGATAACTCCGACGAGGTACCGTCGCGGCGTGACAGTTTTTTATTTTTCTTCTTTTTCTTTTCATTTCTCTTTTCTCCCATTCTTTCCCCGCCTTGACGCTCCCCTCCCGAGTTCATGAACTTCTGAGATCCGAGTCAGAAGATTTCATCACTGAAACAGACCTCGACGTAACCACGACTACAAAAAATAGTGAAACGAACCCTCCCGCCTGGCATCAAAAATGTGGTAGTGCCACAAATAAACAAATGCGAGAACTGAGACGTTTTTTCGAGCGACTGGAGGGGAAATATAAAGAAGTTGCTTTGTAGACAGGAGAACAACCTTGTCCCGTTTTGACACATTACTAAACCAGACACGTAACACACAACTTCCTTCCGTTGGTTAAGGTTGCATAACCTTTTGAATGATTTCCTGTCGTTTTTTTTCCCGTATCTTTTTAACTGTGCACCTCTCACCCTGCCCTGTTTGTTTGGGAGGGTTAGAATGAGGTTAAACGCCTTGTTGACAGTGTAGCTTTACGGCCCGCATCAGGAGATCTTCCAAGTCAATATGCCCTAATCTGCCTGGGCATCGGATGCCGCACCCGACCGAATGTGGTAAGACTCTGGCATCTGGTGTTGCTGAGGAGATCGCAAACCAGGTTTCGCCCAGCGCTGGAAAGAGCCTGGGCAGAAACCCCTAAAAGATGACATGGTTCTGAAGTGGTGCAGTGGCCATCTTTTCCCCAAAGATCAATTTAAAAAATATATATATTTCAATAATATTTTCTAATTATCTATATAACTTTGCTGTATTGTATTGTGTTGTATATAGTTTAGTTATCATAGTTTGCACACATCACATCACCTTAAGCCCTTAAAGAACGTTGAATCTCATTTTCGGTTTAGTAACATTGGCTACAGTAGACTGTCAGGAGGAAGAAGCGCAACTTTCTGTCTCTAGTCTCTAATGTTAGCCCGGATTTGCTTCCTTTTTCTTTCAGCAAAGCATGTAAAGTCTGTCTGACAATATTGTGAGTTTCCTGTTTTCGCATAGATAAAATTATTTAAAAAAATGTTTTCGTTTGGCCCTTTGGACCGCTTTTAAATACAGTGGTTTTCTCAATAGTAAAGCGTTCGGTAAGGTCGTGCTATGCACAGTTATAAATAGTTGGAACCAACAGTTTAGGTTATCCCATGCTAGCATCAAAGTGGAATCTGATCGGCTCATCACCAATAATAGGATAGCTGCTTGGAACCTAATGGAATGTGACCGGCTTAAACATTGGCAAACTCGGATTTGCTTTTACAGCCAGTTGTTTAAAGCACACTGAAGCCCCAATTGCAATTCAGTGTGCCTGCTGGGTTTGCTAGAGGTCAGTGGATGTGCGTCATTTAATTTCTGGTTAATGTCACAAGTTCACGGAAATCTCTACTTTTCATTAAGCGGTTTCACTTGGCAATTAATAAGAAAAATACATCACTGAGCTGAAAAGCTGTCACCAAATTGAAAGCAAGAGCTGAACCACATCCATATTCACAGTCTTAAGTAGTGTTGAGCTGCCACTGTCGATATCCCGTTGTCAGGCTCGCAAGAAACTTGCTCACGACACATCATTTTCATAATATCAATTAAAAACACTTCATTAAATTGCCAGATTAACTGTCATATACGATCAAAATTATTATAGCTATTCCGGTGATCTGGGCTGGATTGGGACTCATTTTCAGCCCGGGAGTTTCATGTTGCTCACCACCCCACTTTGTTAGGGATGGGTGTGTGTGTGTGTGTGTGTGTGTGTGTGTGTGTGTGTGTGTGTGGGGGGGGGGGTCCAAAATGACAAAATTGACAGTTTTACCTCCACAATATGTTTCATTGTGCATGGGTTTAACACTCATCATGAAGAGGTCTGTAAAAATTAAAAGATTTTAATTCTTTGGAATTCAATAAATGTAAATAAAAAAACAACTTTTATTTTGAAATTAAAAGGCTGTACAACATGTACATTAGATCTCAAGCCTATAGACTTATTTTGGGTGTTCATCAGTGTCATTCATATGACAGAAAAAGCTATAAAACTTTGAAAATTGAGTCAGGGTTAGGGTTAGGGCTGCTCTCATGCCCCATCGGCATCCATTGTTTGGTGTGGGCGGGCCACGCTGGTTTTTATCCAATTGGGCCATGGGGGAGTATCAGTAGCATTGTGTGTATGTGTGTGTGTGTGTGTGTGTGTGTGTGTGTGTGTGTGTGTGTGTGTGTGTGTGTGTGTGTGTGTGTGTGTGTGTGTGTGTGTGTGTGTGTGTTAGGGGTGTCAGGATTCTGCAGTGTGCATTGAGGTATGCGGCGCACCAGACCAGTCTGGATCCGACCACAGGTTTCCAAACTCCAAGTCGGTTCGCAGCAGGGAACCGCAGTCTTGACTGCCCCAATATGGCGGCCGTGTCGGACAATATTAACCACAAAAATACGGGGAGAATCGTGAACCTGCTTGTGATTTCGAAGTTCAAAATCAAATTCTCATTTAGATCCATTTTTGAATCGGAGTGTGTGTGTGTGTGTGTGTGTGTGTGTGTGTGTGTGTGTGTGTGTGTGTGTCTGTGTGTGTGTGTGTGTGTATGTGTGTGTGTGTGTGTGAGAATCTGAGTCACTGATTCAGGTGAGAAGTCACAGCAGCGGCCGGAGCTACAGCAAGTATAGCGATGATAAAATTCTTGTAAATGCGATGATAAAATATTAATTATTGCCTCGTCACCAGCCCAACAACCAGGGTTATTCTTCTCCTGTGGGATCTGATCTCTAATCTGTTCTGTTGGCTGCTCTGGTGAATGGGAAGATGAGCCATTCTTTGTCAAACAAACCACATATAATTTTTAAACTGAGTGCATGCACTATGAACACACTAAGTGGACCTACTAAAATTTTAATGACATGGGTGAAAGAAATTGTAAAATAGGATGATGGTCCTATGGTCAATCGTTCCAAAGCCCAATTTAGGAACTTGCAAAGTAGATTCTGAAACAAGGAATAACAAAGAATCGACCCTGCTTGGTGGGCTGCTGCATATTAATTCTAGAGGGCCACCAGACAGCCATGACAGTTCTTTGAACTCTCAGATAGCTTTACCGCAATACACATCTTTCACATTTTGCATCTATTCCTGGTAAAATAAATTACAATATTTTTTATAAGAATGACAAGAGCACACCGACAATACAGCTTTAGACAGAAGTAAAAAAAAAAAAAAAAAAAGGCCAAGCATGTTTTTGAATCCACAAAAAAGTAATGGTAATCATAATAATTTGACCAATAATAATGGTAAAAATAATTACAATTAACTTTTATTTAAGTAAGAAAACAGTTGCATCAGGAAAGGTTTTATCACTTAGCATATTTTAGAACAGATGCACACAATCTGCAATGTCCTCAATATCGGTAAAGTATTTCTGTTGTGGGGGTGGTGTTGTTCGAGTAGCCACACTGGTCTTGGTTCTAGGTAATTGGGCCCAGGATCAGTGTGGCTGTACGCCTGTTACTCGTTAGACGAATCAACAAGCAACAGGTGAAACCCCCATCCCCACACACACAAGAGAGGAGCCCTGCACCAGGCTTGTTCCAACTTACCCACTCTTTACAATAAAACTGGTGCTTTTCAATTCCATTGCCTATTTCTCTGTGTCCGAGGGTCCTGAAAACTGCCACATTATTATTTTATTATTATTATTATACATTTCCATCAACGTATCATAACGTATCAAAACACCAGCCCGCCATGGAGCTTTGTTCTCAGCACTCACCTTTGTCTCACTTAGGAATTGTGATATTATATCCCTTGTCACGACTAAGTTCGGTATCAAAAATGTAAAAAATACAAAATAATGTTTACAAGGTAAACTGCAGGCTTAAAGATCCAATTTATTTTGCGGTTAAAATAACATCTAGGCTGCGTAGGCATCAGAGCTCATCGTCACAGCATGTAATCCAATCAAAACGCTCAAGCGTTGCGCATGCGTTCAAGTCTGAAAGGCAGAAGAACTGGGGACGCTGCGCTTCCGTCTCGCCCGCACTGGTATATATCGCGGCTCAACTTCCGCTTTCTCCTCTTTTCGATGCGGAGCGCCTCGGAAAGTCACCGTACCACAGCACAGTAATAGATCTGGTCTCTCCTTAGGGAACCATGGTTGCCTATGCAACCTAGACGTCCCCCATAGCAGGGACTGCGATCTATTACTCATGGGACCATATACCATCATGGGACCATATACCATCATATACCATACGCGATCAATTTACCCAAGGGAGATTCACGTAAAAACATACCCTCGCGTGTCCGTCCCAGACATGTCAGTGAACATGTGAGAAAAAATGCTTATGGGATACTTTCTGTAACAATTGCATCCTTAGATCTGTGCACCAAACACGGCATGTGGCAGAGCACACCAAGTAATGTACAACATTTAAAAACGCACAAACATATGAGGGGAGCTCCAAGACTCTGCCCGACATATATATATATATGCCCGATTTATATATATATATATATATATATATATATATATATATATATATATATATATAACAACGCTGTCCCTGTCTCCTCTTGCGCCACCGTTTCTGAATGTGGCCCAAGGTGGAGTGTGCGCGCAGGCCCTGAGGGCCTCTCCTGCTCCTATGACTCCAAAGGCAGTGGAGGCCAAAGGCTGCCAACTCAGTGGCTTGACTCTGAAACTGAGTGGTAATGACCTTTGGTGCAAAAGAAGCATTAGGATGCATGACCACTCTATTACCTCCACCCTCAAACTGTATGTACGATGGGTGGACTGACAATGCCTGCAGCTCGCCTACCCGTTTCATCCGAGGCGAGCACCAGCTGAAAGGCTGTCTTCAGAGAAGCTATTTTGATGTCTGCGACGTGTAGGGGCTTTAACGGCCCCCTGACAGAGCCCGCAAGATTATCAATAAGTCCCAAGTAGGGATTAGGGATGTCCGGGCGCAGGTGCAGGCGTCGTACGCACGCCATAGAGTGAGACGCCAGCAGATGACTACCTGGCATGAAGCCGTCCAAGCCCAAATCATATGCGGAAATAGCTGTCAGATAGACCGTTAGTGTAGCGGATGCTTTCCACTCAGCAAACAGTTCCTTCAGGAGCTGTAACATTGGCCCTATAGGGCAGTCAGAGGGGGCCTTTCTTCGCTGTTCGCACCACTGGGCAAAAATAAGCCACCTCAGTGAGTACTGGGAGCACACAGAGGGTGCCCTGGCTCTCTTTATAGTGGCAATCACCACATCTGAGCAACCCGAAGCTCGGAGCTTCTCCCTCTCAGGCACCAGGCCTGAAGGCGGCAGAGGCCCTGGTACAGGTGCCAAATCCTTCTGCGAGCCTGTGTGAATAGGTCTTGCCCGAGGGGGAGTTCCCACCAGGGCCCCACACTCATGTTACACAGATCGGCAAACCACAAATGGCTGGCCCAATAAGGGGCCACCAGCTGCAGCACCAGTTTGTCCCTGTCCAGCACCAGCTGAATGAGTGCTTCAGGGAAAAAGAGTAGAGCAACCACGCCCAAAAGTGGTTTGTCCCACCCTAGGGAGAACCACAACGGGCACAAACAGGTCCACCTCTGCCCAGCGGAACCGCTTCCAAATCTCCGCCATCACCTGGAGGTTAAGGTGCCAGTCTGTCTCCTGGGGGTTCCCCCTGGACAACAGGTCTGCCCCATGGTTGAGTCAGCCATGGATGTGGACCGCCTGGAGGGAGAAGAGGCTCTGCTCTACAGCAGTAAACGGTTCACCATCTGACACAGGGCGAGGGACCAGACCCTGCCCTGGTGATTGATGTTTGCTATTGCCGACGTGTTGGCTGACATTGGTCTGGGCTGGCAGGAAGTGCTGAAGAGCTAAAAGCTCCCGGGCCTGGTCCACACAGCGGTGGGCCTCAAATCCCCTCACTGGTGTGTGTGCCAAAAAGCGATTCTCCCAACCATTCGACAGCTCTGGGTACACTTTGGGGAAGTGTGGAATGGACAGAGCGTCCTGGCGGGGGCTCTGGCATAGAACTCTCCCTCCAACACAGACACATGTGTGTCCGCAACTGCTGCAGTGGGGAGGCCCAACTTGCTGGCCGTACATTGGGAGACCTCCAGGAGCTTGGGCCTCCAGCAGCCTCAGGGGGTTTGGTTCTAGGATAGGCTTGGGAGCTGGGAAGGCTCTCCTCCTCGCCGGTGTCCGACGACTCCATCTCCATCATCTCCATCTTAAGCATATCCCCTGCTGTGGTTCTGTGTGGGAGCCGGGCTAGCACTACAGTTGACGTCGTGAACAGGACCAGCTCCTACGCGAATTTTAGAGTGGGCTTGTCTTCCAATATTGCTCCTCCTTTGGCTTCACACAACTCATAATGGGATCCGAGAGGTGAAGCAGACATGGAAATACGAGATCCTGGTGGGTTCTTCTTGAGGAAAGTAAGAAAAGAGGAGGAAGTGGAAGTCGATATATACCCGCAGGGGCGGGACGGAAGCGCAACGTCGTCAATTCCTCTGCCTTTCAGGCATGAATTCAGAGCGTTTCCATTGGATTACATGATCTGACGATCAGTCCCATGAGTAATAGATCCATTTTCCAAATCCTTGAGTGAAGTAACGCATTCAATTTTTATATGAGTGAAAATGTCTTCACTACTGAATGTAGTGAAATATTTGAAAATAACTTATCTGCAGTGTATCTGCAGCAGAAAATCCGCTCTTCGCTCCAAGTTCCTTGTTCTCTATGTCTTTGAAATGGCCTATATTAATTAGCTGGTGGAATAATCTCTCACTGCGTTCTACACTAGCAAAACAAAGAACATAAAATATGCCTGAATATTTGGATTTGCGCTGCTTAAAAACGGGCTTGATCGTTTTGCGGTGCCCACACCCGCCTAAACCTACACGACGGCAAATAATTAAATGTTTCACCATTTAAATTAGAAAAGAAATCAACTTTAAATGCGGCATTATCTGGTAATACATGGGGTATAGCATTTATTTTCTTCTATTTTTTGCAGGGTTGAATGATTCATGAAAAAACAGTCCACTCGGTAGAAATGATTCACTGTACGATGCATAATTCAAGGACAAAGACTCGTTATTACCATTCATTATTCTGGCTAATTTATTGCTCTGTTAAACATTTGCACACCGATTTTATATATAATCGCCCCCCCCCCCTTCTATGCATAACAATGCAACCCTCATTAACCCCTTATTATGTGTTTCCCAGAAGCCAGCTTTCTGGGTCAATGGGGGATAGAAAGTTGAAATTGAGTAACTAGGAAAGTGTGATGGTTTTTCTCAACCGCTTTCCACAATGGCCAGTATGGATCGCCTTCCAAATTGTGATGTTTTGTGAGAGTATAATTTTATTGTGATGGAGTGATTTTTATTTGAATGTAAGTGAGCTTTTTGAGGGGTTTCATTTGATTCCTGTACTATTCCGCTTTACTATTGAGAAACGTACCACTCTGCTACAGCTCAGTGTGCTTAAAGGCACTCCAATAGAGCAAACTCCCTAAATCTCCTCAGTTTGGGATGTTCTATCAACAGTTTTGAAGGAGGGAACTGACATTCTAACACTGCCTGAAACGTTCTAATATGGCCTATGAGTTAAAAAATTGCGAACCTATCCTTTAAGCAGTATTGGTTTTCTTTTGACCATTGACCACTTTATCAGACACACATGGATACAAATCTAAGTCTTAATACTGTCGTGCGAATCTACTCTATTTATTTTTACTTTTTTTGCTGGTAACCTCCATCTGTTTGAGTTTTGCTTTGTGCTGTTGTGTCTACAGAAGGACTGCGAGGCGCGCTGTGCAGATGATCAGTTCCGCTGCCACAATAACCTTTGCATCTCCACCAAGTGGCTCTGTGACGGCCAAGAAGACTGCAAGACGGGAGAGGATGAGAGGAACTGCAAGGGAACAGGTGTGGTGGTGGACTTTGGAAGAATGGGAAATCAACAAAGACGAGCTCACTAACCCACATAACATTGTGTACTACGGAGAATAAGGAGATTCTTGGTTGACAGGAAGCTGATGCAGATTTGATTTGTGGAGAGCTTAAGAGTCGCCTCAGCCTCAGTGGCGCAACTTTGATCGGCTCTGCCGAGCTCCAGCCGCGATGATTGGCTGAGTATTTTCAATTGGTTGCCAAAGCACTTAATCCAGCAGCAGGTAGAGAGCAGCACCACTCTCTTTCTCTGTCCTCAGGGGGAAGACGTCATATTTAGAGGCCACATCACATTTTCAACTCCAAACGCCTCCCCCTCCACTCACATTCTATCAGTTTACAGAACAGAACATCAGGAGGGATGTAACAAGCTTTTGGGCTTCTGGCAGTCCTGTTTTTTTTTTTCATTCAAGCTAATCTTATTTTGTGCTCCACAGTTGCCCCCTCGTGCTCCCTGAACGAGTATGTGTGCGCCAGTGGGGGCTGTGTGTCAGCCAGTCTGCGTTGTGACGGACACGACAACTGCCTGGACGGCTCAGATGAGGTCAGTGTGTTCTTCCTGTACCCTTTTGTTTCAAGTTTTTGTAATTATTATTTTTTCCCCAAATGAAACAAAACCGCACTTACTCAACGGTAGCTCACCTTGTCGACGGCAGCTCGTCAAACACACAGACTAGAGCTCACTAAATGCTATGGTAAAATATGAGTCGCGGGTTAAAGCACCTAATGTTGCCTTCACCTAAAGTCGCAAAAAGTTTTTTTTTTATCCACATGGACAGATCGGCTGTGTGAAGGAATGCAGGGAGGACGAGTTCCTGTGTCTGAACCGAGCCCACTGTATCCCGCGGCGCTGGCACTGCGACGATGTGTTTGACTGCGTGGACCACAGTGATGAGGAGAACTGCAGTCAGGGTAGGAGTTGGCCTCAGCCAATCAGAATACGCGTCATGGGCTCCCATATTGGGGGATGCCTCCAGTTACCGTCGACGGTTCACCGGTTACACTCGCTGTCTGAGAGTGAAAGTCACTCTCGCTGGGCTTCGTTAGCAAAAGGCAGTTGGTGTTGGGGTGGGGGGGGGGGGGGGCGGTGGGAGTCTTGATGTTCAGAACTACCCCCTGAAATGCTCTATCATCTTCCAGCCTCTCAACGATCCACTAAAGTTAATGAGTTTGCAGGTTCTCAAAGAACATCCACGAGATGTTAAACTCACGTCGCCTGCCTGTGTGATTGCAGGCACCTTCTTTTGCCGCGCCGACGAATTCATCTGCAACAACACCCTGTGCAAACTCCACGCGTGGGTGTGCGACGGCAAAGACGACTGCGGAGATAACTCCGACGAAGACACGGACATGTGCGGTGGGTGGAAACGTTGGCCCCCTCACTTTTCCCCCTGGTTTGATGTGATTGTAATTCATTCATAGATCATGAGTGATTTCTATATGCGAGGCGGTGCATTTTGTCCCCAGCCAAACTTCCCTGCCCTCCGACGAGGCCATTCCGCTGCAGAAATGACCGTGTGTGCCTACGTACGGACCAAGTGTGTAACAAAATTGACGACTGCGGAGACAACTCGGACGAGGAAGAGTGTGGTGAGAATTTGGTGCATGAAACAAACCTCGCCGTTAAAACAGTGAGTGGAAAATAACCCATTCAAGCCGTATCGTGATGCAGACCTGCCAACTGTGGGAAAATATTTTTCACTCAACAATAGTGTAACAATAGCCGTCTTTGGGGCGTTTGAGTTACTGCAGTTAAATTACTCCATCGGTTATTCACACTGTAGCCATCTCGTAATGAGCCTAATCACATCATATGCGTGCTACTACGGCTAACTACATATACAAATGTATTTATATATGTATATATTAGGATATACGCCTGAAATGCATTATCTGCATTAACGTGTTTACCAAGAGATGCACCGATTGCAATTTTCTTGGCTGATTCAGATTTTAAATCTTTTAAAAGTCTGACCTGCCAATTCCGATTTTCATTCAATTGTGTGTTCAAAATAGACCATTGAATGTTAAATATCTTTTACATTGTCGTCCAATCATTTTGAGTTTATATCTGGATCGGAGAAATCAAATTTTCTTATCATTTGGTCTCATTGGGTATATCTGCTGTACGTCAGTGACAAATACATCACGTGATCTGATCACGCTCGCCTGACAGCTGCACATACAGACTACCGCTGCAATGTTCACTTACCACAATATTGAGATTGCTGATTTTGACACTGTGTGTTTATTATTGTTTATTATTCACTATGGAACAATAATGGAACATTAAATCCCTGAGTTCCAATAAGATAAAAATACAACGTGGAACGGTCACTCAGTTCCAATAAATAGGATATGGGACTGTCACCAAGTTTCAAGTTAATGCAACATGTCACTCTCATTGAGTTTTAGTAGGACACAACTTATAACTAAGATGGAAATGTCCTGTCCAAACTTTAATGAAGGTCTCTTTCACAGAACCAACTGAACCAAATCAGATCACTCGTTTTATTCACTGACTCGACAAGAACCAAGTCTAATAAAAGAGTTCAACCTTTCATCATGAGCAGAACTCGCTCACTAGGAACAACCAGAGCAGATGCTCCACAGTAGTGACAGCGATATGCAGTCCGCACAATTTTGGAATATTGTCAGGTAATAGATTTAATAAAATGTATCTAATCTTCTTCATTTACCTTGAAGTACCTCCAAACAGCCGACATTTTCTTTCTTTCGCTCTCTTTTTTGAGCGTCAACTACGCAACTATGTTACATTACGTTGGTATCCGGTTTGGGTATCGGAGCATTTTCACGAGTACGAGTACAGGAGCACTGTGTCGGGTGTAGAAATTTGACAAGCTCAGAATCGTATATATCAGACACTGATCAGCCGGTCACCGATCATGGCCGATCAAGCTGATAACCGGCTGATTCCAGTCACCGGCTGATCAATCGGTGTATCTCACGTTTTATATGCTACCATTACGGTCACGTTTTGTGCTTGATTATTACTCCCCCTCTTCCCATTTTACCTCACAATTCAGCGTTACGCCTTGTGGATAATAAAGTACCGCTGCGCTGCGTGTCAGTGGATGTTGAGAGAGAGAGGAGAGGAAGGGGAGGGGTTACAGAAGCACAATCACAAAGTCGTAGCATCTGGTCCAATGTGAGGGATGTAGTTTAAATACCAAATTAATGTACGGTATTGTTTTGTATTGATTGATTGTTTTTTGTAATTAAATTACAATGCAAAATATGCATCGTACATGCGTATTATGACTAAGAATTGTGTGGTTGGTACAGAAAATGCGTTCAGGTTGGCAGGTCTGGTGATGTGTTGCGTTATCTGCAGTGCCTGATCATTCCAGGTTCAAATAGTAAAATAAAAAACTCTTATACCTCTGGTTTGGGCTTATTAGTAAATCCAAGAAGATTGACTAAAATGATGGGGAAAACATTTTACTTTCCCAACCTGGACTTTCCCTCTTCCAGTTGCCTTTTTTGGTTCCAGGTTCACCAGTTCGCCCGGACATTCCTTAACCTAAGCCTTTGTGTACCCAAGCAGAGACGGTGGCTGGCAGACCTCGGCCTTGCGGGAAGACAGAGTTCACCTGCAGCAACCAGCGCTGCGTCCCCGCCCAGCTGCAGTGTGACCTCTTCAACGACTGCGGGGACCAGGGCTCAGACGAGCAAGACTGCAAGGCCTGTACGTAGCAACCCCCCTACACCCACCCCCGCTCGACCCCACCCCGCCCCATCCCATCCCCCGCTGGCACCAGCATCCGCATCAAAGCTTCTTCCGGGGGGAGAGATGAAAAGGACAGAATGCCACGACGGCCCCTATCAGGACCCTCAGCGATATTGATGTTTTTGATCTGACGCCTGGTTATTTATGGTAATATATGTATCGTCACGTTTGAGGTGTGTCGTGTGATTTATGGAAAAAAGAGGAAAGATAATGCCCTCTTGGCTTTCATACATCAAAAAGGCAACACACAGCAGGCGTCTGAGATACAAAGGAGAGCTCTGGTGTGTAATCAAAGTCCTGTCTTTTAATTCCAGTTTCCAGCGGAGATGTGTGCGGAAAGAAAAAAAAAACATGTGGAGAGGATGCAATTTGTAATCAAACAAATGCTAATGCCATATGCCAGTGCAAACCTGGCTTCAAGAGAGACCAAAAGACCGGCCAGTGTGAAGGTAGTGTATCATGCTGCGTGCTTTCGTCAGCCCAGTTCAACAATGCAAAAAGTTTGAACTGGGTCATCAAGTCCACACAATAACAAACACGACACGGTGTGTGTATGTTGAGGAGTTGAAATAGGTTGGATAGAATCAGCAGCTCACATCACGGTGACAACCAGTGACATCACCTGATAAAGTAGTTGGAGATCAATACCAAGAAACTGAGGTTAAAGGATCGGTTTGCGACGCTTGAGAAACGTACCACTCTACTGTAGCTTCTCACTGTGCTTAAATTAAATCTATTGGGGCCACCGTTTAAGCCTTAAAAACAAAAATGCCTTTTCAGAAAAGGGAATCTCATAAAAATACACATGTGACAACAATATGTTTGTAGTCACACGTGTGTTTTTTATAACATGTTTTCATTAACATTAATATAATAATAATGTGTTTTACTCAAAGCGACTTTTTGCAATTGCTGCAGTACATTCAAAGATGTTGGCTATGGTAGGATTCAAGTAGGAAGCTGCAACCCCTGTTTCTAATCTTATTATAAAGCTATGTAGATATAGGGAGCGTTACAGTATATCCTGCAAAGGAGCTGCAGAGATGTATACAGCAGAGAGGTAAGTTACTCAACAGGAAAGCATTCAGGGACATTGGGTGTGGTGGGAAAAAATATTTGAATCAGGCCTGGCTTGAAAAATGGAGAACCTACATGTATATTTTAAACTCTAGTCTATATTTGTAATACACTCAAAAAAGCTAGTGCAAAGTGGTCCGGTAGCTCCCCGCAACAGTGGAGTTTATATCATGTTTCTTTTGTTGCCGGGAAGACAAGGAGGAAAAGGGGCACAAAACTAGGAATGTGAGTACTTCTGCATGCAGCCTTTTTCATCTTAGGAGATGATGGCTGTTATTATTCAATCAACCCCTCCCAAACCTGAAGTCTGATTTACAGTTAATGGTTTTGTGCTGGGTAGTTACTACTTCCGTGCGATGGTAAATGCCATCGTGCTAAGTTGCTCTGTAATTCCCTCATTAGTAATGGGTCGTGGCCACTGCTTATCTGGTGGGAAAATGAAAACATCGTTGCAGTGTACCTCTTGTTGGCAAATGCCGGCCCTCCGCCCGCTGTATATCTGGACACGCGTCAACCGCGCCATCTTCGAGTGCAAATAAACGAAGCGGAGCGATGCAGCTGCCGGGGCTTTTAATTTTTATTATTATTATTTTTTCAATAATACTAAAGTATAATATTATCATATCATAACTGATTGACCTCAGCTCTGTATTTTTCTCTTTCAGAAATCAATGAGTGTCTCCAGTTTGACTCATGTGCTCACTACTGCACTAACACTAAAGGATCCTTTAAGTGCACGTGTGATCGGAACTATAAAGAGATCAGTGGGAACTGTATCGCAAAAGGTATGGAGCCAAATTTTTTAACAGAATCATAATGCAGTCACTTTTATTCTATAAATATTATTTCAATATATTAAGGATAAAAATACAGTATATAAATATGAATGTATTAACATGTTAACACATTACCAATACAATGTTTTATCATATGCATATTATATATATATATATATATATATTATAGAAATGTTGTTTTGTCAAATTTGACTTGTTTTTACTGTGATCACACTGTTGTCCAAAACCCCCAGTGGAATTTAGCCACTTTTTGTTTTCTTCGCATATTAATAACTCATCGGGCAGGACCAGAGGATCGAGTGCTCTACATAGCTAATGACACTGAAATCCGAAGTTTTGTGTATCCATTTAACCAGAGCCACGGACACAAAGTACTCACTCGCATCGAGGACAATGCCCGCATTATTGGGATGGACGCTCTGTTTCACCACCAAAAGTTTATCTGGGCTACCCAGTTTAACCCTGGTGGACTTTTTTACAAAGAAACCCTAGACAGAAGTCAAACTAAAACTAATATCAGAAACATTGTAAGTATATCCAAAGGTCTCGTCGGTTGATTTGCAATTCTTCTCCCTGACATATTCAATGGATTTGAGATAAAGTGGTTATGTTTGAGATTTGGAGTATGTGTTTGTCTGTGTGTGTGTGTGTGTGTGTGTGTGTGTGTGTGTGTGTGTGTGTGTGTGTGTGTGTGTGTGTGTGTGTGTGTGTGTGTGTGTGTGTGTGTGTGTGTGTGTGTGTGTCTGTGTGTGTGTGTTTGTGCCTTGCTTGCATGCTTGAAATTATGTAGTTTGAATTAATCTTTTGCTAAATCCATTTAAGATGTGTATTAAATGCTGCCTCACCAACACATTAACTTGGAAATATTCCAGAATTACATTTAGCACTAACAAAATACATATCACTTGTTAAATAAACCAATACAAATTTTTGGTTCTAGTCAAGCAAATGTCAGTTTCGTAATTTTTAACAATATGCAATTGTAATTGAGTTGTTAACACCAACCCAGTATTCACTGACATGGTCTTGTTTACTATCCTCTAAACAGTAAAGGTTATAATTTTTACATAGCTTCTTGTGAATAAAAGGCCGTGGTCAACAGCACAGGTAACCCAATCCAAAAAATAAAACACAGTGGTTTGATTCTCTTGCATAAGAGTACATAGTATCAACTCACTCTCATTAGTTGGAGAGAAAAATCTAGATAAAAAAATCAGTCAATCAAATCTATGTGCAAGAGAAGGAGTGGAACGCCTGACTTTTGTTACTTGGTGGTTCCAGTGTTCGGACTTCCGTCGGCCCAGGGATGTGTCAGCCGACTGGATCACAGGCAATATTTACTGGACGGATCACTCAAGGATGCACTGGTTCAGCTACTATACAGCCCACTGGACTAAGCTAAGGTACTCCATAAATGTGGGCCAGCTCAAGGGACCCAACTGCACCCGCCTGATTACAGACATAGCAGGGGAACCCTACGCCATCGCTGTCAACCCAGCCAGAGGGTAAGGTTGTCCCAACACTTGGAATTTTACAGCTACACTACATTACATGACATTGTGGACACCTGCTAATGAAATTTCCAACTCCAAAATCATGGAGTGAGATATCATTTCTGCTTTATCAGCCTCCACTCTTCTGGGAAGGCTTTTCACAAAAATGCACCGCACCGAGATTTGCTTCCACTCAGCCACAAGGGCATTAGTGAGGCCAGGCACTGCTGTTGGGTCACTGGGCCTGATGATAAGTCTGTGTTAAGGTATTTAATGAGATTGGGGTCAGGCCACTGAAGTTCTTCTATGCTGATCTCAAAAAGGATATGTTTTCTGTATGGACCTCACCATAGGAAAGGGTCTTCCTCCAAACTGTAAGAAGCAAAGAATGATTTATTGTAAACTGTAACTCTGTGCATGCAGGTGGGCATAGCATTCTCATGGGATCCGCCAAACCCTGATTAATTTGTCAAACTGCCTGAAGCCTTTTCACTTGTTGAGCACGGTGAACTTGGGCCTGCGGCTGCTTGGCCATATTTACCCACAAAGCTCCCAACAAACGGTATATATTAGGGTGACGTTGGGTCCATAAGCAGCTTGGAAATTAGTAGTGAGTGTTTAGGACAGATGATGACTATGCACTACATTCAGCAGCCCTGATCCCTTTGCGCATGTATTCTACTGTCCACTTTGGGGCTTAAGTTTCAGGTGACTGCGGTAGCTCTAGCTTGGCATAAATTTGACAAACTGACTCGTTGGAAAGAGGCAATGCATGCTGCTGAAATCGCCAAACCCATTCGTCCTCGTCTGTGTAGTTATAGGTTCAATTGAAGTTGTACCTACAAGTCAGATTCACCCAGTTCGAGCAAAATGTGAAATACATTTTTGAGGCTATTTGGATATCATGTTTTTTCCTGAGTTATCCGTTAAGCCAAAAACCCAAACACAGCCGTGATCATCTCTTTACTGAGAAGCTACAAAGTTCAACAAAGTAGATGTACCAAGTCACAGGGTGATGTTAACAGTGACCCCCCCCTGCGCGTTTTGCAGGATGATGTACTGGAGCGTAATAGGAGATCACTCCCATATCGAAGAGTCAGCCATGGACGGCTCCTTGCGAAGAATACTCTTGGAGAAAAACCTCCGGAGGCCCACTGGTAGATATTTACACTGTAAACTCATACATTGTCAGGTCAATAGGATTCCAAACAACAGCCAATACTTTCACAATATCATCCAGCACAAATGTGAATCGATACAGTTTGATGTGCATGCCTAGAAACACACTTCACTTTCATGCCTGTAGGAAAAAATGTACTGTATAGTGTATGCTGCATAGCAAACAAAACTAAAGTCATTACATAAACACTTCAGCTAGACTTGGCATATTACCAGACATAAACTATGCACCCCATGAATTCTTCACCAAAGCAACCAGGAAGAAAAAGGCAGCTGCATATTTGAGAACATAAGACCAAGGTAATGAGGAAAGGAATATCTCTGAGCCACTCTAGACCCTGTCGAGGAATCTTAAGGGACACACTTAGTGCTGATCTAGTTCTGAAGAGCTCCTTTGGCCTCCTTTAATTCGAGGGACCCATGCTCTGTCTTGGTCACAGAAGGAGGAATTCATCATCTACGGAAAACACAAACCTATTTAGTTGCCCAAGCCAGGTGTTCAATTACACAGCTTTGGAAGTTAAAGTTGAACCTCTGTTTTTAAAATGATAAACTCACGCACAATAGTAAAAGTTTTGATGCCATTAAAAGTGTAAGAGAAAAAATAGTTGTTTTGTTTAGGATTTTATTTTCCACCTTAGTTAGAACGTGACCAACAAAAGATGGCTTCTAGAAATCAGTAATCGTCTCGTGCACACACGTGTAACCCTTAACACCTAACTGTGTGATTATGTTTAAGTATTTCGAGAAAGCTATCGAGACTCGAGGGTCTCCCTGCCCAATGCGCCACGCCCCCATCCCCCCCGGAATGAAGAAATTCATATAGATCATTCTACAATTCATAAAGCAAATAATTATTTTACCTCTCATCCTTCCGCAGGACTGGCCATTGATTACTTCAACCAACGTTTGTATTGGGCTGATCCCGAGCTCTCCGAGATAGGGAGCATTAGATTGGATGGCTCAGACCCTCTGGTGACAATCAGCGACAGGCACGGTAAAGCCAAATTGGGAAACAAAAGGATAGGGTCTCTCTCTCTCTCTCTCTCTCTCTCTCTCTCTCTCTCTCTCTCTCTCTCTCTCTTTCTCTCTCTCTCTCTCTAAGCACATACTATTGATGTAGACCTTTAGTTTCCTCAAGTTAATTTTTTATAAAAAGATTGCGCCAGTAGCATCGTCTGTGCTGCCCCCGGGCAGCACACACCTGGACAACGAAGCTCAGGGTGCTCTCCGCTTTTCATGAGTTGCCCCAAGACACAATGTTCGCGTTAGACCATGTGTTGCGTGGGGGGGGGGTTGGGTTGAACACGATCATTCATTATGTTGCACACTCACTTTCCACCGATAACATTTACAGGAATCTCCCAGCCGTATAGAATTGATATATTTGAAGACTACGTCTACGGAACGGGTATGAAACATGAGACCTTCAGGATCCACAAGTTCGGCAAGCACTCGGTGGAGTTGCTCCATCTGGGTGTGGAAAAGCCCACGAATGTCCTCATCGCCCATCGCTACAAACAACAAGAAGGTAAGTTCTCTTCAATTTTGTTTCCGCAAGTACACACTCACACACAAACCGGTATTATAAGACAAATGCGTAGTGTTTTTAATGCGGCGCAATGCCGCCCTCCGACTGAGTTGTTGCGTGCGATGTAGACACCTAGCCTGGGGTAATCCAACTCAAGGTTAAAATCGAATCCTCTTCGGTAGGCGGTGTAATATTTTAAATTTTTTTTTTCTTTTTTCAGGTGTTTAACATAAGACAAAATTACCCCCCCACCCTCCCTGAGATTTCTGTACATCTGTTCCTCTTGGTTGCGGAGCGTCACAAAGATCATTCTTGCTCTGTTTTTTTTTCAATAACTTTTTTCTTTTTTAAAACCTTTCATCGAAAGGGCAGCTACCCCCTTCCCCAGTGACTCATTACGCTTGTCTTGTAGGCTGGAGTTTTGCACGGCTCGCAGAAAAGCTACAACATGAAGGCTCAACGTCTCCAGCAAAACAACCGTTTCTTTTCTTTTTTTCTGTTTTCCTTCCTCCACCTCCCAATGATTTTTGCAATAAACCTGTTCCACACTAAACGTGTGGAATGTCAGAAAGATATCCAGATTCCTAGAAGAAGTAGATGCCGCGTTTCTCATAGATTCAATCTGGTCACTCGCCTCTCTGTGCTTCAAGAAAATAACAGCCCTCAGTCAGAGGATGTCGAAACAAGTTTGTTTACTATTTCAGACAAATTGTTGTATTATGAATACATATCCTCTTTTTAAACAAGGCAAACTAGCAAAACCGCTTCTAACCCTCTCTTGACCTGGCCGAAACTGAGGAGTCTTTGTTTCCTTTACAGCCACCAATCCCTGTCTGAGAATTACATGTGATTTCATGTGTCTCCTCAACCCGACGGGGGCAAAGTGCACCTGCCCAGAGGGGAAGGTTCTTGTCAACGGAACCTGCAATGATGTTAACATCTCTGGTAGGCTTCCCCTGTTTTTTTAGCCCGTAAAATCATGACGTTGCTCATCGACATGCTGTGAACAATGCCTGTCTGCTCCTGATGAGACATGTGTCACAGACTTCTTCCATATGCTAAGACAATCCCCAATATATCTAGAACGGATTGGATTTTTGCTGGTTGGCAGCGAATGTCTATACTATGCCATGTTACTGTGACAGGTAAATACCGGGCACATCCCTACATTTGACTAATCCGTACCTGTATGCTGTTCTGCTGTGATGCTCCTAGCGATCCACTTGTAAACAGCTCCACCTGCATAGATTTGCCGTTATTACGCAGCCGATGTGTGTGTGACATTATGGAGTGCATAAAATAAAAGGTATCAAACAAAGGTCATATCACCATTTATATTAATGTGTATTTAGCAATGGAAACGTAACATTAATGTATCATCAAGTGTCATCAGGATCACGATGGAACGCCCTGCTATTGCTAGCACACCGCACTCCTAGAAATAACTCGTTGTTGTAGCTAACTCCTACCAAGCCTGCCACTACTGGCCTATAATAGTCGATGTGTGTGATGGGTTTAATCGCGGTGGCGCCTCGCATTAATGGTGGTGGGTTCGGGCTTCTTTTAAGGGGAACTGTGCCGACCGCCCTGTGAGAATGGAGGCCGCTGCCTCGCCAATGAGAAGGGCGATTGGAGGTGCTACTGCTGGCCAGACTTTTCAGGAGAGCGCTGTGAAGTCAACCACTGCACGGATTACTGCTTGAATGGAGGCACTTGCATGGGTTCATCACTAGGTGAGTCATCTTCCCCGCTCTCTTAAAAAAGACTTCAAAGAATGGCGGACGGTGAATGTTTTGTGCAGTCCGCTGGCCGGGGCAAAACAACTAGACAGGAAATGAATGCTAGGTATTGTAATGTTTCAGAATCACCAGTATCAATAAGAAGCCACAATGATGATTCCTCTTGTGAATGTTGAGGGAAATACTTTGTTCAATCATGTATGATTTACAAACCAACACGCATCAATTTAATAGTTAATAAATAATCTATTACAAACTATTAATACACTATGATGAATGCATCCATCCTTCTACACAACATGGCAAATAATGTCAAGCTGTTTAGACCAGAAGTAGTCGGAGGAGTAGGAAGTAGCCACCCCTCCTGGCGGGAACATCAATAAGAGAATCGATACGGATTTGGATTGTTAAGAAGGATAAGAATCCTAAATGGCAACCAGAATCGTTCCTAACAATGCCCGGTCCAGGCATCCTGGAAATACGCACGAGAACAACAATCATTATTTTCCAAATAGAGCTGAGATGTTACCATCCGTCGCACAGTATATTTAGGGTGTTTAGTCATTACATTAGTGTTTGAATTCTACCCTGCTTATTGAGCTTATTCAGCCTGCCTTCCACCCAAATAGAAATTATCCACAACATCTCCGTGTCCCTTTTGTTAAGATAAACTGTGAACACTTGCCAAAGCAATTATCCTGGGACAAATATTTGGACCACTGTAGCTTTTTTTCAACGCTAATTGAAACACAGAGGTATCCGTGTAGTTTGTTCTCACTTTAGCTTAGCTTAGCGTAAAATGGCGAACACGCAATGCAAAAATGCATACACCGTCACTACGTTCCCTATTGTCATGTTTAAAATTAATATTTCTTTCAAAAATATGAAAGCTAAGCTAAAGTGCATTCATTACCATAACCGTGCCATCTTCAGTTGTCTGGATGCATTACGTTAATACACTTTTTGATAAGAACAAAGCAGAGAAAAAACACTAAAATATTATCACAGTCAAAAATAACATGTGGGCCTCATAGTAGGGATTGCGTACTTTAATATTGAAATTAATTATTTCACATTCTCTGCAAATATGTGTCAATTCATTTTGGACATTTTGCGTTATGGTGGTATCATGAGAAGGATTTAATGTGTTTTTTTTGTGTTTAAAACGAACATTAAAGCAAGCAGCCTCAGAATGTATCGTCAGTCATTTGCTAAGCCCAGCTTCACAATATAGTGATCATAGCTGTATTGAATTTGAGGATTGTAGGCCAACGTGACGGATTGTAAGACTATTTACGTCATCAGATGAAAGAGGAGTAACGTATTTTGACCTGTCATAAGAAATTACTAGTCAAAACAACTTGTAGATAGTTTAATTTAAAATGTTTCTAGTAAAAATGAAAATGTTACAAGTAACAACAGGGAAAGGTACTAAAGTCACGAATGAATATAGCCCCCGCCGGCCGAAAAGTCCATCGGCAAGATACTGTAAGATCCTGTTTAAAGTATTATAATGTCTAGACAGTTTTATCCATATATCCATCCACGATAGCAGCTCTGTGTGTTTGGTTTCCTGTCTCTGCCTCTATCTCTGTCTCCTGTCTTGAGCAGAATTTAAAGTGCATTTTATATGCTTCAAGTCAATTTTTGAATCCTTTTTTTAGCAAGGCTCTCTTGAGTAACAATGAGCAACAGTTTAATCAAATCTTGGCAGTTTTGGGCAGTCTTAATGGAGTAATCTTACCACGCAAAAGTAGGACCTTGCTGGATCTGCCCGGGCATCGACGTGTCTGAGTGGTTGTGAGACCCGAGGCCTCCACAGCAGATTGTATTGTGGACAGAAGACAAGTCCGAGGTCGGGAGTCTGGCCGTGGCTGCAGCGGGTCGTCTTCAGCAGCATGAGGTGCTGCTCTCTACTTACAAGCTGCGTGTTTGGCTGCTGCCTGGCCCATTTTCCACAATCCGTGTGCTGTTGCCACTGCGGTCGTTAAAGAACTTTCAAGGAAGGTGCTGGCAATCCGGTTGCTGGAAAGGTATTGCATTTGAGCTTGTAAAACAGCTGGGCATTTAGTCAAGGGGAACTCTCTGGAGCAGTTGGCTTGGTTTCATGGTTCATTTTACTTGATCCATGTGCTGGTGCCATTGTGGTGGTTTATTAATTTTCTATGGAGCTGCTTTTGAGATGGTCAACTTCCCACTTCTGAAGCGCTACATTTGAGACAGAAATGTGGACCCGAGTCATTGTGACTTGGACTCGAGTCACTGTTTTGATGAGTTACAACTTGACTTAACAGAAAATAAATTACTTGGGACTTGACTTGGACTTGGAAGTTAAAGACTTATAACTTGATTTGAGACATGATCACTCTAATTTCTTGTGTTAATTTCATGTTTTCAGTTTAAATAAATAAATATATAATGTGGTCAAGCCGCCGCTGCAGACAGGCGGTGCAGGGTTCCCATCCCAGGGCCACTCAGCTTCTGCGGATTGGGCGAATCAACAGAGGGACTCTGTTAATTTGTCTGATTCCAAAACCAGGCTATAAAGAATGCACTGATAAAAACTGATAAAAGTCAGTTAGATCTGTGCTTAGCGGCGATCCCTCCGTGACATGTCCGGCTGCTTTGATAGCGGGCTTGTCCCGCCTGGTCGTACCATGTCCCACAAGCACGCCGATCCTCACTGCGGGGACAACAAACCATATATTACTTCCTGGTTTTGGGATCGGACGAATCAGCAGAGTCCCTCCGTTGATTCGCCCGATCCGCAGCAGCTGAGCGGCTACCTGGGATGGGAGCCTGCACTGCCTGCCTGCAGCAGCGGCTTGACCACGCCACCTTGGCCCGCCACAACTTAATTATGTTTTGTCGATATATGTTGTCGTCTGGTGTTTCTATGTTAGTTTTTGAGGTTACATGTTGTTTTGTTGTTTGTTGTTTGTTTCTATTTTTATTTGTCTCAACCACGGTGATTCTCCCCCTCCTGGAGAAGTAATGATGAGTAGTTGTTTATAGACCAAAACATGGTAAGATCATTCTCCAGAGGGGGATTGCTGGTGGTTCTGTGTCACAAAAAAGCTGTGATCTTGCCTGCCTGCTGCATCTCCTCTGGCATCTGGATTCCCTGGGCATCTTTGTCAGGATTCTCTATGTAGACTTCAGCTCTGCTTTTAATACAATCCAAAGACATCTAATGATCCAGAAGCTACACCATCTCAACATTCTCCCCGTCTGATCCATCTTATGCACAATTTTCTTGGTGATAGACTGCAAGCTGTACAGTGGGCACAACCACATCACCTGCACTCACCACTAACCCAGGAGCGCTGCAGAGTTTTGTGTTGAGCCCATTCCTGTACACACTTTACACCAATGCCTCCACCAGTGACCGATCACTCCTACCTCAAATACTCAGATGACAGAGTCATCTTTGCCCTACTCACAGTGCCCTGCTCTGGACTATCACAACAGTGGTGTGAGGATAAGCTCCACCCCTTGTCAGCAAGACAAAGGAAATAATAATTGCCCCCCCCCCTCACCTCAGCACCCCATTCTCATCAATAACGAAACAGTCGATATGGTTGACAGTTTCAAATACCTCGGAGTGACACAGAGCTGGACAAAAGATCAGCACACTAATGACCCAAAAAAGGAGCCACCAAAGACTATAGCCATAGACACAGCCATAGCCACCTTGAACAAAAGGTCTCGCTGAACAGGCCTGAGTGTGTACTGTTGTCTGTTATGGTATGTTGTTGCTGCATGCTATTGTATGTACTGTTGTCTGAGGGGTACAGTGGAAATTAATTTCCCCTAGGGAACAGTAAAGTCTTGAAGTTTTGTCATCCCAAAGGTCGTCCACAGGACAGAATTATTGAAGCAGTTCTTGATGATAAAATAATGAATAAAGAGTGAGAAGTTGAACTCCACTTGCAGATTAACTCTATCCTAGCTGCAATAGCATTGAAATTCTCTGTGTTGTATGCCAAGCATGTTGACGGCACAGGTTTAATTAAATAAATAAATAAATAAATAAATACAACTCAGTGAGAGTTAAAGGTTGCATTATACTGAAACTTGGTGACAGTCCCATATTCTATGTTATTGGAACTCAGGCACAGTCTCATGTTCTATTATTGTTCCATTGTGAATAATGAACGCACAGTGTCGTTATCAGCAATCTCACTATTGTGGTAACTGAAGGGGTCGACATGTTGTGGAGGGTATTCAGTTGGTTGCAATCTGAAACCTCACCGTTAGATGCCACTAAATTCTGCACACTGCACCTTTATACATCGTATACAAAGTGTTGTGCATGATTGTTAGTGTTGTTAAATTGTTTGTAGTCGTTCCTGTTTATGTTGTAAGTGTTTTGGGGAATTAAGTACTGAAACCGTGATGGACATTGCTGTTGAGTTCTATGACCCCAAAGTTTATTTTCATGCTGAGTAAATCTTTGTCTCTCAATTTGGTTAGCCAATAAATAGACTGTTGAAGCAAACTTTGTCTTACTTCACCGACCACCACAAAACATACAGAGACAGACAGAGATTCCTTCCTTTATTAGTTAGATAAATCACGTATGTAGACTAACCCAAGTAACAGGTAATGACATAATTGTTTGTAACTATAATGTGATTACTGAATTTAAGAATAGTAACATGTTGTATCATTTGTTACAGACAAATGTAATGTGATAACACCAACACTGTGCAACTGTCCTGTTATGTGAACGTGATCAGGTCACACAATGTATTTGTCATTGACGTACAGCAGATATACCCAATGAGACCAAATGATAAGATTTCTCCGATCACGGATATAAACTCCAAATGATCGGACTATAATGTAAAAGTTATTTAATAGTCAATGTTTTATAATGAGCATACAATTCAATGAAAATTAGAAACTGAATCGACAGGGCAGACTTCGGAAAATCGGAAATTGCGATTGGTGCATCTTTTAGTGTCACTGTTTTGATTTGAGCTGGTCTGCAATTATCGCTGTGGTCGGGAACCTCTGCTCTAGCCTAATGGCATTGGGTAGGCACCAGGAACCGGGGGGGCTAATCATATTTACGGACGGGGGGGCACCCGTGGCGCTCCGTCCCTCCCCTTTAGACAAGTTCTTAAAACAATTCTCTATAAAAAGTTCAAATTCAAGATCAATGGAAATTTGATCAGTAGTGTGGGAGTCTCTGGCCACAGGTAAGGGTTTAGGGAGGGAGACGGAGTCCTTTCTGTCACGGTGCGCCAACATGGTGAGAGTTTTTATTAAAGGTCCAACAGAACGGCTCGCTGTCCACACGTATAAATAATAATTAATAATAATAATGATGATAATAATGATGAGGATGATTTTGTGCGCAGTAGGAATGGCGTTTGGCTTTGGCTCCTGGTCGGCTGACGAGCCTGTGCGCTGATCCCCTCTGCAAGACATTAAGAAATCTCCCTGCCTCGAGTCGGCCCAATCAACACAGTGCGGGCGCTGATTAGGCCAATTCGAGGGAGCTTGGCAGCCGAGGGAAAGTGTACTGTGCTGTTGTCCGCAGCCGGTGCTTGACCACGCTCCTTGGCCCACCACCTACCCCCACCGCCTGACTTAAGCCAGGGAGCCGTCCGGCCAACAGCCGACCCCCCCCAGAGCAGGAGCCAAAGTCAGCCACAACCATCTGCGCCACCGGCCTATGGACCACCCGGAATTTAAAGGGCTGGAGAGCCAGGTACCACTGGGTGATCCGGGCATTTGTATTCTTCATGCCGTGGAGCCACTCCAGCAGGATGTGGTCTGAACAGAGGGTGAAAGCTCGTCCCAGAAGGTAGTAGCAGAGGGAGCCGACTGCCCACTTGATCGCTAAGCACTCCTTCTCCACTGTGCTATACCTCGACTCCTGCTCTGAGAGCTTGCGGCTGAGGCACAGCACCGGCCAATCGGTCCCCTCCACCTCCTGGGCTAAGACCACACCCAGCCCTCTGTTTGACGTGTCAGTCTGCTGACAGAAAGGGAGAGAGAAGTTTGGGTTAAACCCAAGCCCACATCCTGAATATGCCGGTCCAGGGTGTTGCTGTGAATCATAATGTCATCTAGGTAGGATGCGGCGTATGCTACATGCGGACGCAGGACGCGGCCATGAGTCTCTGAAAGGTGGCTGGGCCACCAAACAACCCGAACGCAAGTGTGCGAAAGTGGTATAAGCCAAACGGAGTGGACTCTTGAGACAAGGATGTCTGCCAGTAGTATTTGGTTAAATCAAGTGTCATGAAAAAATGAGCCGTACCTAACCGGTCGAGAAGTTCATCGACCCAGGGCATCAGGTAGGCATCGAACTTTGACACCGCGTTCACCCCTTGGTAGTCTACGCAGAACCAGACCGACCCATTGGGCTTACCCACAAGCACGATAGGACTAGACCAGTCACTCGTGGACTCCTCTATTACGCCCATGACCAGCATGGCCCATAATTCCGCCTGCACGATCTTGCGTTTATGTTCAGGCAGGCGATATGGCCGAGAGCGCACCCTCACCCCATGAAGGTGCATTCTCTGTTCACAAGGTGGTGTATGAGGGACGTGAGGCCTGACAGAGAGGAGAAAACATCAGAGAAGCAAGGCTGAAGTGCAGCCACATCCGCCCTCTGGGACGGAAAGAGATGGTCACTTAACAGGGCCGTGGCATGTTTGGCCGCTTTTTGAACCTTCGGCCCAGAGCCCCAGACGCCCTCTCCCTCTATTCTTTTAAGAGGTTTTGGTGATAAATCTGGGTCACCCCCTGCCTGTCACACTGCCATTCAACCTCATAATCTAACTCGCCAACTCGCCGTGTGTCCACAAATGGCCCTTGCCACTTTGCGAGCAATTTAGAGCTGGATGTAGGAAGCAAATTGTCTGAGCTGAGCCCCCCAGTTGTATAGGATGCGCTGACGTTCCTGAGCCCGGCGCAAATTCTCCCATGATAACGGCCGATCAGCGCGTGTAACTTTGCTCTCGGGTCCATAACAAACTATATTTCATTCTCAGTTTTCTTTTATTAGGTCTAACAACCCCCGGGGTCTCCTGCCAAAGAGGGTGAAAATCCCGTAGAGGCCCGGGGAACCTTCCACACTGAAAACAACAGGGGGTCCAACCACTTGTCCCAATTACGGCTATTGTCATGAACGAACTTTCAAATCATGTTTTTCAGCACTTTATCAAAACGCTCCACCAAGCCATCGGTCTGGAGATGGATAATGATAGTCCAAATTGAGGGGATGCCCAGTAACTTGTAAAGTTATCCAAGTGTATATGACATAAAGGTAGTGCCCTGGTCGGACAGGATTTCCTTCGGACTCCCAACTCAGGAGATGACCTGAAACAGCGCCTGCGCCACACTTTTGGCCCCAATACTGTGCAAGGGCGCTGCTTCTGGGTACCGGGTTGCATAATCGACTAGGACTAACACAAAACGATTCCCCCGGGCACTACGGTCTAACAGCCCAATGAGGTCCATACCGAGTATTTCGGGGCCTCGACGAGGGGGAGGGACCTCAACGCCACTCTTGGCATAACCGGAGGGTTCACTAACTGGCACTAAGGAAACGCAGCGCACCATTTACGCATATCTGCCCAAATACCCTGCCAATAGAAGCGGGCCATTATCTGCTGTCATGTTTTATTGTGTCCGAGGTGACCACACATTGGGTTATGGTGAGCCGCCTGGAAGAGCATTTCCAGGTGGCTCTTTGGCACCAACAGCTGGGTTATCTCCTCTCCTGTCTGAATGTTATGGTACACTCCATATAATCTGTCCCTAATCACTGGAAAATACAGGGGAGTGAATGGGCACCCAATACACCATCGATTTTAACTACCCCCTCAAAGGGCCGTATTGGGTGCCGTCTTGCGTCTGCTCAAGCGGAAAATCGTCGATAGGGAAGATTAAAGGTACTGGGGGAGAGCCTACTTGGGATCCTGCCGCCCCTGCACCCGTCGCGCCCACCAAGTCACCGCGTGCCGGGCAACACTCGCATCTCCCTAGCGACCGTGAATGCACTCCTCCAGCCTCTCTCATCGCGTCAAACCCTGGCCCAAAATCAGGGAGTGCGACAGACGGTAACTAACTGCAGCCTGTACCATATGCTTTTTTCCCTTGTAACGAACTTTGAGCCGGATACGTATACATCGGATACGTGTGAATATCCCTATGCACACAATGAACGACCACCTGTGATGCCTCCACCAAAGCCCCAGGTCCCACCAGGCGTTGCTGGACCATCGTCTGCGAACAGCCCGAGTCCAGCAAAGCCTGATATCTACCCCCTTGTAGTCTTACCAGTACTTGGTAGTCCCCTTCCTGACCGGGGGAGGAGTTTGGCAGGCCGGGGACCCGAACCACCTGGCCGAGTTGCATCCGGTGGATGGATCCCCAATTTCCCGCAGCAGCACCACCCTGGGAGCTGAGGGGGGTCAGAAAGGGGACAGCGCGGGGAGAGAGCATCCTGCGGCACTACAGGACTCAACTGGTAGACATCCGCCCTCCCGCCAAGAAAGGTGGCATCTCCCAATGCCCGTGGGTGCAGCGGAGCTCCGGTCGTTCCCCTCTGGGGCGCTGGGAGGGGCTGTGGACCCGGCAAATCCCGCTTGGGTCCTGGGGTCAGGAGCTCACGTGAGTGAGGACGCACTCCAGCTGACAGCTAGGTAGTCCCACTCCTCTTCCAGGTCTGCAAGGCATTTCCGCAGCCAGCGGATCGGCTCCAGGGGGCCTTTCACTCGGCGCCCTGCCCCTCCTCGGTCCCTGTTCATGTGCCACTTGTGGGAAGTAAATCTCCCTCCCTAAGTGTTTAGGGAGGGAGAGAGTCCTTTCTGTTGTGGTGCGCCAACATGGCGAGAGTTTTTAAAAAAGCTTTTATCTATCAGTAAGAATATACATGTTTTATAAAATTGGAATTATTTGGAATTTAAAAGTACGGACAACACAACAAAATGTAGAGTCTATCAATATTATGAGTCTATTATGAGATTATTTGAAATGTTCTCCAAGTCCGGAGTAATATCAGATTCAACATCGCTGTCGTTCTCCGCGCCGCTGTCGGAGAACTGACTTTCATCGCGGAAAATTAAGTCCAGTACGCGCTGCCAACACTGACTTGGATATATCGCACTGGTGAGGTAAAGGTCCCAAATATGATTCAGAGCTTCCACCACCCGCTTTGCGTAATCCATAACGATAGGGAGAAGAACGTTTTCACAGACAAGTGAGACCGAAACACCCCTTTGCTGCACATTAACCCTCTGTTTACGGAAGTGACGTAGGTGCGTGACACAAAGAGTTTTTCTTCTTCGCCGCTTCACAACAGTGGCTCTGTGTGTGTAAGAGTAGTATGATTTAAAGGTTGAATTCTATCAAAACGGTTTCACATTGTGACTTCACATCACATGGAATATGGTTGAATGACCTGGAGGGTCGCTTTGAAGGAAACCATCGATTGGCATTGTTCAGCGCTGTTTAGCGTCTCGGTAAGTGAACTACGTTTCCCCATATAATCTAACGGGAATATTTAACATTTTTCTACTATTTATAAATCAAACTCGGTTTTGAAAATACATTGAGAGATAAAAAAAAAAACACAAAGGAACACAAATCTGGAAAAATCTCATTTTCCTTCAAGAAAGGTTTTCTCAACTTATTTGGCTGCTCCTGGCAATTTTAGATATGCGCGAGATGGCAGCTTTTGCTGTAGTGGGACACATATTAAGCTTTAATAAAGTTTTTGTTTTTTGTTTGATTTCATTGATTTCATTGAATTTCAATGTGGCGGACAAACGATTCAAGCACAGGCTGCGGACGACAGCACGGTTCCCTTTCCCATCAAGCTGCCTCGAATCGGCCCAATCAGCACCCACGCGGCACTAATTGGTCCGACTCGAGGCAAGGAGTTTTCATAATGTTTGTCTGTCTTGCAGAGGGGATCGGGGCACGTGCTCGTCAGCATCCTAGCAGCGTCCGAGATGATAATTATCCACCTCATTATTATATTAATCATTGTTTTGTTATTTATACTTGTGGCCAGCATACCTTATTCCCATACATCATAAAGTGACAATAAAAACTCTCGCCATGTTGGTGCACCACGGCCAGAAAGACTCCATCTCCCTCCCTTCACCCTTACCTATGGGTAAGGGTGAAGGGAGGCGACTCCCACGATCAATAACTAATACATATTAAATTATTTTTGAAAAGCATAGATAATAATAATAATAATATCATTATTAGACAGGTACTAAAACCTTGTCTTTTCTCTTTATAGAGACCGGATACTACAGGTTAGACTGCAGTGTCTTGGGAAAAAAAAGGCTTGCTATCATGCAAAATTCCAATCGCTGGGATCGCAGCGTTCGGCAATAGACGATTTTATCGGGGGTGACGCACGCGTTCAAGGGTGCGTGCATGTGCGTGGGGGGGGTTGCGCATGCCCATAGAACGTGATGTAATGTGGCAAATTCAGTCTCCCCATTCCAGAAGTGCAGGAATTATAATTTACAAGTGAAGGATTTACACATAACATCCAGTTTTTACTAAATGAAGTCCCAAAGCAACGGAAGCAACGAGGAGACGTGCATCCCCACTGCCCCGACAGTTGGGACGCACAGGTTTTTTTTGGAACAGTACAGAACGGTACAGTTCCTTAACTCAGTTGTGTTTAAAAATGTTGTTTCATACATGTAGCAAAGAAACAAATATAAATAGATCTAAAATAAACACAGGCACGGGGGCCACCGTGCACCGAAGTCTGGAGGAGAAACAAAAATAACTCCCCACCAATTCTCAAAATAAATCCAAATCTTTCTCTTTGAGATTATATCATATAATGTTAAATTATAATCACAAGATTTGCGTATAGAGGGGCAAGTACGGGGGGACATGAGCACCTTCCCCATGACCCACGCTGCCCTTTTTATCAGGCGTGGTTTTTTTTAGTGTGAATGGGCATCGAGGTAGCGGATTGTCTGGGCAAGATATATTCAGAAGGAACACCTCATGTACACACAGTACAGTACAACACAGTAAACTGCACTTACACCGTTTCAATGCTCTGATTCTTCCTGGCGGATAAAGAACTCAAAACTCGTCTGTCATCAATGGTAATCGTGATCGATGGAGTTGAGATCGTTAAAGGTCTGGTAGACGGAGTCGATCGCCGATAGACGATTTAATCGTAAATCTGACCAAGCCTACTCGACTTGACTTGAATCGCCCAAGGAAAAATTACTTGGGAAGTGAGCCAAATTACTTGAGAATTACCTGTGACTTGGATTAGATGGACTTGGTCACATGTTTCATTTGAGCTGTCAACCACTTGACATTTAACCCAGGTTTTTTTTTCTCCCTCTCTTTTTCTGGCTCTCTCTTTCTATCTCTGTGGATGCTGGAATCAGCGTCTTGATTTCAACAATGACTATCAAATACACATTCGCACTGATTTTAGTTTTTAGTGTGCACGCCCCTTTCCTGCCAGAACGGCTGCGAATTTTACGCAATTGCAATGGGAGTTTATGACCTGCTGTTAAATGGATAATTTGCGACTAACCACGGACCGACTATTCAATGTACTTATATCTGATCATATAAAATGTAATATAAATATAAAATATAAAAATATAAAATGTCTTCTCTCATGCTTTATTGGTGCTTGTTTTTGTTGTTTCACATGGCTTCCAGAGTACTTCCTCTCACCACCTGTCACAATGTCAGAAATCTCTCACAAACGTTGATTTTATTCCTCTACGGGCCAATTTATAATCTTTCTGTCCTTTCAAAAATCTTGGAATCATGAGTCGCTACCCAACTGAAATCACATATGGATTGAAACAATATTTTAAATGACATGCCATCCAGTCTCCGGTCAAGGCATAGCTCTGTAACTGCCACTTTGAAAGTCATGGATGATATCAAAAGTCTTAAGACAACAAACTCACAACAAACTCACTGTTTATAGACCTTACAAAGGCTTTTGATACTGTGGACCACCTATTACTCAAACACCTTGCTAAGTGCTGGTATTGGAAGCAAAGCGACAAAGTGGTTCCACAGCTACAGTATCAGACTAATCATTCACAGATTGTTAAACATGTCATTTTCATGTCCAACCCAGTCACTGTATTGAAGGGTATTCCACAAGGATCAGTTTTGGGACCCTTGCTTTTTCCAGTTTATATAAAGAACATTTGTGACAAGTTCAAATTCTGCAAATACCATCTGTGTGCAGACAACACAGTCATGCACTCCTGTACCCCCACCACAGAGGTGACCTTTTCAAATCTGCAGACAGATTTCAACACCCTGCAGAGCACCCTATCTGATCTGAAATTGCTTTAAAACTTTTTGAACCAAAACTAAAACTATGATATTTCCGCTGGCCGAACAAAGGTTCCAACCCTCTCACCATCAATACCCTTGATGGTGTCTCTACTCAGCCCATTGACAATTACACATACTTGGGAATTTGGTTGGACAAAAGTCAAAACTTTGAATGGCATATTGACTATCTTGTAAATAAATGAAAATTCACACTGGGCTTTCTGTAATGGCTTACGTCCTGTTTTTCCATGGCATCAAGAAAACGCTTAGTTCCTGGCCTTTTTCTGTCGGTCAATCCGTCAGATTGATTTTGATGACGCTATCTACAGGTTCTGCTTCACCGACCACCTTGTCCAAACTAGACCCCCTGTATCACTCAGCCAGGCATGGACTGGTAATCTGGCATACCGAGCATTTTCTTGGTGGGCACCTTGGGGCTGATAAAATAAAAAAATAAAAAGTGTCCTGCCCCGTAAAGCAGGGACAGCGGCCCATTGGTTAATTCTTTATACTGACAGATGCCCATTCATTTTTGCAAAGCAGTCATAAACTTAGGTCACACAAAGGCTTAAGTTTAAAGTGCCAAAAGAGCCAGAAGAAGTGCCAGAACCTCAGAACAGAGGTTGGCAAAACAGGCCTGTTCTACTAGGGTCCTTTGTCCTGGAGCGATCTGCAGGCCAAGCTCAAACATGAGACCCTTATCTCTTTCAATGATTTTAAACATAGAATAATGGAAGTGGTCACTGTTATCTGTCGTTGCTTCAACTTAAAAACATGTGACAAAATATCACTGCCTTGTCTATTCACTGTATTTTGTAATGTATTTTTGTTGTACCTATTGGTGTTGTGGTTGTTTGTTGTTGTCCTGATATTTGTTTGACACTGCTATTTGACCCTATCTTGGCTGGCTCATTTGCAAAGTGGTTTTAATCTCAATGTGACTTTCCAGTTAAATAAAGGGTTTATATATTTATATTATATATGATATACAGTATGTAATATAAATATATAAACCCTTTATTTAACTGGACAGTCACATTGGCAATATTATATTATATATATATATACATATATGTGCGTGCGTGTATGTATATATATATATATATATATATATATATATAGATATATACACAGGTACTCCTCACTCAGCGACCTACCAGGTTAATGGCTGTTCGGACTTACGACCAGCTCTCTGACCACTCTGTATTGTACAATACCGTGGCGTGTGCGCTGTGTGCACGGCGTCTAGCATCTCATTGCGGGTAACCCTTTATATACTGTACACTATGTACTATATACATATATACATACACATATGTCTGTTAGTATTCACTACACTATTCACTACACTAGCGTTCGCAGTGGCCACGCCCACTTACTGTGAAATAACAAGGGTCCTCACTTATCGACCAATTCGCTTAAGGACCTGGTTGTAGGAACAGAAGTGGAAGTATATATATATATTAAGTGTAAAAAAAAACTGTTCAGTAGGATCTTAAAATGCCATTTGAAGTATTTTTTTCTTTCAAGTTTCTTTCTTCTCTCTTTGACAGCATTAACATTGTAACATTGAATATATGAGCATTTCCAGGTGAACTGATAAGTTTCCTCAGCAGAACTTCTCTTTTGGTGTGTTCACCGGCAATGGAAAGTGTGTCAAGCAACTCCCAAAAATGCCCTTCCGGCGACACCTAAAGTGGCAAAACTGCGCATTTGTCTACCACAGTTAATAAATCTCATCACATTCTCTACTATGCCGTCCATCGCTCCGGGGACAAAATCCACGTGGCCCGTTTAATTGCGCCTGTAACTCAAGGTTAAAGCTCTGTCTTTTGAACCAGCATACAGGCTTCTGAACAGGAGTTTGCGTTGCGGCGTATCTCACTCGCGGCCATCCTGCCGAGCGGCTGTGTCGGAGACACACTGTGATTTATTCAGAGTTAACATCCTGCAGCTACTGTATTCCCGCTGTTATTCAAATTTGCACAGTTTCCAACCTCTGTTTTGTGTCTTAAGGCTTATTTTTTATGGAGAACTTTATTGCATTTTATATTTTTTTGTAAGGGACCCCAGTATAACATCGTCCATCAATATAAATTAGAAGGATCATTTCAGGCTTCTCTTTCTTCTGGTTGTGATGGCAGACGCCACTCCAACAATAAAACATTAAAAATGTCTGAATAAAGAATAGCTGATTTTTTTTTTTTTTTAAGAACTCGTGAAGGATTTCCTTTGTTTCTTTTAATAATCCCGTTCATGTGTTTGGAAATAGTTGCAAGTTGTCACTGCATCACATCACTTTCTCACCCTGGAATGCTGCCGTCTTGTTTATCGGTTTATTATGTCACCTTTCACTTTCTGCCTTTTATTCCTGGAAATCAGTCAACAAAAAAAAAGAAATAAAAAGTACACCATGTTTGACAAAAATGTCCTTTGGTTACGAGAGCTCCTTGCGTACGAGATAGAGATACAACGTATGCAGGCGATCACAGAGTTCTACATCACATCTGTCGCTCTGTCTTTACTCTCTCTCTCGCTCTCTCTGTCTCTCTATCCAGGTAAGCCTACGTGCCGCTGTCCCGTGGGCTTCTCGGGCCCGTTCTGCGAGAGGAGGGTGTGCGACAACTACTGTCTGAACGGCGGCACCTGCGATGTGAGCCGAGGCAACCAGCCGGTGTGCCGCTGCATGGCGGAGTATACTGGAGACCGATGCCTCTACCGTGAGTCCTCACATGCGCTGCTTCCTAGACACAATAACCGGGAACAAAAGACGACTGCTCGCCTTTTTTAAATTTATTTTTGTACAGACAAGACAAGACCTGACAAGTCGGTCTTAGAAAAACTGTCCTCCTTCAAAGAAACTGAACCCCAGTCTTAATTTGTAACCCCTTCAATCCCACCCCCCCAAAAATAAATACAATTAAAAAATAAAACAAGTAAAAAATAATAAATTACTAGAAAAAGTTAATAAATGAAAGGCCACATGATATAGTATAGACAGTTGGATAGGGCAGCTCATATTTTTGAGACGCAGAGAATTGAGTCGTGAGAAACAATGTCGCCTCATTGAATTTCCTGCCGCGCTGCCTGGAAACACTTGCCAGTTAATAGTGCTCCTGGCTGTCAGAATTCTCTGAGAAAAAAATTAAAGGGGGGCAACAATAACAACATCCTTTGGCATTTCATTTCAGCAAACACTGCATTTGCCTGTATTTGCAGATAAAGGAAATCAAAAAACCTACCGTTGGGTGTTTTCTGGGCGGGGGTGATGATATATTTCTTTTTTTCGCTTGGTTTTTGCATGTTTACGACAGGTTGGGAGGGGCAATTTCAATTGCACACCATTAGTAGTTTCCCACTGTTGCGGGCCCAAGGGGTGATATGTTTTCATCTGTGGCTGAGATGTCATTTGATGCGGGTAATTAAGTCCCATTATAGCCCTGTAAAATTCCAATCAAACTAGCTTCAACTAGGCTCCCAGTTCCTCATTATGCACAGTGCTGTGTCTGTCATCTCCATCTCTCTCTCTCTTTGTTCTTTCCCTGTAAACTTTGTGTGTGTGTGTGTGTGTGTGTGTGTGGTGTGTGTGTGTGTGTGTGTGTGTGTGTGTGTGTGTGTGTGTGTGTGTGTGTGTGTGTGTGGTTGAACAGATATCTGCCACCACTACTGTGTGAACTCCAAGGCGTGCACGTTGTCCAGCAGCGGCTACGTGGAGTGTGTTTGTCCCGCCAGGTTCGAGGGGAACAAGTGTGAGGTGGACAAGTGTCTGCGATGCCACGGGGCACCCTGCCTCATCAACGAGGAGACGGGGGAGGTGGTTTGCAAGTGAGCAGCACACACACACACATACACACACAGTGATTTCATAAATAAAACATTTGGCAGTTGACAGTGAGCCTGATCCATCCAAGTGTTTTGGCAACCTCCAAACTAAATACGTCCAACCAATTATCTCAGTGTAGCCACTGAAAATACAGATCATTTTGCATCGGTAACCTAATTAGGATGCAGTCGACGAGCTGTTCTGTGTTTTTTTTTATATATATTAGTTTGTTTTGTGGTTATCAAAAAAAAATTCCAATTCAGAACATCGTTTCTGCCCTTTCTTCCCTTGTATTGATATTGTTTCTCTGACCCCCTCCAGTTGCACAAATGGCAGAATAGCACCCAGCTGTCAGCTGTGTGACGGATACTGTTACAATGGAGGCACCTGTCACCTGGACCCCGACACCAACCTGCCTTTTTGTCAGTAAGTAACCGCTTAATGGGCGCAGGGGGGTGGGGGATGGCGGTGGCAGGGTTGTAATGTTCACCTCTGTTATTCATGCTTTTCCCTTCAAATTGCTGCCTGAAAACCCCATGGGGTTGTGGCGTGGGTGGATGTCTACCTCTGAGGCGGGTTAGGGACTTGGTGGGTCCATGAGTCGGCGAGTCGGAGCGTTTGACACCAGCAGAGCCCTTGCCACAGCAGGAGGCTAAGTGCCAGCAAAACCAATCACAGACTGAGTGTCACTACAGTGTCCCTAAAGGCTCAAAAGAACATAATAAGTTGCATTAGAAGGGCAACTTTCTTGTGTGTGTGTGTGTGTGTGTGTGTGTGTGTGTGTGTGTGTGTGTGTGTGTGTGTGTGCGTGTGGGTGTACTATTCCTTGTCAAGGTGCAGTGAAGAACTACTCAGTATGGGGTTGACTTTTACATTCGGACTTAACTAGGAATTCAAAGCCTTTCAAAGCTTACCGTGCTGAAAATTTCACAATATTCCTCCAACACAGTTGAACTGATGTCAGGGCCCTCTGAGTCACTGCTGCGGTAGGCCTCAGAAGTCGACTCTAAATATGAGCATGGAGGAGATTGTGTAACTCCAGCTGCCTGTCGCCTGAAAACCCAATGGCGACAACTTACAGAGGACAAAGCCTTGACTGGCAGACAGGAAGGGGATAAAGGAGGAGAAGGAATCACCGGGAGTCTCGGTTGTGGATTGACATCACCCCGGCTATAATCAGGTCTCAAATAGCTCCCAGCTGAAATCGTAAATCCATTACGAACACCAACCCTGCGTCCCTTTTTATTTTGGTCCCTTTTTTTATATAACTACCCATTGTCCACTGTAGTTAAAATTAAATTTGTGGTCATCACTCGAACATTCTAAGGGATGGAATCAATTTGTATGCAAATGATCCCCGTCTCCTATTCCGTGAGGTTAACAGATCTCGATAATGTGGTTTATTCATTGGCTGCGAGGCGCGAGATTATGTGAGATGATGGATACGTCTGTGTCAAGAAATCATAAATGTTTGACCTTATACTTAAAGTAAATGGATACCTCATCAAGCCCTCCAGAAAACCTCAAGGGCAGGGCCAATCCGATTGTGATGATAATTTTTGAGATAAACTGCAAAAAGGTCAGAGATTCTAAAAATGGATTTATGTAAATCAGTAAATATATGTTGTATAAACATTCATGTCCCCATCTGTAACACCTTAAATTAGTTTAAGAGGATTATTTTTTTTTGCACACACTGTATGGGCCTACACATAATGCATTTCTGGCGACCGGCCATGACAAACACTTTAACAACATGAAACCAAAGTGAGAGTGTGTTATCCCAGTGTTTCTGGAAGCACTGTACTACACACAGAGCCACAGCTTCACATTAAGAGGATGATACTGAAATTATTAACATGTTTTTCATTATGCATCTTTTGGGCATGTGCATCTCAAAACTGTCCGTTTTAGTGAGTCATAATCTTTAGTTTTTGTATGGACAGAGAACAGATGGATTCTGGAGTCTGGAAAAAACAACACAATCAGTAAAAGTAAAAGAAAAAAGTACAGGTACAGTTCATAATGTTCAAGATCAAATTGTTAAGAATCTAGACGATGATTACAATCCCATTTTTCTCAGTATTTATCCCCCTTCTCCTTTTGAAGTCGAAGGGTCCTTTTTTGTTTTGGTGAAACCCTTTTATAGTTTGTCTATAATGCCTGTAGTATTTTTTGAATTATAAGCATCAATAGGCCTTTTCATCTTCAGGATGTGTTCTAATTGTAGGCCACCTTCACAGCCACTCACTGTAGGCTTATGTGTACTGATGATCAAAGTGTTTTTTGGAAATGGGAAGCTCGCAATATTCTGTCTTTATATTATACTTTATATTATGTTGTAATACCGACAAAAACAATGCAAACCATGCATTTTATGAGGTTGTCTGGGAGTCTTTTACACTTTCCACAAATCAGCCTTTTTGGCTACATCTGCACTATTGTAAGAGACTAGAAACTGGAAGTTGCACGGCTTCCTACTGGTACCCTACTGTAGCCAACGTTACACTTTGGGTTTACTGCAGTAATTTCAATACATTTTAAATAAATTACAGTTATTTAAAATAATATCCTTTCAATAAAAACAATGTTAAATATTTGCCCCATTGGATTGCATTCAACCACAATGAGAAGCTGCAGCAGGGTTATAAATCATGGAAACCAATGAAGGCCTGGGTTGAAAAACAGCAAAACTATCCTTTAAAGGTTGGAAATAAAACATGAAATGAATGCGTGTGCTCAAGTAAAGTACAATCCCCCCTTCTCCCACTCAAATTTGATGGAGTGGACTGTAAATCTATGATATTCAACTACGCGCAACCTCAAATGAAGTTATGAAGGCTGTGGAGACCGGGTCGTAGCATCAAAGAATGTCCACACTTTGCCTCAACACTGCCCACACACCAATTACCTTGTGCACATGCTTTACCTATTACAGCACACACTTCACTAACTGTGCCCACGCTTAATTCAACTAAATTAGTAATTTTCTATTGTCATCTTCAGGGTGCTGTGGCCCGCCTATCAGATGAAAAAAACTGAAGACATTTTATTATGATCGCATGGCTCACAAAAAAGTAGACATCTCAAACCTCTCACACCATCCTCCCACCCCAAAATATCGCTTGATCTGAGCAGGGTAAAATAGGTTCAAGCATTGAATATTACATAGAAAGAATGTCAAGATAGACAGACAGACAGACAGACACATAGATAGATAGATAGACAGACAGACAGACAGACAGACAGACAGACAGACAGACAGACAGACAGACAGATAGATAGATAGATAGATAGATAGATAGATAGATAGATAGATAGATAGACAGATAGATCGATCAAGGAAAAATAATAACCAACACAATAAAAAAATCATTAATAATAAGTCGTGTAAGGTATGTGCAGTTTTCCGATGTTCTGAGGTTCCTAAATCTGCACTCTGTGATTATATGCTGGAATGTTTGGAGTGGAATGAAGGACTGTCCGACCGCAGATTCTTCCTTTAATCGCTCTCCCCCATGGATGGGGGCCGTGCCGGCTCCGGTTGAGAGGAGTGCGAGTTTGAGTTCAAATTGGTGTTTTAGGAAGACCCGCCGTGTCAGCTCCGGGGGGCCTAATTCCCACTGCGTGCTACCCGACCGGAGAGAGAGAGCTGGATCCCTAAACACAGCTGAAGGCAGCAATACAGGGTCCATTATCGACACATTTCAACACCTTACAGCCTGCACATTTATAGAGAATTGGATGACGACGTAACAAAGCGTCTTACTCCACAAACTCATTTCGATTTGGATAAAACTTCAACCACGAGATGTCTGCAACGTCCGAGTTCCAACGACACCTCAACCCTGTCCATAGCTCCAGTGGTTGTCCTGTTCCAGACATTTTTCATCCGAAAAGTTGCAAGAAGAATAATTATAATAATAATCCGAACAATAAAAATGGGGTTCCATTCCTACAGGATAGACCCCTAATAATAATAATAATAATAATAATAATAATAATAATAAATAAATAATTAAAAGAAATACATTTTAATTCTTTCCTCAAATCAATCCGTCCCCAGATTGGACCCTTCTACGAGCCACATCTTGTCCATGACTCTTTGTTTGACACACCTGGACAAAGAGGCGAAGCAACTCTAATTAATTAATGTTCCTCCTACAGGCTTTTCTAGAACTCTGCTGATCTTTAAGTCAGCAGGGGAATGTGAGCTGATGCTAAGCAGTATATTCATAACAGGGGTTTTTTTTTCGCAGGTTTGAGTTTTGTTTAAGCAGAGATGTATTATGGGTCTAAGTGCAACAATGTGCTAAAAAAACTTCTCTATTTTGGGGTCAGCCTTTCCAAAGATCACTTGTTTTAATGGTTATCTTAAAGGGACAGGTAATCGATTGTCGTTTTGTTTTTTGCCCATGTATTAATTATTCTGCTGTGAAAAAATGAACAAAGTGAAATCCAAAAAAGTGGAGAAACTTAGAGTTCAGCGGCCACAGAGCTGGTCTGGCAGCGCTCTGAACTGCCTCTCCTGCTCACATCCCAACACAATGTTTTGCAGCTGCACATCAGGGTTCAAGAACCAACGTTGCGATGAGCTGGCCAACCCGTGTGATTACTTCTGTCAGAATGAGGGGATTTGCACAATAACGGCCCTTAACAAACCACGCTGCAAGTAGGTCCCTCTCACACCGCTCCGGTTGCATCCCCGAGCCCATCCAACTCACACCCACCCCACCCCCCTCTCTCCGTCCTCACTCCTTAACCCTTGCACCACCACCCACACCCCCACCCACTCCATCCAGCTCCATTTCTCGGCTCCACCAGTCCAGTGTGTGCGTTCCAGTTCTCACTGTCGCAGCTCTACATCCACACTTGTAACCTGTACTGCCCCCCTCCCTCCTACGCACAAACACACACACGCACACACACACACACACACACACACACACACACACACACACACACACACACACACACACACACACACACACACACACACACACACACACACACACACACACACACACACACACACACTACCAACCATTCACTCATCCCATTCAGCCCCTGGCTGGCACGCAGGAAGCAGTGGGAACACTAAATGGTGACACAGACTGTGTCATGTTATATCTGAGACTTTAACTTTAGGAGCCTTTGAACGATGGCAGATTTGGAATATACTGTAGCTGCGCTGGAGCATGCGTTAGCTTGAGATAGCTTGACGCAGTACCTCCTCGATGACCATTTATTGTTTTTTTTTCAACCGCAAAGTATTTGTTCATTTCCGGGACGACGACGTTGTCCCAGCTCGCTTCCAACATCAAAATTCACGGCCCCTCCCGCCGTGACATTTCATCCCGTCGAGGGTGTGATTCATTCGCTGTACGTACAGGGGTACGCCCGGCGCTCGCCCGATTCTTTGAGTGCATGTAATTTAGAGTAATTTCATTCTATCATCGCCGAGCCGCGCCCGTCAGATCACTGCATGCTTTACGGACCCATCTGCGTCAGTCATGTGAAATTGGATGTCACCTCCTCTAACTAGGGTCATATATTACTCCCATTGGATCCCATCCAAACGCAAATGAGATGACGGCCTGTTGCCTTGCCGCTTACCTCTCCTTTTCTTTTCTGTTTTGTGGATGAATATTCAACACGATTTACACCCTGTTTACGTGTAGATACATAAAGTATATCAGAGTCTCTATAAAAGGACTTCCCCCACCAGGGGATACGTTGTTTGTGCTGCACGAAACACCGTTGTGTGTTCCGTATAGTCCCAGTGGGGTGCGGCTAATGACGACTCTTGGTTTTGACCTCCTCCAGGTGTTCGGCCAATTGGGCGGGAACGCAGTGTGAGCGGCCAGCGCCCAAGAGCAGCAGATCAGACAACACCGGCGGAGGTGCGTGCGCTGGATGTAAACTACGGAGTAGAAGAACTATTCCTGTGAAGTAGATGGTGTATTAACTTAACATTAGTGGCCTGTAAGATAATTGGCTCAGGGGGAGCAGTTAGTGGCCTTGTGCCTTTAAACAACACGCTGTAGAGATCATCAGTAGAGATCACCTGGATTGTTGTGTCTGTGTTGTGTTTGTGTGTGTGTGTCCGTGTATATGTGTGTGAGAGAGAGAGAGAGAGAAAGCAAGAATGTGGAGGATTTGAAAAGAAAGTTCTCTTAAAGTCTTCTGTGGCTCCATAGAGCACCATCTGACCCCGTTTGACCTTTCTCCCATCTGCTTTCATCCCCACCCCCCTCCTCTCCTCTGTCTGCGCCTCAGGGAGCATCGCTATCATTGTTCCCCTGGTGCTGCTGGTCATCTTGATTGTGACAGTGGTGGCAGGTGTCTTCATCTGCAGACGGAGGCAGAGGTAAAAAAATATATGTTACACCCATGAATCTATCAGCACATCTATTGATACAATATATTTTTTCCAATAAATTATCAATTCAATCTGTGTCCGAAAACAAAATACAATAGAGCGCCATGACATTTTGAATACCTGTTTGAATGAGATTAGGCAAGTCTTTTGTGTTTTGCATGTTGACCAACCAATCTATCTATCTATCTATCTATCTATCTATCCATCTATCCATCTATCCATCTATCCATCTATCTATCTATCTATCTATCTATCTATCTATCTATCTATCTATCTATCTATCTATCTATCTATCTATCTATCTGTCTGTCTGTCTGTCTGTCTGTCTGTCTGTCTGTCTACTGTATCTACCCATCCATTCATCCTGCCCTATCTGTCTTTCTATATATCTGTCTGTCTGTGTTTCCATCTATCCATCCATCCATCCATCCATCCCTCCATCCCTCCTCCAGGGGTAAGCGCGTGCAGAGGCAGCCCATGACCAACGGGGGGATCAACGTGGAGATCGGCAACCCCTCATACAACATGTACGAAGTGGAGCACGACAACCACGCTGACGCCGGCAGCCTGCTGCGACCCAACTTCACACTGGATCCTCACAAGGTTGGCCTTTTTTCTGAAAGCCAGAAAAGCTTTTTTGCTGATTCCACTTGACCGGTGATCTTTAATCTATTATATATGGCCTTCTTTTGTCACGTTTTTCCTCCAAGCACTTCACCGCAGTCCTCAAAGCATATATACGCCTCTGCTTACATTTGCTGCAACCCACAAGCAGATGTGGCATCTAGAGCTGAGATAAGCAAGCAGAGCGATAGCCTTCCATGTAAGGCCCTATTCTCATACGGGTGCCATGCACCAGGGGGACACTTTATCTAGCGGATGATTTATTCTGTACATGGAGTTGAGACCTGCACTGAATGCTCACCATATCAAATGAATCATAACACCCCCACTGTCACTGTTAGGATGTAGCTTGCCTGATAAAGCTTCAAACCTATTGCTATTTGCTTTTTGCTCTCCCAACTTTGACATCTGCACTTGTCAGTCTGTTTTCAACAAAGACCTTCTGACTTGATCGTAACCACAGTGGCTTCCTGTGTTCCACGTTTTTTTCTCGTTGTGTGAAGGGATATAGACTGTACTGTATATATAAATATCTATATATATATTTATATCCGTATTCAATCTGGCAGCAGATTATGTGGACAATCAATAAGACAGGCAAATCAAGATAATGAAAGCAAAATAAAGTCAATACTGTATATATACTGTATATACTGTGTATATGTAAAGATTTGTTTTTATAAATAATGATAAATGATAATATAATAAATAAATAATAATACAAAAATTAAGATAAGGGAAAAAAAAAACATATATATATTATTTTTTCATATATATATATGTGTGTGTGTATATATATATATATATATATATATATGTGTGTGTATATATATGTATATATATATATATATATATATATATATATATATATATATATATATATATATATATATATGTATATATAATATTATTTGCTCAATAATAATTTCCCTGTGTTATTGATTTGCCCCATGACCTGCTGGTGGATTGATAACATGGATGGATACATGCCATGTTAAGTTCTAGTATAATAATAATAATAATAATAATAATAATAATGATAATAATAATAATGATAATAATTTAAGCTTTACATGCTTTTGCAATCAGTCATAGGAACCGTTCATACCGGTGTGATAAACAGTGGAGGTGCTTGTTTTGTTGCAGGGCTGGTGTGTAAAATCCAGTGAACCTCGCCCCTTGGGCATACACACTGTGCCCAAGGAGGTAATCCCTGGACAGGTGAATGTTTATTTTACCTTTTATTTTATGAGATTCTCCAATAAGAATGGGGAAGTCACAGGTAGCAAAGCCTATGGTGGAAAGCCCAGGTTCAGAAAGTAAAGTTCCTCCGCAGTGTTTTGAGGGTTTTCTCAGTAGCGCGACCTGTAGCTCCAACCTAGCGAGTGGATGAGACTATGGCAGGACTTTTATTTTCCGAACCCCGAATTTCCCAGCTACTTCAATCTCCTTCCACTAATATGCATGTGTCATTTTCTATCTTTTGCCGCCGCACTGCGCTAGCCACCAAACAGCTCTGATACCTTGAAAATACTTTGTCTTAAAAACCTGATAATTGCAGTAGTGACCTTGAGATGAGAGCTGCTCCAGAGTCCTCCTGGGCATATAATGACACGTTTTTTCCCCTCTCTCCCCCACCCCCAATCCCCCGGCTGCAGCCCATGAATTACTCCAACCCAGTATATGCAAAGATATACCTGGACGGACAGAACTGTCGGAAGCCAGTCATCAATATAGACGAGAGGAGAGAGCTACTCCCAAAGAAGCTGGAAGGGACAATTCGTGAAACCGCCGCATAGCCTGACCTTACACTTTCTACTCCTTTTTTTACCGCAGTGTACAAATGTAAAAACGGAAGAGAGATAGAGAGAGATAGAGAGAGATAGAGAGAGAGACAGAGAGAGGGAGGGAGAGAGAGAGAGAGAGAGAGAGAGAGAGAGAGAGAGGGAGAGAGAGACAGAGACAGAGGCAGGGAGGGATGACAACAACAACAACAACAACGACAAAACAATCTAGGATTTTTATACTTCCTACCCAGGCCCTTGATTTTCGGTTTTCTCCGTTGAGTGTGGGAGTCGGGTCTTACATTTTTTTTTCTACATCCATTTTTTTCCCTAATGTCCGCCTCAAAAAAACGCTTTGTCGCTGCAACACGCCCCTCATTACACAGCGCCACGTTTGAGCCGCCGACTCGTAAAACCTTTATCAACACCAGGACGCTGCTCTCGTGCACAGTTGTAAAGCTTAAGACGCAAGAAAACATCGCTTTGCATTGGTGCCGACCGACCGCAGGTCTGTCGTCGCCGTGTTGGAGCGGCGGATGCGACGACAACCCATGCAGGTTTAAAGTCGTTCTGCCAGAGAATAATCACATGTTTTGTATCTTGTCTTATTTTTATTTTTTAATTTTTTTTGCCTTCAATACACACGTCCTACAGACTGGGGACGATATGGGACGTTTTTGACCAAGCGAGTCCAAGAGCTCGATGTCTTCGCTTCTTTATCTCTCTGTACATGACAAAAAGGAACCTCGTCTGGAGACGCGCCGGATCGGGTTTTGGCCAGGACGGCGGCCGCGTCCGCTCCACGTCCGATTTCAGTTTTGTTTTTTTTTCTACACACGTACACTCTTTGATTGAAGCCGCCTTGAATGTTCTGTTCTACAAGATGGGATTCCATACTGTAATAAAGACGAATAAAAACAAACAGAAAAGGGGAGCGGGACACTGCGCGGCATATTTTTCTAGGTCTAGGTGAGCTGGGCGATAGACAGATTCATACGACTACAAATAAAGGATTATTTAGAGAGCTATTATACAACACATCTGTTACTTTCAGAAATTATTAAAAAAAATGAAAAAAAAGGAAAAGGAAAAAGGGAAGACCATAGAGATAAGAAATTTTATAATTTTGTATTTGATTTGTATGTCGTTTGGCTGCTTGTATTTTGAAGAAATGTATTAAATGTAAGTAATTTTATAGGAAAAAAGAAAGAAAAAAATGTAAATCGTTATCCAATAAAAGGGGGCTTATTTCCAACCTTGCATCTCCTGTCTGGTTGAATTGGAAATTGAAGCCATAGCAGTGTTGCGGTGGGCGATGTGGGAATCGTTGCCCCTCACAGTGAGTGCGTCCATTGCCCGGCTGGGGACAACAGTGCGAGCGGTGGGCAGCTGAATGGTGGCTTGCTGACTGCCTTGCCTCTTTAACACACAATGGCCATCCTTCCATCCCCATCCCCTCTGCAACGGCTGCTTCCCTCACTTCCTCACCATGGCAACCATCAGAGCCAACTGCACTCCCGCCCTGCCCTCTGCACTGTTTTTTTTCTTTTTTTTGTGCTATTGTGCCGGATTTGCCAGCCAAATCGTCCAGCCGTTCCGAGTCCCAGGGCATTTCGATGGAAAACGTAGATATTTCTGTGGCCCCCCCGAAATCCCATTACGATGAGGTGTCCGCAAGCCCCCTTTGGAAGAAAAACTAAAACAAAACTAAAACACAGCAGCATTTCAGTCAGTGAAGGGTCATGAACATCACGATTTTTGAAATTAGAGTTAATGCTGTGATTTGTGCCAGAGGCACACGGTGGCGTGGAGCACAAATTACACCCGTTGCTGTTCTGAATGTTTCACCCCCCTCGCGACTTCAAAGACATGGGCATCTCAATCAGATTCCCTCAGTCAATAAAAGTGAACATGCGCAAAAAATAAAAAAACAAGCCATAACTATGCTTTGTTTGTTGAGGTGTTTCAACACGATTTTATGCGGTGTTCATGGAGAATTCAATGACCAGTTCCTCTGCTGATCCAAATGTCTGGGGCTACACAAGAAACAGAACGGGGCTAATTCAATCTGGATGGGGGAAATCAAAATACTACTTTAATTACGATAAAGACACTTGACGCCCAAACAGAGCGTAGCGCGAAGAAGAGCGAGGAGATTGTGTACAGCTCATCGCCATCAATTAACCCCGCGTTTGTTGGACCACAGCTGATTGAGTGCTGATTGCAGTGAGTGTTCACCATCATTGCACTTAAGACGAATACGCTTTTGTGATAATCAACTAATGTAACCTCCCCCATCGCAATCGCAACCTTCACTGTTTTTTTCACAGCGTTTGAATAACACCGGTTAAGTCTTATGGACAACTAAATGTGGAGAATGAAACAAGTCTCTGTAAGCCGAAATGACAATTTTGTGAAGTGCAACACGCTTTCCAAACTGTTTGAAAGCTCCCTTGTTGAAGTTTTAACACTCGTGCCTTTGCTTGTGCTGCATTCTAGGAATGTCAGGGGGTCTATTGTTATAGATATCGACGTGCTTACGGGCAGACAGGACGATAATGGAGCCCTGGGCACTGTGGGTGCGGCCCCATGAAAATAAACACTTTAGCTCGTGTATCGCATCGGTCCAGCTCGCAGACACAGGTCCACACAGGGCTCCGTCTGAAGAAGACCTCCGGTACTCGGGAGCACTACAAAGTCATCCGCGCTGCAAAGAACGGACCAGACTCCAAGAGTGGGGGACCGGGCTGTCACGGTGCATCAAAAGAAGAATGGAAAAAAACAAAAACCAAGACATTTGAAAACAAGTCCCGAGCTTGCAGGCTGTTTGGCTGCTCCCACCCCCTAGCCCTAAACCTCCCCTCCCCCACCCCTCCCCTCACCTCCCCTATCGATTTATTGTCTCCTTTTTCCACTTAGCAAGCATCACCATTCTTCTGCATAAACATCGGAAAAACCCCGAGGAGTCATCTCTCGGACAGAATCAATAACGGCCGGAGTCGTATTCACGTTATAAACAACAGGTGCCGCATACTCATGGCCCGCCGGCCCGAAGATAGGAGGGGAGATGGGAGGTCGCCGATGAAGGAGCGAGACTGTGAGAAATTAAAGTGACCAGCGCAGGGTTATAGCCCAAAGCAATGACATGTCTCCGTGCCTCTGGCAATTGTGCGAGGTCTAATTCGCTGTGGCTTGTTAAAAACAGGTGAGGGCCGGGCGCTCGGCGTCCTGAAATTAGCCTGCAATCGATTGAATGAAATTACGAGTCATGTCTGTAGGCGGCAAAAGCCGCCGCCACACCAAAATAAAGCCATTCATTAATATCAGCTTATCAAGTGTTTAACCCTTGCATTTCTCAGAAGACAATGGCTGCTTCGCGTTCCACTCTCGAATCGGCCGCCAAGACGACAACAAAGTACAAAAGCACTCCACTTACCAGTTTGTGTGTTGCTTTTGCTCATGGAATCTTGATCTTGCCTGTGTGTGTATGTGATTGAGTGTGTGTGAGTGTGTGTGTGTGTGTCTGGAGGGATGGGGGGGTGTTTTGCCTATGCGTGGGCGTGTTTTACGCGGTGTTGAGGTGAGCTGGCGGGATGCGGAGCGCTGACCTTGTAGAAAGGTCTTTTTTGGAAATCGTGAGGTTGCACATTATATCACTGACATGCTTCATGACTCTGTTTTATTAGCAGGCACTTTGGAGAGAGAGAGAGAGAGAGAGAGAGAGCTAGAGAGTCCCCCCCCACGCACTATCTGAGGAAAAGGCAGATAAAAATGCACCTCCACCGCTTTACTACTTGTTCACATTTATCTGACTCTAAAAGGTTGTTTACGAAGACAGGATGTGTTGCTCATCCGGGAGCGTCTTATTTCCATGCACAGACGGCACCTTGGGTGTATCGGCGTCTCCTCCCCCAAACCTTGACTAATGACTGGATTAAGGGCGGAACAGGGCTGAATTGTAATCCCAAGGATGAAAGCTGGACCTCGCAAGCAGGCCAGTTTGACAAATAAATCAGTGGGAGGGCGAATGACGCTCCTTCTCTCTCATCAGCAGTTGCTTTGTGTCTGCGCTTGCCGACCCCCCCACAATTTAAATTGTGCCATTTATCTGTCCTCTTAGCATAAACAAAACAAGAGGCACTTGCTTATTCTTCAGGCCTCTAGCTCACCTACTGCACCCTCCCTCGCTCACTGACCCCCTCCCCCGTGTCTCTAGTGCTGCTTATATCATATCAAAATGCTCTCCCAACTTCTCTAATCATGACTTTGCCGATGACTCCTGTCCATTATTTCCACTGACTTTGACTTTGTAATAATAAGTGGTTGTTTTAATGCATATGCATATACCGATGACAATAGACACACACCTTGGGTCTGGTTATCACAAAGCACGGGTCTCAGTGTTTCAAATGTTGCCGTGAGTGACCTCGCCGGATCTGATGATTTTTTGTGTTTTCTTCCATATGTCTGTTGACGTCCATATTTTATCAGATTCTGTAAAAAGAAAAAACTGCGGAATATTAATACGCATGAGATGTGAGGTCGTCTCTTTATCACCAACACCTTTTCAACCTTTGTTAATGATATTCCTGGTCATTTAAATTCAAAAGTTGTTGATATTATTGATATCAATGTGCCTGCAATGGCAAACATTTCCTGTAAACAAAAAGCACCATGTGCTATGTGCTGTATGTAAAAACACAGAACACTCACTTTATTGACCCACCATCAAGATAATTCATACTTGTAATTTTGAATTGAGAAGCACTGAACAACCCTTTTTCTCTGTCATCAATGACAAAAACCAATAACTCCGGCACAATATTTTCCACTGACCCTGACACAAATAAGCTCCAATCTTTTCACAAATAAATTCATTCAAGTGCGCATCCTTTTTTGAGAGCCAAAATTGTTGATTTTTAGACAAGCCACTGTCAAACTTCCAGGTCAAAAAGAAAAAAAGATGAAAGTCACCAATACCCTCACATAAAAGTAATTTCGAACATGACACAAACAATGCTGAGGAAACTGTGCAGCATCTTAAGCCGTCCACCTTGCTCTGCCTACGGGTCAGTGTTTTTGATTGCTGGTCAACAGACCTATTGCCAATAGTTAACAGTTACTTTCCAAGCAGGCATATTTCCACAGGCTTTGAAAACAGCATTTGTTAAGCCTGTGTTAATAAGCTCCAGACCTGCATCAAATCTACCCCTAATGAGCAAAATAATTTAAAAAGTACTCTAGACTTCTAACAAGTTATCAGCTTTTTTCATCTCAAACCATTACTTGGATAAGTTCTAATCAGTGAGTTTTAAACTTCTTAATGACATTCATCCAATTACCAACTCCAGTAAAATTTAATTCCTGGTGACTGGATAGTGCTCTTATTTGACACGATCAACCATATCATTTTGCAAGACAGTTTGTTAACTGGACTGCACTTTTAGTAATCTTGAATTGGTTCAAGTCAGGGGCTTAAAACAGAAACTATTTTCTATCCCTTGCCAACTTTGCATTGGAGCCAACTACAGTAGCATCAAACGTGGAGTTCCCCAAGGTTCAATCATCATCATTAAACCATCATTAATCAATCATCATTAAAGCAAAACTGAGATAACTTTGGCACCTTGGTGCCAAAGAAAAAAGGCTGAACGTTACTATCAGCTCCCTATCTCTACATCCTAAAAACACATCAAAAATTGTGGTATAATTATGAACTCAGATCTTAATTTTAGGGTGAGGGTTAGTTTGTTTCAAATTAAACTTTTTGTTATTTTTCTGATTTTTATTTTAATGCTTTTAATTATTCTTCTCTGTGTTTATATAATATATTTTATGCCTTATGTAAAGTTATTTGAATCACCCTTGTGTATTAAATGTGCTATAAAATAAACTTTCCTGGGTTAAAGTGTTTTTACATTGCATACCAATTGATGTTAAAATAAAAAATGAATATGAAATTTAAGTTATAGTGCATTGAAGTAAGTATATCATTAGAAATAACTCTGCTAGGGCGGTGGGACAGGAACAAAGAGACACAGTTTTCAACCTTCTTTGTTGTGTTTCCCTTTGTCTTGTAATATTTGAAAGAATTTAAATTACTTCTTTGATTTTTGTTTGTTATTTAATGTTTTTGATGTATTGTAAAGGCCAATTCTCATTTACTTTAAATTTTTTAATTTATTTTTTTGTGGTACGCTAGCCAACTCAACATATTTGCAAATGGAATCATAAGCATAGACCTAGATCTACACATCTACAAGAGCTGCAACAAAGTAGATAAACAAAATGCTAAATTATACCATGATACCCCTTTCCCACTGCACCAAAAACCCGGTAACATCCACTAACATCTGGCATTTGTCATTAGTGAGAAATGTTGTACCGGGGTTTCAGTCCAGTCCAGTTCAGGACAAATGACCCTGTAATAGTCAAAGGTTTTTATCAGCTCCAGCTCTAATCAGCTCTGATGAAAACAGGACACCTGGGTCGACACGTTCATTTTTGCTTATTTTCCAGCGCAATGTGACGCATGTTGAAATTCCGGATGTTGGCGTGTAAATGGACATTTTCATGTATCATTCAATCATTTCATATCCAATTTAGAATTCAAAATTAAAATCAGAAGATATTGACTTTTTTCGCTGCATGTGGGGCCGTGAAATGTTGTGAGTGTGGGGATCGCTCCGTGGGGACCACAGCGGTGAACCACACCGGTGAACCACCACTCTTCCCGCTGGGCTGCGAGGGACTCCAGCCCCGCCCCAAGCCGGTCTCCCAACAGGAGGAGCGTCTCCGTTCCCTGCCTCCGAAGGACCGGTGCGCACCGACAGTGCCCGAGCATGGATACTTGGGGATGGATAATGCTGTTCTACTGTTTTTTTTTCCCAACCACACTGAACCACGACACGCCCCTTTTCTGGCGTGTTGGTGACGTTGAACGTGACACACCAGAAGAAAAAAAAGAACGGCATACTCCTCTCCTAGCAATGGGAAATCAACCTGTTTTTAGCGGGGGTACTCTTGTGTAAAAAACTCGTGCATACCTGCTGACAATTAAAGATTCTTCATTCATTCATTCATTTGTAATTTTGGTGTAAAACGGTATAAGAAAATGAATTTTATCAAGATACTCAAAGACGAAGATTTTCGGTAGTAAAAAAATCTATTATTGTATATCGTATAATATTATACAATGTTGAATATTTTCTGAGTTTTACTACTTGTGATTCTAATATGACAATTATATTTTGTGATAGTTCAGCAATATCATTTTCCAAGGACGTCTTGAGCCCCATTGTGATTACGTCATGGTTCTTGGTGTAATGCAAGACAATTAATTTTTGTAATTTGTCAGGTGCTTCTATAGAAACTGTATCTGCCTTTTGATATGTATTATACGATCAGAGTGTGACTCATGATGTGTGTGTTGTCTTTGGATGAATGATCTGTTTAGCATGGATTTCGGTGTGGAGAAAAACAAACAGTTAACAGAAATGTTAATATCCACTCACCATACTTATGAGGAATTGCGGGTCACAATAGTCATAATAATATTGACTAAGAATTTAAAATCCTGATGGCATCGGATCAGGACACCTCCTCTGTACTCACTTGCATTTATCAGCACACGCTCTATATTTTGCCCCTGTTCTATGTCAGCGAGCTTTCTTACAGGCATTGAATAAGCAGGCAAAGTGTCTGCTGCAGAACAGGAAGCCCAAGGCGGGTGGGGGGGGGGAGCCGGCAGGGAGCAGAAGTGGCTGGATGCACCTTGTTTGTTCAGTTACGGCCAGATATGCCCGGCCGGCGCGACATGCGGATCCACGCACGTTTTGCGGCCGCATCTGACCTATTAGTCACAGGCCGACTGCCGCCACGCACCATTACACCTGATGGATACAGCACGGTACACCTAGTGCCAGCCAAGCAGGTTGGTCTACGCTGCTCTGTAAACACTATCGCCCGCTGCACAATCGCAAATAAATAAATAAATAAACAAACAACTAAACAAACACTATTTGCATTCCAAAAGTAGTCCGTGGCTTACTTTTATCTCTGCCTTCCCGCCTGCCAAGTTGGCTCGCCCAGCGCTCTGCAGCCTTTCGGGGCGGTGTGATCTGGGAAAGCATTTACATCGGTCCTGCCTGGTGGTGCCATGGACACCGTTGGCATGTCCCGGCCTCTTGTCTGGCTGCGACTATAATTGCGCCGATGGCCTGAATCGCCGCGTCGGAGGGGCGGGGGGGGATCTGCCAGCTTGGAGAGGGAGAGAAACAATCCTGCTGGGCGAGCAGATGTTAAGGAAATGATAAGTGAGCTAATTTTATGTGGATTCTCTCCCTTATGCCTGTCCCCCAGCGTACCGGGGGGTGGGGGGCTCCCGACCCCTTCCCCCCGCTAATGGTCCGAGGGAGTTCAGTTTCAATTCGCACCCCCCCCCCCCCCCCCACACTTTGAAAGCCGCTTGACTTCCCACGCCTGTCTCCTTCTCCATTGTTTCATCATTTGTATCCTTCGCCGCGTGCCGCCTTACGTCTTGAAAACCGGGGCGTCCGGCTAAAAAGAAAAATGTTCCACTCGGTGGAGAAGGAAGGAAGGAAGAATGAAAATAAACAAAATAGAATACCCACATGGCATAGATGTATAATGTAGTTAGATTGATAGACGTATGAATACCCCCCCGTCATCAGAGCTATCTGTTAAATCTAAATTCATGCCAAAAATCCCCCGGACTATCAATCACCGAAAGCTAATTGTATGTTGCCTGAATAGCTGAAGAATCCACTAATAACTGGCTTTGCACGGCTGTCGGCCTGACAGCGTTGCCTCAACGCATCACGAAGCCCTGTACAGTAAGTCACGAGATGACGGGTTTGATCGAGATAGTCTCAATCAGAAAATGAGATGCTTGAGATACTGTTTAATTACCGTCTAGCTATTCCTAAATGTTTCTCGGCGGTCTTTGAGGTTGTGATTTGGCGTTCTTCTCCAACCTCCAGCTTTCTAGATCTTTGCAATTCTACCAGCGGGCTGTCCGTTATTACGGACCCAGTCTGGCACAGTAGCCTTTGCCACTCTTTTGGCTAGACAGCTCATTTTGTGTCACAGAAAGCTTACCTTCTTGCCTTCTTATAACCGCTGGATTAGAGATTTATTTAAGTTTGAATTGAGAAAAATATCAATTTAGTGCTTGTGGAAAACCTGAACGCTTCCAGGAGAACTGGTCCCCATTCTGGTTCTACTTTAAGCGCATCACCCTTGAGAATTGATTCATGTATTTATTTCATTCCCACTCTACTCCCAGATGAAACGTATTCTCCTATTCCCAACTATATGAAAGTGATATAGATTCCATTGTTTTTTCTCCCCATTACTTTTGCATTTTTGCAAAAAATATACATATATCTTAATTTTCTCTTTAAATCGTTTTACTTTAATGTATGTTTTGTTTTTAGGTTTGTCAACAACTTTAGGTGTATTTTGATTATGTGTTTATTATGAATGAGTGGTTGTCTGTTGATGATTACCGCAAAACCCTAATAAATATAATCAATAAAAATTGATGCTTGTGAACTCAATGCAGCAAAAGCTTTACAAAAACTCCCAAAACGCATCGCAAGACTTTTGGTTTCGCAAGACATTTATCAGCGGGACACGGAGAGCCAATGTGACCCTGAATCAATAATAAAAACCTCTCCATAATACAGTATATCTCCAGTCCATTACCTTATTATGTGCAACACGGGGGAATAAAGTTTCACTTCCTTTCAAACTGTTTCGTCTTTTCTGTCTGCAGAGTTTTTTCCATGACCTCGTTTGGAAAGGCTGCATCTCTCTCTCTCTCTCTCTCTCTCAAAGGACTTGTGGGATTGAAGGGCACCTACTTACAGTCAACACTAGATGCAACGAATGTGTGGTACTTACCGGAAAACCTGTGGAGATTGTTTTCTTTGGGTTTTCTGGGACGTTCAATGTGTTTTGGAGGGGGGGCGGGGGGGGCAGAAGAGGTAAAGTCTTCAGAATGGTTCTGCCAGCAGAAGGATATCACCTCTGTCTGGTGCAGCCCGCTACTCTTCTAAGCTGTGATTAGAGGGAGGGCACCATCACTCAAAGAGTTTTTTGCCAAAGCCGACGCACATCAAACGTACACATGCTATTCTTTACAGATCATACCAACATGTCACCTACAACAGAAAACCACAAATACCCTCCGGGAAGAATCGTGTTTTTTCTCCCCCCAGTTTTTGAAGAGGCGTATAGACCTATTTATTTAGCGGGGGAGGATGCAGGGAGAAAGCAAAAAAGAAAGAATGTCTCCTGCTGAAGATAATGCACACTAGCAATTCAACCACCCTGCCCATCAACCCATTGTCTCTGCTGCCTCTGTGGAAAGAACATATTGCTACGCAGAGGGGAATAAGGATGACCTCAAAACATGAAACAAGACCCCATGATGCAATAATCTGCAGCGACAGCACACGCTTTCCACGTTTGAATAAGGGACACGGGTGTGGCCATATGGCCACATCAGCTGCTCATTCTCCCATTTATGAAAGAGACAGAGAGCGAGAGAGAGACAATCAGAGAAAGAGAGTGACAGAGGGAGAGAGAGAGAATCCTTCAAAGTGTTTAAGTTGTGCTTTGTGCTCGTTCCACGTACTGCCCTGTACTTCATTTCAACCCAAGTTAATGGGATCAAGGATCTGGATTGGAATCTAACCTCCCAGGCTGGGTTACTTTGAAATGAGAAATGTAAAAATAGAACATATATATTTCATGTGTATAGTATATATACACACATTTATATATATAAAGTCTCTGCCCACACGTACGGGTTTAGGGAGGGAGACCACTGTCCACTAGTTTTTTTCTGGCAGTTGGTTGCCGACATGGCGAGAGTTTTGATTATAATCATGGAGAGAAAGGCTCGCGGTCCAAAGGAATAAATAATAAACAATAATGAGTTTGGGCGCAGGAGGAATGACACTCCACTCTGGCTCCCGGATAGCTGACGAGCCTGTGCGCCCATCTCACTTTGCAAGACAGACAAACATTAAAAAAGCTCCTTGCCCAGGATTGGACCAATCAGATCACTAATCGGATTCTGCTATGGGAAGAAAGCCATGCTGCCGTCTGCAGCCGTGGCTTAACCATGCCGCCACTATATATATGTATATATATATATAAACATTCTTTATATATATATATATATATATATATATATATATATATATATATATATATAAAGAGTGTTTATATATACATATACAGTATATATATAAACATTCGTTATATATATATATATATGCAAACAATAAATCAGTCACATTTAATATGAACTGTGTCAAATGCATTGGCCTTTTTTCCCCCGTTGGACTTTAATTTAGTCCTCAATAATTATTTTCATTTGTGAGTCAACTCGCTCGCCCACTCTTTTGAGTGTCTGCCGTCTCCTGAGTGATTATAAATTACTAATCGTTCACGAGTCTTGCAACACTAACTATTTGTCGGCCACAATAATAAGAACAGTTGTACATGTTTCTGACATATTTGTGATTTAAAGGACAATGGTGTGCCATGGGATTATTTTACTGTCTATAAAAACTGTGATAGAAAAATGGTTGAGAAACAGTTATTGGTATTTAAAAATGTGAGCGCAATCGCTCTAAGATTTAAACAAAGAACAAGCGTGGCTATTGTTAATTCTGTGCTGTGTTTCTGTGATGGCTAAAAGGCCATCTAATTGCTCTGTTTGGCGCAGGACTGTATCAAATGTTATCTCGCTGGCGCAATAGGAAGCAAGAAGACACATACACACACACACAAGCCTCTTGGAACAATAATCCATCACGCCATGGAAATGCCCAAATCACTGCAGTGTTGTCATGACAACAGCAGCAATATCTAAAAAACATAAGGTTTCAAAGAAAAAAAAAAAACACCAAAAAAAAAGGTATAAAAGGGTTCCTCCAGTTAGGACTTGACTCGTACAGAAGCCCAGCAGAGGCCACTCCGCCCCCCCTACATGGAGGGTGTAGTGGGTGGTGGGGAATAGTTAATCCTCAATTAAAACGACATTATCATAGCTTGGTTCCGATTCTAATGCGGCTAATGAGATACTGTTGCCTATAAACCGAGTCTCAATCTCGTCTCCGGGATAAAGCACGCAGATTTTCCCTTCTCCTGCCGCTGCATATAAGGGGTGGGAGTTCATTTTCTTAAAGTGATTAAGAGATTTCCTGCAGAACATTATCTGCGGGACATGGAGGGATTATGCCATGGCGATATCCGAATAGGGCACGCTTCTCTGCGAGGTACCGCTGCTGCGGAAGTGGTATTGCGGCGTTGTTGCTTAGACTCAAAACCGGGGCTGCCATGTTAGAATTGAACTTTTGGCAATATCAATTCACTCCACCGTGTTGTGCGCTGGCATGCGTTTTGTTTCTCTGCTCCTGCTATTTCTTCATGCACGGCGGGCAGACTGTGCAGATAGGGGGTGAAAACAGGCGTACTGAACTTAACTGGCCACGAGAAAGGTTTGGCAGCGTCACAGGTGGCCTTTAGGGTCAATAGCTAGCTTGAGGAGAAACGCTTCAACTGCCTGTTTGAGTCAAAGAGCGGCAACAAACATACAGTGTATCGCCGTGCTCAGAGTCTTCCACAACAACGGATTTCCCTCCTAATGAGTCCAACGGGACTTCGGGCTGTGATCTCCACACGCTCTCTATATCCATGTTTCGCTAAGATCATTAGGTACACTGCGCTATTTGGTATGTCCGCAGATTATCCAACATTATCAAAGGATTACAGACGCTGATGAAAAGTGGCGATTATTCAAATCCAACCCGCATTCGAGGAGACAGAGTGAGTGAGAGAGCCTTCACAGCGGTAGGGTCAGTGGAAGAACTCCTAGCAGCGGTTCAAGGTGGGCACAGGTTTTCTCATGCGCGTTTCCAACCACCTCCACGAGGCACAACATGGTAAAACCGCTCTCCAGGTTTGTAAATAAGCTTGTTTAGCTGTTTTACATGATTTACGTACAATCAGCGCTGGCTAACTGTGCAATTGACGTCCGATTTACTTAGCAGCTGTAATATACGTGTTGGTAATGAGGCACGGCAGGTTTGATGAATCTGGCTCTGGTTGTCACATATTCTGCTCTCTAACCAGTGAAACAAAATTGAATGGGCAATTTAAATCGATTGGCTAAGCTACTTGTCATGCAAGAACAGGCTGTAATGCTGATGACAGGGTTCGTAAAAACGCTGGGGGGTGGGAGGTGGTTGTGTTTTTGCGTGACTAGTGATGTTGTGCGTGGTGTATATTTAAATGTAATGGTGGCGCTGAATAAGTCTGCAGTGGTCGTTCGTTGTGCTGTTTGTCCTGATTCAATGTGCTCTCAAGAGCAAAATATACAAATACATTTGGAATATCACTTTACTCTGGCTAAATATAAATGCATGACATATTCATATGATGAAATTTTACAAATATATATATATAAGAACATCGTCTTCTGACCAGCAATAGACATGTTTAACTGGTCCCTGGGCACGTCGCTGTATGCTGCCCACTGCTCCTGGCTGACCCCCGGAGGAAGGACAAGCCAGGATGGGTCAAAAGCAGAGAACTCATTTCACCTGCCACCATTTAAAGTCTGTGTGTGTGTGTGTGTGTGTGCGTGCGCATGTTGGTCGCCTTCAGTGCATGTGTTGTGGTGTGTGTGTGCCGTATGACAAATAAAGATTCTTCGTCTTCTTCTTTTTCTTCTTCTTCTTCTTCTTCTTCTTCTTCTTCTTCTTCTTCTTCTTCTACTTCTTCTTCATATTTATATATAAGCCATTTAAGTGTATGGAAAGACAAACATTTTGTGCTACAAACATGCTACGATAGTCATTGTTCCTATATATTAGAATATATAGGAATATATATTACACTATATTAAATTATATTGTATATGACATATATATATATATATTATTATTATTATTATTATTATACAAGATATATTATTATCTTTTTCAGATGTCTGAAGATGCTTATTTCAAACACACGTGTCATCTCAAAATGTGGGTTTCATTCAATGTCTTGCTAAAAATCCTGGGAGAATGTGTGTTAGTGAGTGACCAGAATACTGAAAAACACAATGTCTTCACATTTATGATACATCACGGTGACAAATTGGCCTTATTCAGGTTCTCCCTCGGTCTAATGACCCAGTGGGGCCACTTATTTGGTTTTCAAATAATTTCCAGTCCATCATACAAAGTAAGGGAGATTCAGCAGCTATGGCATTAGCCTACATATCGATCAAAAACACTGCACCCATCTCTCGTGCACTGAACATAGACTTGATTTCTGGTCCTTTGTTCTGTCTTCTTTCTTCATTGTGCCTGCTCAACAATCTCATTGGTTGCTATTCTTACTAGAAGAGTGGACGGCAGGGTGGTAGTTCACCATAATTAATGCATTCTCCAGGCCTGTGCATAACTATGGAACTCTAAGGAAAATAAAACACCTCATTGCATAAAAATGTGTAGTTAAAACCATCAGCGTATGTAAGCATTTTTGTACAGTGACACTGATATCCATCATCACAAGGTCCTGAGTCTTCATATATCTTTTACATCTAGGCATGCGGATATCAAACTTCAAAGCCGTTGGTATCTGCAGCTCATATTAACCTCAAACTGTTGGGGGAGGAAGCAGAAACCTAATTGTCAAGGACATTCAGTAGCTTTGAGGGCGAACCGCTGAAAAGAATTTGCCCAAATGGTAATAATTTGCGATTAGGGGACCGCTGTACTAAAAGTGTCCTGCTCCAGAGTGAATCAACTGGATCATAATGTCATGTGCCAATAACTCTGAAAATTAAATTCTTGATAAAATAGATCAATCTTATCCCATCATCCTTTGAGGATCACTACACTACCCGGCTAATGCATAGCAGTTGGAAAAAGAAAAATGACAGCAATTTGCACATCTCATTTTTCAAAAGAAGAGAGCGGTGCACGCTTTAAATTAAAGATTCTGCGGAGGTTTGTCTGTATGTTTGGGTACGATTCTACTGAAAAACATTTTTTTTTTTTCATCCGAGGAAGTGTTGGAAAGGAGGAGAGCTGCAGCTCTGTCGCTAAGACCTATTTAATGCTAGGATTAGATAGATTGCGCAGGCTGAAATATGAAGCGATTATGTATTTAGAGAAAACTTTAAACGTGATAAATGAAAAGAAGGTGGAAGTTGTAGGCATTGTGGGGATTTTCCTGTGCAAGCCAAGTTTTGCCAGCGAATGCAAATGGGTTTCCGACGCCATAAATGTACACTTAAATGATCAGACAATAAGGCATATCTTGTATAGCGGAAATAAGCACATCCTCTTTCAAATGTGACATCAGTGGCAATAGCTCTATGTCGTCGGGAGAGACATTAGCAAAGGCATGAAAACCTTCAAGAAGCAAACATCTTAAACGGAACCTCTCAGAAGGAATCAATGACAGTAGCTGAGGTCAGGAGGTGACTTTCAATGCACACGCCGACTAGATGTTAAAAAAAAGAAAAATCATCGCAGTAATTAAAATCCCCAAAATGCAATTTTTCATGTGTATTATGAAGGCTACAATGAGATACCCTTTATAAAAACAACATTGATATTGTGGCTGGTCGCTGTGGGTTGGGTGCCCCGGGTATGGGAGCGGGTGGTGCAGGGGCACGGTTGGATCCGGGGCGGGGTCCACGTTGCTGCTGCCAGACCTACTGCAACCCTGCGTTGATCCAGCGGTGCTTGGCATATCTCTCCCAGTGCCAGAACTCAAACTCAGTACATAACCTCCCATAATAGGACAAGGGTTTGCAGGAGGGGTGGGGTGCAAGCTATGTGGGTAAGGATGTGGCGAGAGGCTGGGATCTTGCCCGTCACACTCCTGCCCTGGCATGCTTCAAGTCTGTCCTGCAATTTAAATTCCACCCATATTAGCTTAGAACATATACACTCCCACACAATGCTCCCGCTGCGTGGCTTTTCCACGGCGGGTGCCCTGGGTGCCGGTTGTGGTGGGGGGCCCACATATCTGGCTGTCTGCGAGCATCAGTGGAGGGGGCGCTGTCATCCGTGTGTCCTGCGCCGAGAGCACACTGCTACATGAGTGGGCGCTCTGGACTTGTGTCCGGGTGGGGTGTTCGGGGCATAGGGCTTCTACCTGCTCGGGGGTGTGCACTTTGGGGGTGAAGGGTCTCCTTGCGCTGTTTGGGATGGGTTTATGCTCCTCGGCCATGCATGGATGTTGCTCCGCTGGCTCCCAGCTTCTGGGGCTGCAGGGCGGGGTGCTCAGAGCTTTCCTGCGGTTGTTGAGCCTGTGGAGCCTGTTCCACTGCTTAGAGACGCTATCATATAATTCCGACCTCATACACCAGAACTAATTGGGACAAGTCCTGTGCACCTGTGGACACACACTGTGAGAGAAAAATGTACATGATAGATTCTTTGAATGATCTTTTACATGTTTTATATTGAACAATAGCTTTTTGTATGTTACATAGCTTTTAAAACACATTGCCTCTGGGTTTTAATGTCTCTCAGCGTTTATATGAAGAGACTGTTCTTTCTAAACAATGCCTATTGTAGTATCAGGGTTTACCAGATCACATTCCATCCTCACTCAACCTTGTGTGGAGATAAGGACAATC